>NC_092581.1:1212500-1812500 GCF_037975245.1 Apostichopus japonicus
TGACAACTGCTGAATTTCAATTCCCAGATTGTCACAACATCCAGGGAAAGCTCCTATCACGGTTTCTCAATGTGCGCCTCCATATAGTTTGCAAGAAACTGAGGGCTGAAGTGAAAAAAGAAATCCAAAATCAAAGGTCAGGTGGAGAACTGGGAAGCAAGAGTATGGCAATGAGGAAACTAATAAAGAGAGTAAAGTAACATTGTACGTTAATAGCTAGCATATACAGTAAGAATACTGTCTCAATGCAACATATAACATGTGAAATTTTCCACACAGATAATATTATAATACATTTTATTCCACAGATCATACAATTTTTTGCCATCAGCTAGCTAAGACATAATTTAGAGTAAGGTCAATTGTGATGTCTACAATCAAACAGTACAATGTCCCATCACAAGGATAGAACTCTGTCCCCTCTCTTTTGTTTTTCTGTCCACTGCAGATATCAACACTGTATATGGTCTTTAACTTCTTAATGTTGGTATATTACAGAAGGTTAACTTGTTAAACTATATTTTTTGTATAATATGTTTGGTATAGTGGGAGGCTCAACTAATATGCACAACAGGTCATCACTGGCGAGCAGATGTCTTCAGCTGGTCACAAATGCTTTATGCTCAACATTCTAGTTAAGTAAGTGTTTCACTTGTGTAAAAGTAAGTTGCCCTGATGTTTTGATCATAGCAGGATCTTCTTTAGAAGCTAACTGACATTTCTATCACTTGATTGAAAAGTTTTACTGAGCATCATTCATTCCTATTGTAGATCTATGCAATATAGCACAGCCTAAACATTAATTACTGTACTGTAAGTATTGTATGCAACCTTATCTAGCCTATGCACATACAAGTATTGAAACTTTACAGTTAGAAGAAAGACAATTTTCAAAGAGACTTTAAGTAAGAAAATATGTAAGTAAGCAAGTCAACCTTATTGAATTCCAGAAGGAAATTATGTATCTGCAGTGAGCAATACAATGAATGATACAAAATATAAAGAACATTGATACAATGAATGATTCAAAATCCCCCCCAAAAAACAATGATAATATACAACAGTTAAATGCAGTCTAAACAAAATATACACTAACTAGCTCCAACAGCACAATTAAATGGAACAGCCACCCCCCCCCTACCTTGTGAAGTTCTTGTTGAGAGTACTAATGGCAGTTCCTATAAACGAAGAACAATGTCTATTTGTGTGTGACGTCAGCAACCTCATTAATTGCAAACCGTCTCATACACGTTTCATTTCATTGCCGGTGTTTCCCACCCTGTGTCAGGTTATACTATATACACTCACGGCCAATCACAGAACTGTGCGATATCTTAAGTGTATTGATTAATGTTACTGGACAGTATTTAATGATCAGACCACTTTCTAGAAGGGTTTATACGGTTCAACTGCATTATGGGTTTATACAAGTACTGTATTATTTGGGTTTCAAGGTTTTGCATGTGACATTGACTGACTTGTCTGTGATATTGCTCTCTAGAAATTACTAAAGGCCTACAATAAATAATTATCATGAAATTTTTAGGTTTAACATATGTTCACAGCATGCATGTGTTAACGTGATATATCCAAATTGCCTGTAACGACGCTACATGTGCGCCGCATACAAACAGTATTGTTTATGATAAACAATATAAATCCTACCAACTAGAATGATAAATAATTTATCGTTTCAAGTAGGTAGGATTTAGATTGTTTACTACTGTACAGCTCAAGTGCGTACGTCCAGCAATGCAATTTCACTCTATAGACTGTCAGTGTCTGATCGACTGTTGTTACAACACTGTTCAAAATGCATTGCACTGACATTAAGCCACAAGTCTTATTTGTTTTCTGGGTATATTATCACAAACATATGTTAGGCAACTTTATTAGTTTTCTGATATTTGCTAATTATGTTG
Source organism: Apostichopus japonicus (assembly GCF_037975245.1). Classification (NCBI taxonomy): domain Eukaryota; kingdom Metazoa; phylum Echinodermata; class Holothuroidea; order Aspidochirotida; family Stichopodidae; genus Apostichopus; species Apostichopus japonicus. The sequence goes on from NC_092581.1 coordinate 1,214,423, forward strand.
TAAATTTAATATATCGCCCATGTTTTTATATAATTTATGTAAGGTTTGGGGGTTATTCAAAAACTATTTAATTGAATTGCCTTTCGATTCTAATAAAATATAATTAGGCTCAATAATTCTTCAAAGCCTTCTTTTTTTTGGTTGTCCGAAGGACTACCAAGCACACAACAGTTTGAAAGATTTGGTAGTCGGACGTAATTTCTAGTCGTCTGGGACGACCATGAAAATCCTGCACTACAATACCAGTCTTAAATTAGTCCATGGGCTCCCAACTACTGCTTACTCCTACACTAAAGTAGTAGAAAATAGGACCAGGAGAGACAATCAAGTCCCCATCAAGGACCCTGTGGGAGAAGGAAAAGAACTGAAGACACAAAAAAATCATAGCTGATTACAAGTTCTTGTCCAAAGCATTCTTTAACCTATTCACACGACCTTCAAGTACAACTTTCGCAGGCAAACCATTTCATTCATTCACAACCCTATTAGAAAAAGGTATATATGCGTAGGCCAACTGAAATTGTAGGATCTAATAGTAGTAACACTGTAGGCCTAATGTTGTAGTTGTGCGTCTGTGATCTAGCGTAGCATCGTATGGATGAGGCGTAAAATCAACAAGTGGAATGACAGGTTTTCAGCTAGTTTTATATTAATTTGCGGTGTGAAGATAAACATAAATGTCATTACCTTACGATTACTCTAATTACTTACCTGTTAAGCATTCCGTTCCCCCGTATGCCTGCCAAAATCTGAGTCGCTTCGTTTATTCGTAATGGGTTCAGCTGCTGTGCTATTGAGTTTGTGTGTGGTGTTTTTCGTGCTTCGCGCAACTGGTAACGACAACTGGACCTATTTTGATGCCCATGGTTTGCGTGTGACGTCACAAATCGCCAGTTGGCCAAACTCTCTCTATATACGGCTCTGTTGAATGCCCTTGTTGACCGCACTCTCTACACGTGTATTGTAGGCACTCTCGCATTATGTGATCATCTGATAAGCAGAGATTACACACCCGTGATTGTCCATTGTGCTTTAATCTTAAGTGAGTTCCCTCTATAGTGATTGCGTACGGTAGAGACTTTACACTGTTTGGTAATTCGAGTCTAACGTATCTGATGCCATTTTCTATGTTGGGGTAGTCTTCGTAATATTTACGTACCCATGGGGATCTTAGTCTACATCCGTATTCTTCCAGTTTTACGGAGATTTCATCATCGGTAATGTACATTGGGACTCCAAAAACACTTACGGTTATTATGGTCTTGGTCACTCCCATGATGTTATACACAGTGGCGGCGGAACCGGGGGGGGGCTTGGGGGGGCTCAGCCCCCCCAATGAAAAAGTTGAGGGGGCAAATGCATGATAAGCCCCCCCAATATTTACCAAGGCTCCGAAACGTGCATCTGCCCATTTTTCAATGCATACTTGTCGATCTGTCCGATGCACACGTATACTATATAGGTGTAATAATTTAAGTAATTGCTGGGGGACTCTGGTCCCTCGGACCGTCCCCTGGCTATAGACCACATTGTCACCCCAACCGCGTCTTCACGCCCCGTGAAAAGTGGAAGCAGTTAGTGTGAGTACCGGTAAGCGTAACACAACTTCGTCTTAGGCCAATGACTTGCCTCATTTCAGCCAGTTCTCCAACATCCCCTTACTTAGTGGCGGAGCGTCCATATATACAGTCAGGGGGCGGATCCCCCCCCCCCTCCTGACGGACTCAACTTACTGCTGGCGCCCTTTTCAGCTTTTCACTACTTTTAACTTATTCGCGATTATTGACTATTTTATTGCGCTCTCATATACCTATTGACATTTGTCATATTCTGTTGGTGTAATTTTCCGACAAAATGGCGACGACACCTATTTATTCTCCGTTTATCTGCAAATTAGCAAGGCCCGAAAAGGGTCATTTCCTGCAATCTAGGGAGTAACTTTACTCAAAAATTTTCTGTACGCTCCGCGCCAACCTGTGGTGGCGCTCCGCTTAGATAGTGTCGAAAGCGCCCCTACAGACCATTCTTGCCCCCCTGACCAATACCCCTAGCTCCGCCACTGCCCTTACTACACTCAAAAACGTCTTTGCGAGTACACTACGAGTAATAGCTATTCTCTTAAAACACCATCGAATATACAAATTACAACGTTTTTACAGACTTTTACGTGCAATCTGAGAAATTGCAGACTTGAGACCCATATTTTAGGGCTAGGTATTCGCAGCATAAAACACTCGGGAAGTACCGTTTCCGGTCATCTGGGGGTTTGAAAAAACCCAAAATTTTCTTGTACGCTCCGCGCCAACCGATGGTGGCGCTCCGCTTAGATAGTCTCCACACATTAGCCCCCCCAATAATTTTTCCGTTCCGCCGCGCCTGGTTATACACCTCATTCCCTATTTTTAATCCAGTTTCTTGAATAAGTTCTGCATCTTATTTGTTTTTTACCGTTAAGATCCACTGTCCTTGAGTCTTAACACACCCGAGAATATTTTTCTTTCCAATGTCGTTGGCCAAAGACTTCAATATGTCCGTAGATTTAAAATTGGCATCAACAAGCTTCACATTGTTGGTTTTCAACACGAAACTATTTGGCGGCATTTTCGCAGATCCGGTACTCATTTTCTGAGATAAAGCCTGGCGCCAAGTGGCGCCTTGGCACTTGTATCGTTTGAAAAAAAACTTGTACAAATTACATCAATGTTAAAATCCTCCTGTTTCACAGGATAATGTTAAATGCCTCAGAATGAGGCCAGAAAAATGCACGAAAGACAGAAAATAAGTAAATAATCGAGAGCCGTTGAAGAGATGTTTCCGCTCTGATGTCGATGCAAATTGATGTCAATGCAAATAAATAGGACTATACTAACAAAATAAAATCAGAAATCCACGGTAGAATTCATTATAGTAGCAGTTTCGTTTCTTCACTCGTGCATGAACGTTAAGAGATGAGAATATATATTTACGGCCATATACACACATTGATATATATATATATATATATATATATATATATATATATACATATATATGTAGGCTATATATGTATATATATATATATATATATATATATATATATATATATATATATAAGTATATATATATATATATATAAACATTTTTTATGTTTTTTTCTAGTATCCTGTATATACCATTACTGCACTGTTTTTGTATGTCTATGTATAGCCTATGCGAAATATATTAACTGAACTGAACTATTCAAATGGCCCACGTTACCAATGCGGCGACAATGGAAAGCCACATGGCATGCCACACCTGCCATGCCATGCCTGATAAATATGTCCCAAATATGAAGACTCCTTCGTTTCAAATTGTTACACTAACGTTTGATATTTGTGTATGCCCAAGTTGAATGGAAATTCGTCGGATGCCATGCCTAGCCATCTCAGGCTAGATGTAAACAACTCAGGGCATTATATCAATCTTTAGTGTCAATTGGAGATTTGCGGCGGGATGAACATTTTCCGAATATCAATAGAAGTGGACGGCTCCAGTCCATTGTTGGTTAGGTATAAGTGATTTAAAGTCTCGGATCGATTGGTAATTGCTACTGCAGAGAGGTGCGAATGATACAAGGCTCAAAAATACATCTACTATCATGCTAAAAGTGTTATTTTGTCGCAGTCGTTTCTGGATTCCGAGTTCACCGATGCAATGTTAAAATGATCTCAAATGTAGCGTAATGTATTTTACCGCTCTAAACGACAACACAAACTTTTCTTCAAATGTGTACAAACAACATTTTTCAGGGTATATTGATTTCGACCGACGAGTTTTCTTGACCGACTACCGTGACTACACGTAGCATTGTATTTTAATAATCATTTAAGTCATAAATTCAACGTCATTTATTCACTTAATTATAAAAGTTATTTTTACACAACTTCCTCACATATAAAGTCACAATTTAACACATGTATATGTCTACTAGGTACGCGATTTCGGGCTAATTTGGGCAGATTGTATTATAAAAAAATCTAGACAGCATTTTCGCTATACGTGGGATATATTATTAAATCGTGACAAGTAAAGTACAGCCATTAATAGGCCAACACAATATAGTGCGATTGAAAAGATATATAACTGCCATACTAAACTTCTAGTAAATCTTGCTTAAGGTGTAATAATATGATAAAAACAAAACATGAACCACTATACGATACTTTAGCTTCTCCGAAACATAGTAAATGTATACTGAATGGGTTAAGAATAAGATCAAATATTCACAAACGCACATCAGTCATATGTAGCTGTGAATTCAGTAAAATGACAACTAAGCAATCATCACGAAATTCAATGAACTGTATTTGGTTAGGCTCTTTGGTTAGGCTATATCGCATACCACGACAATGCTGTATTGACAGCAGTTACTATAATGCTCTATCTTGCATCCGGACATACCTTTGAATTTTCTACATACAACTTACCAATAAAAAAATTGTTCTTTAATGATATTAAGTTTGTTAATTTAATGTACATGTCACCACAGGAGGATCGCTTTAAGGAATGACTTTCTTTCCAGACCAATGAATTAACAATAAGAGTTTTGTGTCAATTGAGGATATAATCTAATCAATTCATTCGAACTTAAATGACCATTTCATTCATTCATCAATGACGCGTGAATATTGTATAAGCAAGATCTCTAACAGTCAAGATATAGCGAGTTCAAAAGATAAGTAAACATCGTACGCGTTTTATTTAAGATAATCTCAATTCTGTTAGTATATGTAAGTTTTATATACAATACATGATATGAAACACAATACACACATCGAGCTGAAATTATTGCTGCGTGGAATCGTTCGAGCTTAAATAACACTACTCGAGTATAGGTTACCATGGCTTTGTATTAGACAATGCACGTATTCAGACTGGCGGTTTATTTATTTCGTCAGCAAATATAAACTTCTACGTAAGGTATTTTAACTGTTTTTGTTACCCAGGCCTGAGCAAATGCTTCGTGGGAATATCTGCCATTTGAGACAGTTTGCCAATGAAAACTTTTCTATATTGTTATATCATATCATGCTTCAAGGCACTCGTATCGGTAATATGAACGGTTCCTAACTTCACATGAAGAAACACGATAATTCTGCTCAAACTGTCAGCACTTGCGCTTCAAGCGTTACAGTACCTCATTGCAAACAACCGTCCGAACTTGACAGAGAATAATGTAGTGGTACATTATGAACATGTTCGTTGAATAAAGCACATCATTTCAAATACTATTAATTTGCAAATCGCTCCAAACAGCCAATCACATTTTAACAGAAGATATTTTCCAAACAAGCAATGTATAAGTGTTATAAAAAATCTGCTTTAAAAAAATAACATTTGGTACCACGAACCAGCGAATGAAACGTTGATCTAAGAAAGTTCCTCCTGTCCAATTAATTATGTTTTGTTTTACCATGATCATGAACGATCATTGCAAAGAATGAATTAAACCAGTTCAATAAGAATTATGAACCGTCTGTTTATTTATAGGTAAGTACATTATAACAACGATATATTTATATTGTTCGAAATTGGAAGTTGCTGAAAGACATGGAACTTTGTTGCGCAACGTTGATGACGAATACAAGTGTTTGCAACCGGTAACCAAGACGGTAGACAAAATAAATGGATTACATTCTATAACTGAAACTTTCGCATTAGGAATTAAAGCAAAATATAAGCGAAAGGATGCCAAAATATGTTGTCTTAATTCATATTAATGAAACTAGTACTGATTAATTGACAGCATAGTTGTAAGATGGTGGTACACCTTGGATGTTTGAAGTATATGGTATTGGCTGACCATTGGTTGTGATCACTGCAGGGTATGGGGCCTGGGAATTTGTTGCTTGGAATGGTAGCTGAGTGGGTTGGTGTAAAATCTAGAAATTTAGAATTGATGAATATCAGATATCAGACGGAGTAAATTTATACATGAACATTCATATCATATCATGAATCATATCATATCACTATATTACTATATTATTAAATCATGTACTAAAGACATTTCGCGTACTTGTGAAGGAATTCTAACTCCATGTCATATTGCATATTGATAATTATATTATATAAATATGTTTGGAATTTTCGTTGTTTTAGTGCAAATAGTCTAAAAACTGGACTTTTCCTTTACATAATGACATATTAACTGCAAGCTTGAAAACATGATAGCAATTGCTATTCAAGATATGTGGTGTTCAGTTTGAAACTTAAGGCAGGTACTGAGTATCCATCCATTGCAATGGGTTAATTGGTAGTCACGAAAATAACGAACATATCCCAGAATGATAAACAAGGGAATGACTCCCTTTGTTGAATTTTCTAAATTGACATCTTTATAGATGAAATACCGATTAAAACATGAGTTTGTTACAAATAACAGATATATTTGACCACTATAATTACTTGAGTATATCGTTTTATTTTCAAAATGTAGGTAGTTTTAAGCTACGTTACATAAAACAATAGCTTTTCCAGCCACTTGTGTTATCGTCGTCAAGTTTGGTATAAGACAATGTACAGTTTGTTCACATTCAGTGAATAACTGTTGCAATAACGTATATCTGTCATATGTAATACGATAACGACAATTGTTATATCACTATCAAAAATTAACAGCACTTTATATTTGTAGCTAAACTAAATATGTTAATATTGAAGACATTCACTGTGTTAACACGCAGGGACGTAGCCAGAAATTTGAAAGGGGGGGGGGGAATATAATTTTAAAAAAGGGGCACTTCTCACAAAAGGAGCATTATTACAGCTAACGTAGCGCCATCATTTACAAAGAAAAGCTTTGCTCAAAATGCCTCCCACGTTGTAGGAAATAAATAATTTAAGAGCATGTATAACGTAGCACACGAACTTTCAGGGGAATGATTGAGAAGGGTCGCTTAGCTTACTTCAACCTGAAAAGTGGGCTTTAATGGTGTCACGGATTCTTTTCAAGAGAGCAGTCGACAACGGCGTAAAGACGGGCAGAGAGAGTACATGAGTTTCAAAGGTTCAATATAATTATTAACAACAACATTAAAATTAATAGCGGTTACATAGAACAAAGAAAAGTCATTATTTTCTATATCTATCCTTTTAAACTTTTAAACTTCTATATTTCATATGGCATCCTTTCCTTCTTATGGTCCTAGTTTTGTTTCGTTGAGGGTTCTGTCGTCAACGTTTATGGTAATAATACAATACGCGATATTTCACACATTCTCCCTTAAATATCTATTTATAGAACATTACTCAATTTGCTGTAATTTTACTGGTTGGTATCGTATAAAGGCGGTACCTATAACTACAAATACAAAATGGTTTTTTTTTAAATTATAGTACGAAATGGCAACAGAAAAAATTGCAAATAATTTTACGTACCAACGTAGACAATAAAAAGAAAAAGGAAGCGTTTTTTTTTTTTGGGGGGGGGGGTTCAATCAATTATAATCATACTTTTAACAGTGATAAAATTAATGTGAAATTGTCCTCATTTTGTAACTAAGGACTGTGTACCGGTAAAAAAATTACATTCGACGTTTAACAACGAGACCGTTGACATCGGTACATATGGCAAGCACATATTGTGATAGTATTTGACATTACCATGGCATGATACCTGTGAAGGTTCCATCTCACTTAAATGTTGCCCATTGGAGTTGAAACAACACTCGATCTGCATTCAAATTCACCTTTGATCTCTGTCACTTGGTTCGATTTGCCTATAGGAGACACCAGGGTTCATCCCGTGGTATACCTTCACACCAAGTTTGAAGAAAATCGGTCCAGCCGTTCAGGAGGAGCTTTTGATTGATATTGCTTCATCTATAGTATCATAAAAAGCATCAGCTTTATCTTGAGTGCAAGTAGCATTCAGAACCTCATCCCATGTGTGACTATCGTAATCCAAACCCCAAACTCATGCATTCTAGATCTTAACAATGGTCTAACTGTTCTTTTCTGGACATGTCCCATCTTTTTATATATCATTTAAAGTCGACCAATATACAGTTTTGTGATCACTTCTACCAATTGGAGAGCACACAACTGGAATAGCATATAAGGATTTTATGTTAGTAATTATTAAAAAAATCGCATCTTTTCTGGTAGAATGTTTGACTACTTGGCATAATGAATGAACTCTTCATAATTGACTGATGTCTGTTCTATGTTAAAGTCCCCCAGAACCACCACACCCAAATCTGGACTGTCAGTTTTCAGGATGTCAATTGCATAGTGACAATGTGATCTATTCGAATTCTCTGATTAGGCTACTCTGGGGGTATATAAACAGCACACATTACTATTCCAGACACTTGACGAATAGGCCGAACCCAAATCCAGATGCATTCCAGTCCCTCGGGGGGAACTATGACGTCATTAATGGGGCAAGTTGGTATATTCACCCTTACATAGACTCAGCTACTCCACCACCTCTCTTATACGATCTATTTATCGTAAAAAGATTAAAGTTGGTGACGAAAATGTAATCGCCAGGAATTAGGTCGATCTGCCTATATAGTTGCTGTTAATCACGGCTATATCTACGAGGTGCGTTGGTCAGAGAAAAAAATCGGGAGTTTACTCCTATTGGATTTGCCTTCCTGTTGGGAATGGGTGGTATAATTACGCTTGATGGTCTTTAATGTAGAAGGGGCGGGGGTGGGGGTGGGGGCAATACATGCACCACCTGGATGTTTGCAGGTATATTCCTAAACAATCACACTAATGTTTCTTTTAACATTGCTATACCTGCACGGTTACCTCTTCTATGGCTAGATTTAGAAGTACCCAACTCATTTATTGTGTTTTTCAACTCCGAAGAAGGTTTAAAAGTCAAATGTTGCATGAATTTCAGGGTTTCGGAACGGTATGTATAGCGCATAGTAATGTTGAATATAGCCAGTATAGTTTTAGATGACTTACCTATCACTGTCTCGTTAGTATCACGGTTGCAGTTCCTGCTTGCGATCAAATCCCAGTTAACAGACGTTATTGAAAATGTTCGTCCATGTGAAGCAGCTCCATTATACGGTGAGCACACAAATCCTCCGGTCAATAGCAAATGAATACAAAGCAGGCGCGTAGCGAGGAATTTGCCAAGGGAGGGGCGAAGCTGTAGGCAAACTATTGGAGCCGTAGATTGGGCATTGGAAACTACCAAGTGTAGCGCCACCATAAGTTAACGCGAAGGGTTCAAGTAAATTTTGGCCGAAAATGCCTCCCAGATCGCTGGAAATGGCACTTCCCAGGCTTTGTAAGTTGCATCTAAGCATTTTCTATTTTGAAATTACTAGCGATATCATAAAAACATACATACAAATTTGCTCAAGGGGGGGGGGGACGGTCGCCCCTTTGGGGGGGGGGGGGGGCGGTCGCCCCTTCGCCTTCCCCCTTCGCTACGCGCCTGATACAAAAGGCCGGGAAGCTAACTTTCAATAATGGATTGTAATAGAGCCTAAAGGTGTAGGCTATTATATAGTCTTGTAGCTAAACATATACAAACTGACAGGGAAGAACATCGTTCAATCTCCACACAGGAATCAATGAAAATACAATCCATGTATAGATATAAGACTAAAACGATGAGCAGATACACATCCTTTAAACCACCAAATAAACGTACCAGAAACACAAACAAACGCTAAAAAAACTGAGAGAATCGAGTCGAAGCCAGCAGATATACAGCGCCAGGATTATGTTGGATCGCTATACCATTAGCTTACTATACCATTTGGAATATCCAATGTAAGGATCAGAACGAAAAATTGCATATTCAATGAGACTGTTTGATTTTCTATTTCTTGTTGTAAATTAAACACAGATCCACTTATACGAGTGTCACTGCCTGCAGATGATGAAAATAATCATGACAAGTGTTGACCGATATGCCAGAGTGGTGCAATTATATCTACCCCGTTTGCCGAATGGACATGGTAAGGTAACTTTTTCGACTTTTCATAAAAAATGTAATCTACTTATGATTGTTTCTTGAGTGCATATAAATTGTTTGTACAAGGTTAAACCCAATTTATTATCATTATTATGTATATGACTCATTGAACTGCCTGATAAAACACAACAGGTTCAAGGTGTCTGGTATTTATTGTATATTTGTTAGTCATCGTCATCGTTATTGCTATATCATCACCGTTATCGTGATCTCATTGTCACTTCCAAATATTGAGTTAAGCCTGAGACAACAAAAGTAACGTTAAAACTTTGATGAATAAGATGACACACTAATAGCCACCCCCCCCCCCACACCATTCCCAAACTTGGTCCGATGCCAAGGTGAAAGATCTGCAATTGCATAATTAACCAATTTCCTCTCGCCGCTCCTCATAACAGAAACAATTACGTCATACCTGGCTGTTTACCCTGTGCAGTATATTGAAGACATACCCTGTTACAGTCTAATAATAAAAAACAACCAAACTTTATAACAGAGAGACAAAACCTCTTTTGATATAGGCTTTCTGCGAAAGAAGAAAGGATATTGTCATTTTTTTGTAGTCTAAATAAAGAAAGGACAAATATTATCCAATGATTTGGTAATTTATTTTATTAATGAGAAATACTGCATATAAAATATAAAATATATGCACGCAAAACGGAAGTATCGCAATACTTTGGCACAATTTCAATTTCAACATTGCAGTATCCGCGTTAATTAAGCCTTCATAGAACTGCTTGTATGCCGATCGTCAATCACATGACCTATTGGGACTATTTATTACCTGTAAGAAGGCTGGCATACTTTTCTGAGTTTAATTAAACGCGCTGCTATTCATACGCCAGCATTTATGTAATAGTTGATTACACAACGATATATGGTTAGTACGGTACCCTAAAGAGAAGACCCATTTTCTATTCAAAGAAAGACCAGTTATTAGTTGCTATATGACTAATTCCCGACGTTATTAAGCCTAACCAGTATGGCAATGATATACCCTATTTGAGTGAACATCCATTTGCCACTATTATGATAAGAATTTATATAGTATGGAATAGTCTTTAGAATAGTAAAGAAAGTACTGTATACAACAGAAACTCGAACTCCATTGCGCCCACACAAAGCTGCTTACTATAATCTACGAACATTTTCACATATCTAAATGTAAACCGCTTGCAAGGGTTCAATCAGCATGATGCAGTATGTTCTCAGTTGCAAGTTCTGTATTTAAAAAAAAAATCCATATTGTGTTACCACTTCCTGATGGTTTCAATAGGCTGACTACTAGCATAGAAAAGAAAAAGCAACGTATAAAATATCTCCTGGTGTAAGAGATTTTTCTCTCTCTTTTTTATTCTTTTCTGTGTTTTATGACAACTAGAGTGAGTATGAAAAATCTGACAATGTTTTGTCTAACAAGACAAGTTCTGTTTCAATAATAATGATAAGAAATTAAACATTCATCTTTTAACATGTTTATGTAATTACTAACTAATGTTAACAGAACCACATATTTTGTTGTAAATTCTAATAAAGTTACTACTTGCACTAAGTAACAGTTATATATAGGATACTGCCTTCGCGAATGAAACCAGCTACAATGTTATTCAGGGTGATATTCGATAATTTGATCCCCCTCACTCCCCATCCCCCTCCTCAAAAAAAAAACATAAAATGCCGCAGTACCCATTCACCACTATAAATATTCCACTGACTTTAACGAATATCGTAACGATGAAAACGTTATAGCTGTAAGCAACTGTCGTATGCAAGCATACGTGGTTACGTCACTGTTTGAGATATCCAACCTCCATTTATTGCTGATAAAAAAATATGTAAAGGTTGCATGTTGGTTCCTTAGAATGCCACACCCGGATCCGGAAAGATATTTATCAGTTTAAAAAAACGTAAAACAGACAAAGCCCCACAAATAAACAATACTCTATACGGACCCTTTGTCACCAAATGGTAAATGCTAAAATATTTAAACATAAATAATAAAGAGTTAAAAAAAGCTACATGTACATGCATTTCAAATGTTGAGGTATATGTTTGAACCATTTTTGGTTCATTAGCACACTTACGTACATCAGAAAGATATCTTAGGTGACTTATATATAGGTGAGTTATACACATCAGTTCCTCTATTGTCCGCAGATGTGTTCTGTTTGCTCTACGTAGATGAAATGAGAACTGCATCTGTGCTGCTAAATTATATAGTTTTGTATGTTTTAGGTTTAATTCCGAAGACAAGTGGTGCAGTAAACGGTCACTTTAATTACCGTTAAGAGCGATAATTTTAAAATAAAAGGTTTCGATAATTTCGCCTGTCATTACATCTTTTTGACCGAAATTTCAATCTATCTATCGTATTATTTCTTATAAACAGTTATTCTGATTGAAATCGTCCATTGAGGACTTCTAGAACACACAAACTTGACACCAAACGTCAACATGGTAAGTAACTGCACGTTTCACGGCGGCCTAAGAAGTGCTCGCTTAGTTAGATTCATGGAGTACAACTCATACTGAAAGCAGCTTTACAATAGTTCCACGACATTTGTGCATGACTACATGTATTAAAACATGTAAATGACCAAACATACGATGTATTTCTACGCATGAAGACACCAGAAAACGACACATGCATAGGTGGGATCTTGTCCAACAGAGCAACTGTATCAAACCTTCTGAACCCAACAGTTACTGGTGACATAACTGTTTTGGCAATCTCGAATCCTTGCCTATATTTGGACTTGGTAGTTCGCGCAGATAACGACCAGTGTCGACACATGCGATGCTAGGCAAACTCTGTTCCTTGGGTAGATGGGGGGCTTTCTACTGTTTTAGACTCTTTCGAATGTGACTTGTTTCTTCGACAGGGACAGATAAATCGGACAAAATACTTCGTAAGTACCTTTTCGTATGCTCTCCTGAAATCCTGGTTACGCGATGCATATAAGTATGGATTTATAGCCGAATTCATAAAGCTCAGCATTTCTGCCATAGTCTGGATTAAGAAAAGACTTTCGTCCGTCGTCTGGGCATAGGTCTCAATAAAAAACTTAGCGCTAGACGGAAGCCAACAAACTGCAAATACACCAAGAATCATCACCGTGGTTACGGTCGCTCTCATGGTAGATTTTCTCTCCATTTCATCTCTCTCGTTACTTCCGACGGCTGTCTTGCGGCGAATAGCAGCCTGGTGCGCCCATCGCCTAGCAACGATGAATATGCGTACATAGCAACATGCCAACACAAGAAGAATGGCGGGAAGAGCAATGACGGCGATCAGACGATGTAACGTTACAACGGCACCGTCATAAACTTGTGAACCACAAACCCATTCGTCGGGGTTCTCTAGTTCACCGATGAGAGGTAAAATTCCAAAACCAATTCCCAGTAACCAGATTACTAGGAGGCCTACTTTGCAACGTCCCACTGTCACCCACTGGGGATACCTAAGTGGCCACGTAATGGCAATGAATCTAGAAGAGAAAAGATAAGGACTTAATGAAACTTATGACATGTGAACAATATATTGACGATTTGGCTCTGATATAAAATACAATGACTCAGAGGGGCAGAAACTCTAATAATGTTATATTTTATTAATCAATCACTGACGAAAACTAATTGGGAAATAAATGTAAATCAGCAATGATTTTTTTTTTAACTTTTGTCTGAATTCGATAGAGTGACCACATGATAGAACCAAATTGTTACATAGAGTTCATCTTGCGTACATAGATTACATAGTATACATAAATAGTCAACGTTCACCAGCTGTATTTATCATTAGGAACTTTATTCAACGTCAATAGCAATCGTTGCATGATGTAAAATTCTCAGACATTAAGACCACTGATTTATCAACTGGTCTCATAAATGAGTCTGATCTCTTAGGTTTTTATCAGTTTGCTGCAACAGTCATTTACACTTACAAATTGACAAACAGATTTACAAAGAAACATTTAGTTATGACATTTCGTTACAACTACTGCCCATTAAAACATAACGTATACGTCTGAATTATCTCAAACGATTATCTTCGATTTTCCTATTTAAAATAAAAAACGTAAACCTACCTGTCGATTGTAATGGCCACCAGATGACCCACCGAAATACTGCTCATCATAAACGCCATCATGAAGAAATACTGTCTGTTTTTAGCAAGACATGTGATTGAACCATACGCCAGACGGGCGAATATGGCCGGTGGGAGCCCGAGGAGTGTCGCTAAGAGATCCGCATGGGCAAGACTCACAAAATAAAAGTTGGTGGTTTTCCGTAGTTTTGGTTCGACGTGGAATGATGCAATGACGAGCAGATTACCTACTACAGCTGCTACGAAGATACACGAGTAAATGAAGAGGTATGTTATAAACCATGGCACCGATACTGCAAGAAAGAGTGGCACTAAGTTGCCATCTGTGGCACTAAACTCTGTCGTTATTTGCTGATTCCATTCTACATCCTCGGTGAAGAAATTGCTCATCTCTGAATCCGTTGGTAATGGTGTCGTAGAATCCATCGCTTTGTGTGTCACTCTACCTCGAAAAGTACTAGTATAATTAATTGATCACAAATAGGCTCGTAGATATATGAAGAAACCACCCACTACAGGCAAAAACCTATTGAGGAAAATATTAAGAAAGGAATTACTTTCAACAACTATTCCTCTCTATTGTTAGATTCTGCGAAGTATACGGTGAAGTTCACCAATAAATATATATATATATATATATATATATATATATATATATATATATATATATATATATATATATATATATATATATATTAAATTTTAAATTTTAAATTTAAATAAAATGTCACCAGTTTGCACAAATTTTATTCCTCTGTTACAGGTCGAACAATGTACCCTTCAACATCCATTAAAAGTATTTCATTCAAACTCAATACTCACTTGTTCCTTGTGTGACATACAAAATATTACAAACATTTAAAAATCTTGAATCATATACATAAGCACTTTAATTGCAGCTGCAAAATATTAAAAGTTTCATGTATCAAAGTAGTTTTTAGAAATAAAGTGAGCAAATAACACAGACACTGCCGTAATCCTGCTCATTTAGTTAGCTAATACAACTGATTTGAATTAAAATTATAAGCTAACCAAGTGAATTTTAGGGCTAATATGGCCATATGACATTTGAACTATGTAAGTTGTATGACACACAAGGTGCTGTTTAAGTTGAACGCTGCCGACGGAGTAAAAACAATGTCAATAAACGGAAGTAATTTGCATAAATTACTGGCTCGCTATATAGCGTACGTATTGGTGGATTCGATCTAAGAATATTAATAACTTATTAATCACTATTGTTCAATCATTTTTTGCCACAGTTCAAAAAGAACCATAGGAAAATAAAAGGCGGCATTTTGCTTTACTTCAAATATTAAATTGATTCAATTGGTTGAGGTTCGAAAGTTGAAAGCGGAAAGGGGGAGGGGGGGGGGTGTCCGACAATGAAAACCCCTGGTACTGCTTTTGAACTTTTTGTCAAAGTATAAGTTATCAAAAATCTATACAAAGAATTTTTCACAAAAAGTAACTCACCCTTTTTAGAAGTTTCTCCTACACTCAAAATTCGTTGGAATTTGTTCTGTTTTCTTGATGTGAAGAGGGCCAGAGAAAATTAAATTAATCAATGAATCACTCAAAAAAATTGAATTCAGTTATACGTATACCAAACACGGCAAAGTGCTGGGAGTGTCGTGCACACGAGTCTTCCAGGAAACATTTTCATTATATGCGGCTATATTAATTTCGCACATGCTCCTGTTTCTAAGAATCAACTGGTGTTTTATAGATGTCGTCATCTAAAATAAACAAATCTGTGCAATAAACCGTGATTTCTAGTAATAAGATCAGAGAATACCGTTTCAGAGTTCAATCGTTCAGACCGTCTTATGTAAATATTAAAATAAGCTACTTGAAAGATGGATTCCTTGAGAACTGTTTAAACACAAAAAAAATTAATATACGAGTCCAAGGTGATATTGAAACTGTTAGACTGATTGTACTGTTTGTATACATCTCATGTCTATAGAATGTTTCCTTACTCTGCACTCCTATCACGGCCGACGGGCGGGCAAAAGTACAAGGCAATTTTAATTGTCAAATTTCGATATTTATAGTATCATACTTATTTAAATGCACTAAAATCCTTTCATTTATACCGATGGTTCATTACATACACCATACTACAGCGTAACCAGAACAATGGGGTATTTTTGGTTGATGCGAATGACGTCATCGCTATTATTGAAATTGTAAGAACTAACTGTTACCAGCATTCGTTGATTTATCCTACAAATGATATAAAGAGGCAATTAAATGCCCCGGGAACTGTTTGGTGTGTTAATTAATCATGATAGTCAAAGCTGTTTTGAGGGGACTTCGAAATGAAGTTATGGATTGGGGGACTGGTGGAAGGGGTATGAATAAAGTTGCATAAAATTCGAAAGGTGAGATCTTTTGAATTCACAAAGAATATCATTATTTTCAAGAAATCTATGTACATCAGTTGATCTACCAAGTTTTTAGAGATAAGATTTCACACATCTAATTATTTGGTCCCAGTGTGACCAAAAATGTCCAATATATTTTCTAAAACATTACTCCTTATTTGTCAATTATGAGTCATATCTTATTTCTCTGGTTTTCTCTAATTATATATAAATACATATATAATTATATATATATATATATATATATATATATATATATATATATATATATATATATATAAATATATATATAAATATATATATATATATATATATAGATTTATATATATATATATATATATATATATATATAGTATAGTAAGTGTATATGGTTATATATAAATACATATATAATTATATATATATATATATAAATATATATATATATATATATATATATATATATATATATATATATATATAGATTTATATATATATATATATATATATATATAGTATAGTAAGTGTATATGGTTACTTACAACATGTTGTTACTCGAGTTTAACGTCTGTTCGGCGATCATCAGACAACTGGACGCAAACGATCGTGTGGCCTTATTTCTTGTAAGCACGTCTGTTACCATGGTCACACTTTCAGATGAGCTCAGTTTTTTAAGGTAAGATTGCTAGCTTTTCTTCTACGAAGAGGTTAGTCTTGTTAAGACCCAATAGGATGTACAGCCTAGTGTACCTTTCCTTTTCACAAACCTATCTTCCCGTATCTTTATTTGCTCTACTGCCCAGAGAACTCCTGCGGCAACGCTTTGGACGGTATCGGACAGATCCTCGGGCATTTAAAATACAGTGGGCAAGCACATTCGTGGTAGGCAGAAACGGACTCTGAGGCATGTACAGTTTTGCACGCGAGAAAAAGAGTATTACAAGGTTTGCTGGTTTGCTGTCTCGCTTCACGTTTGTGTGTTCGATTCCTTTCACCCAGCTCACACTGTGGCTAATTCCCTATCTGTTCAGGCTCAATGCGTTCTGTTTCTTTTTGGTACTTTTCGTGCCAGGAACCACACAAAATCTCTCAGGCACGAAAGGTACCAAAAAGAAACAAAAAGAACAAAATAAACAAACAACCTTAGCTCACCTCAAAGTGTCGCGCATACCACCCGGCCGTGCTTACAAGAAATAAGGTCACACGATCGTTTGTCTATCATGATTTGTACAGTCAAATACAGAACAAGGAAGGTCGATTCTGGTGGAATGTCAAGTTCCTTAATTAGTTCGGAATACAACTTTGCTTCATTGCCTTCGTCTACTTTTATGACTTTATAAAGGTTGTGCGCAATTCCATTTTGATCCGTTGTAGACCTATAAAAACCATTGCTATCAGTTCTACTTGAATTTCTATAACAGTTTCAAGTTTTGAGAAAACTTAACCTTTGAATCGCTGCCGTGTGTCAAGTTAAAATGACTGAACATATACAGTCTACAGGCGCGTATCCAGGATTTTCTAACCCGGGGGGCGCGAATTACTATCTAAGCGGAGCGCCACCATCGGTTGGCGCGGAGCGTACAAGAAAATTTTTGGTTTTGATACCCCCCAGATCACCGGAAATGGCACTTCTCGGGCTTGAAAATGACCAACCAGATGTACACTTTTGCCTGAGAACCAAGTATTTCCCAAAAGTTTTTTTTCCATCCATAACCTTTTTGAAGATTGTCACCAGTCACACATCATGTTCGACCTCATTGCATGTCCTATGGATCATTGCTTTTGTAGGTGATTCTACGTCACGGCCCACAATATCCGAAAGCCCCACTTTTCAAGGTTTTAAGCCCATTATTTGTTGAGAATTTGAAAATTCACATTTCTCGTGAATAAAATCACTTCAAAACACACCCATAATGTTGCACAAAATTCAAAGAGAAACCTCCTGCAACCTCTAACAGACTGGTAAAAATTGCACGAGTAGAGGAAAGTATGATGAATAATGTTGGTCAGGAAATTTTCGAAAATTCAGACGGAGTTAATTTATTGGTGTAGAAATATTAAAACCTCTTATAATGGCTATTGTAAAACTTGGTTGAAGGAACAGAAAAATAGCAAATATTTCCGATATCAGGTATATCGAAACCGAACACTACACACATAGGCGTAGGTCCCGTAGGAGGCGGGGGCTGCAGCCCCCCCCCCCCCCGCAACCAAATTTTTTTCGGACACCTACTGAAAGAAAAATAAATAGCAATGAATAGCTTAAAAATTATCTCCGTGGTAATTAAAATAAAGTTCTAAGCTTGGCCGACATTACTACTGTAAAAGAGAGTTTTGACATAAATGGATCTGTATGCTTTTTCTCCATCCACATAAGATATTTCGTTGTTTACATTAGCATTTGGCGGTATACTGTGCAACTTTCACGTACCGTGCGGTACACGATGCCATGCAATATAATGACCGATGTTTGCTTATATGATATTGGCATCGATACGTTGAGCTTTGCGCGCGAAAAATTTTGGCTTTTTTTTTCGGGCAAGTCATTACAGCCCCCAAATCCAATTGGGCTCCTACGCCTTTGACTACACACATAGACAGTTTTTGAGGCTGTTCATCGTGGAAAATGCATTTCAATGCTCACTGATATGATGTTATATCTGCTCTTTGCTTTACAAATTCGAACAGGCGTGTAGCGAGTAATTGCCTGTAGGCAAACTATCTAAGCGAAGCGCCACCATGAGTTGGCGCGAAGCGTGCAAGAAAAATTTTGGCCGAAAATGCCTCCCAGATCGCTGGAAATGACACTTCCCAGGCCTTGTAAGTTGCATCTAAGCATTGTCTATTTTGAAATTACTAGCGATGTCATAAAGAAAATTTGCTCGGGGGGGGGGGAGCGGTCGCCCCCTTCCCGAAATGTTCCCCGACGACTCGGTCGAGTTCAAGACCAGCCACAGTTGGTTCCATATAGCACAATTCTACAATTGTTTAAGGCGTCCATACACACACACGCGTTATGATAGACCATATATAGTATTTATATAGATACATTAGTGAGAGAGGAAAAATGGAAACGTCAAAAATGGAGTTGTCGATGTAAGGGGTAGGGTGAGGCGCACACCCCTTCCGTAATCCTTGATCTGTCACTGGCTACCTGTGTATATAATAGGGATCAGCGCTTTAACTATGACTGTTCCTCTTTCTCTTCCCGAGGTCTTGGCTATCTTCTACTCCCTCCTTTCTCCTTTTTCCCTCTTTTTTTCTTTTCCCTTCCTTCCTCTCCTCCTTTTCTTTTTCCCCCCTCCTTTCCCTTTTTTCTTCTCTTTTTTTCTCTCCTCTTTTCCTTACCCGGGGGGCGCGCGCCCCCAACGCCCCCCCCCTGGATACGCACCTGGTCTATTGCACCGACCACTATTAGTTTAGTCCTCAGATGCAACATAAACCTCATTGAAAACGTAACACGTGTGTACCTTCAAATGATATATGTACGATGCATTACAAAATTTGTCATGGACAAATCTTGATAAATGTTAGCAAAATGTGAGATGTGGTTTACATGCAGTTAAATGAACATTTTTGGTTGACTTATCACAACTTATAGAAGAAGTGATTAAGTTAACATTTAGTCCTGCATACCACTGAGGAGCGGACTTCGTCATGAATTTAGCATTGAATAGTTATGGAATCGCTACTAGCACTCGCAGTTTATTTCTCCCTGGCTAGAACTGTCAAGACTTTGAAGGTAGTTTGTATAGGCTCCAAATTATAGCAAGTTTTTTCAAATAGTACTTTTCTGGAGGTCTTTACTCTCCAAATTATTCTCAGACATTTAGAAGAAACACACAAAGATGACTGAATGTTCCAGTGAGGAAAATTTCCTGAATGTCGTAATAAAAAGACTGTTTAAGAATTTTGACCAAAGGTGACCATATTTAAATATCTAGCATTTTTGAGGCCAATACATCATACCTTTAAAGTCACCTTTTTACAAAGCGCCACCAAAACGCTTGACGTCTTTCCCAAAATCTACTGTTTTTCCATAAAACGTGAATGGAAAGGTGCAAGGTCGAGGGCGCTAAGCAAGAATTAAAATCAGAGTAGTATATATTAGGACTCTGAGTAAAACTACCTTCGAACGTCTTCTAACAAAGCAATTGTTTGCTTAAGGATTTTGTTTTAGGGAGAAGGGAGGCGATGAGGGGACGTCTTTCAAAATTCTCATATAACTTGTGGATTATGTTTCTTTGTGAACCTGTTTTTCAATATTTTCTTTACATATCTTCGAAGTTAGCATACGTCTAGATGATCGTATTAAGGTTTTGATTTATTGATTTGCAAAGAATGTGAAATATTGGTCAAGTTTGGCAATTCAATGTACACAATTCTTTGATGGCAGGTTTGAATATTATCTTCGGCACAGTTCCAACCCCCGCACCCCCCCCCCCTCCCCCAAACTCTTCTCAATCACTAGACACCTTCACTTATTTTCATGGCTCCAAAGCTCTTACGATCATGATTACCGTAATTCTTTCTTTACGTCTTTCTTAACATTCAAAACTAGCGCCCTCTCTAAAGATGCTGAAGCCCTATCGTTGTTTATTACATGCAGATAGCTTGCAATGATAGTGTTTTACACTACACATGTGACTTAGTTTTGCGGTAAGCTACAGTCAGTGTAACGGTATAGGGATGTATATAGCGTTTATATGGGTTGGGTAAGTGGCAGGGATTGTTTCGGTGTATTGCGGCGTCCCAAGGGAGCGCCCAGTTGTGATTCCTAGAAAAATATGATACATAGCTAACCATTGTATTCACCAGAAACCAGCTTGTCATTATTTAGCATTTATTTACAGTTGATTACCAAGTGATCACGTTTGTGAGAGTTGCTGGTTGATTCCACCAACGAAGTCACCGGTTATTCTTATATAATGTTAACATCTAATTTATTATAATAACTTCGATCATATCTTTAGAGTTTATGTTTGCGGGCCTTACAGTGTACTGAATCATCAGAGTATTCTCTACAACTGTGTCTAACCGGCTGTATTTACGGGAAGGGTCGGGTGTTTATATTACATTTCCGGGATGTGGGTCGTGCGTGTATGTATTTGCATGCTATGTGTGTCAGTATTCTTTGGTTTGCAAGCCCTGGGGAGGTCAGATCATTCAGTTTTGTTGATTTCAGCTTGGCTAGGTTGTGTATGTGTTCTTTGTTTATCTAGGCTTTTCGTTAAAGCACAAGGATATGTTACGACGCGGAAAGTTGTTAAGTCTTTTATGACTTTTTAGGAGACTTCCTTTCCCTTTGTACACAATTGGCGATAAAACAAATAAATGAATTGGAAAGTTTACAAAGTGGTGGCGCTCTTCTTAAATGATTATCTTGATTATTCTTCTTTATTTCTTTGTAATACAGATTGAATTCAAACTTATACAATGCCGCCCGGTGGAAACTACCAGTATGTATGAATGTATGAATTTGAGATCCTACTGCAAGCAGGAACTTGCGAATAAGCCTCATTGGCTTATCAAAGCCGCAAGCTGACCGAAGTCAGTCTCTTACATTCATATTTATCGTCCATGATTATTAATTATCAGTTGTCAACAACTCTTTAACTGGACGACATACATTAATCTTTAAGTGACTCGAACCGGGGACCTTATGATTGGAAGGCACCGGCGTTAACCACTGAGCAAACACTCCTACCAGTAAGACTATTTCTTTGATCCGTGCGCCAGGGATGATGATATCTGCCCTAATGTTTAACCGTGTCGTTGATTTCCCCAATTGGGCCTTTACCTTCTTCCCTTTCTATTTAACTGACTATGTTATAAAGTAGTGCGAATTATCACAAGCCCACTCGGTTCTACGGGCTTACTATGCCTGGAGAATGCAACCAAACTGAAACATCAATTGGACATTTTATCAAGGGCGTAGGAACCGGGGGGGCTGGGGGCGCCAGCCCCCCCCCCAGTGAAAAATATGGGGGCGGAAGTATCATTCCGCCCCCCCCCCCCCCGCTCCGCAAGTCAGAAAACCCCTTTTTTAATTTCCAAATGAGAAAAAAATCTCATTTGGAGCACCAAATTGCATCTAAGGCCAGGTGAAAATGCAAAATTATTTACAAAATGGAGTGGGTGTTGAAGTGTGCTATATTGCACCAAATTGCATCTGAGGCCACCTGGAAATGCAAAAAAAATCCAAAGGGGAGGGGAACCCCCTCCCCTTAGACCCCTCCCCCAGGCCGGCCATCAGTCTTCAGCCCCCCACTCAAAAGTACCTTCCTACGCCACTGCAATTTATTGATGTTCAGGGTGTGGTTTCTGAATGGTCTTGAAAGTTAATTAATTTAATAGTTCTAATGCTTCTACTTGAGATTAGCTCAAGAGTTTTGCTTGTTGTATTTATGCATATCTTGCACATCACTGATATGAAAATTAAAATATGACCCACTTAGCGTGTTATGACTTCCCTGATATTAACAATCCATTACCTACCCCATCCCTGACCCTCCAAAACTATCGATTAAAAAGTGGAAAAAGGAGAAGATGGCAACGACAAGATGCTTAACTACATAAACATTATTATATCTAATTATATCTATATGACAACCAAAACCATATTCCAAACGTAGCGAATATTTGTATACTGCTTATATATCACCTGCATGCATTCATTGATGAAATGAACCGTTGTTTTATTGCTTTCCTTTGAAAGAAGCTAATATAATTGACACGCAAGCTTTATGTTCCCACATCATCACTGTTCATTCGTTTTAACATCCGTTGATTGTCGTTTCTTGCAAGATTTTGCATTTATTTCCAAGACAACACACCTTTCGTAAGGTTTTGGCATTGAAACCACAATGCTATATACACTAGTATAGGTTGACATTATAGCCTGTAGAATACGTACCTTTGGCAATTGAACACATATTGACAACTGGTCAGGTAGAGTTTTAAAACCTACACTTCACACATCAAACGACGAAGTTGTAACTTGTAAGGTAAGTTGATTATTTACGGGGGGGGGGGGGGGGGATGTTGCTTAGCACAGACGAAATGGTACTTCACTCTAATGATACTGAATATATCGTGAGTTTCCCGCTACTAGCATATTATCTTATTCGGGAAGCATGTTACTCTACGAACCGCATCTCCGGTTAGACCCGATCTAGGCCTAACCTTAAGCTAATCCTAACGTGACGTTGAGTTAACTTAAGTTAACGTTAGGCGGTAGTTTTTTTTTAGGATTACCATAGGCCGTTGCATAGGGCCTACACTAAGTTACAGTCTAGATGTACGCGTTCATGTGAATTTAAATATCAACTTAAGTGAAGACCTACCTTAATCCTAGTAAGGTGGCTACCAAGTTACGGTAAATAGGCTACAGCAACATCACTGAGATGAGGCCTGTCCAGCGTATACTAAACGACAACACAGGCTAGGCATATCCAAACGTAGCATACCGTATTGCTAAAGCTAATGGGTAGGCCTAACGTTATAGAGCTGCATAGGCTCTCATATCATGTATAGCGAACCAAAAATGTCCATTGCCCATTGGAATTCCAAGGAAATCAACATAGTTTTCTGATTTTCAACAGAAAGTTTTACCCTAGTAGAGGAATGATTTAGAACAAACTTCTGACAATATGTAAGCACTAAGAAAGAGTGGGTCTGAATGATGAAAATATTAGTCACAAGTTCGTTGCCTCAATAAGTGTTGAAATATTTCGTCCTGAGACTTAAAATTGCGTATGGATATCAAATTAGGTATTTCCTAGCCGCAAAAGTGTTTCAATCCATGGAACTGAAATTTATACCGTTAATTTTCGACAAGGAAATCCCAATAGTGTGTGCAAGTGCTCTAATATAGTAGTGTAGTCAGTGTGTTTGGCCGTAAGTACATATACAAAAATGGGCACACTAAATCATCATATTCTTTCGGCATTATTAGCTGCATTAATTGTGTGACTGAAGCACATTATATCACCAAGTTTAAAGTCCTTTTGTCAAATATTGATTATGAGTGTTTGATTCATCATTACAGTCAAAAGAAATACAGCAGTGTTTCAGTTTCCTGGTTAACATGTAGGCCTGATCCGGGTACCCGACCGAACATTCGGGCACCCGAATCAAAAACGAACAAAACGGGTACCCATTTTCTGGGGCAAAATCATCTAGCAATCTAGAGTTTGAGTTCATTTTTTCTCTATTTATCCTCGTTTGAGGTACAACAGACTTACAGAAAAGTAACAATAAATATTGAATAACAACTTAGTTAAGACAGCATCCTGATCAAAGAGAAAATATAAACAGGTAAAGAAGTCAATATCGAAAGAACAAAGGAGCTCCTTTGTGATACTTTGCACATTAAAAAGGAATTAAAATATGTCTACAAAAATGTACTAAGGTTATTTAGCACTCTAATATTACTGCTCTGGAAAAGTTATTTCAGTTTCAAAGAGGTGGGTCATTTCCTGAAATAAGGTTTAACATAATGATTTATTTCTTGATTAAACTAAGGATATTCAAAAATATAATGGATTTCATCTGCCATCTTATTTAGGGAACATAGCTCCCATAATGGTTCATGAAAAAACAATGAGAACTTCTGATATCGTCCAGTGTAGCGAAGTGAATAATTCAAGAAAAAAATCAACATTTCATCACTCTATACCTCACTAATTGATATGGATAAATCACATAACTCTTTAAAACAATGGTCTGCTTATCAAAATCATCGAGATAAATTGTAAACAAAATTTGGTGTCAAGATTGTTTTCACTGTCTTACACCTATATTTCAAGGGATCAGATTTCTCACCATCCTTTAAAAAAAAGAAAAGAATTAGCTTCTGATATAATGAGTGGATAACATTAAGGACCTTACCATGTATATTATGCGCCAATAATTTGTTCCACAAGCTGGACATATCAACCAAATTTGGTAGTCTATAAAAGCACAATAAACACGTTTTTTCTTACTTAAATAAAAATTAATTATACAATGTAGGACAAAACTATTATCCGTTGTAGAGTGGTTACTTCTAAAATCAACCTGCTCATCACTAATTAGGCCTGTGTCGTCTACCAAATTTGTGATACTGTTATTCAAAATAGGGGTAAATCATTTTCCAAGGCAACTTAAGGTAAACTCCCTGATAGTTGTCTTAATCTGAGGGCGCCATTTCCCTTATAAATAGGCTTGATAAGTCCAATAGTCCAACTAGTAGGAACTGTACACGAAGTGAGAACGATATTAAAAAGTGAAACAATCATTCTTTATTGAGTTGGTCCACACCTGGCGATTTATTATTTTTCAATGTTTTTATATGATCAGTAACTTCTTTTTTTCCTTGCAGAGCGTATGTCAGACACCTCATTAATCACGAGTTGCATTTTCCAGTATGGATAATAAAGGCATCAGTAAAACCAGCAATCTGAGCGTATCTGAGAGGGACTATTTACAAAAACTAAAGGTTGCTCTGGCGACAGTTATCATTAGGACGAAACCCCCTGACTTGTCCAGCAGAGAATTTGCAGCTAAGCTTTCTATTCAGCTCAAGAAAGGAGAAGAATCCTGGAAAGAAAGAGCGAAGAAACTCGAAGAGGAGCTTCTGCATACGAAACAAGAACTTCTACTGGCAGAACTCAAACCGAAAGAAAACGCAGTCGGAAATCATGGAACTAAAGGTATATTTATTATCTGGTCTATCAGATTAGCCCAAAATCTTAGCTATAATTGAGCTGGTTGGATTTTTTTATCATTTGTACATAACATTACTTTTTCTGTCCATCAGATCTACAGACCTCGAAATTCAAGCGATTTTCGGGCTAACTGCCAAACTGGCATTGCCATTTGTCAGTAGAGAAAATGTATTGGTAATATTCTGGCAGTGTACATTAAGAACTTTAACACATTGGATGTCGGTTAAAAATCACCAGTCAAAGACTTGGCACGATATCCATACATAACGTATACCCTGTATTACTGCTTAAATTACAGCAGATATTTTTTGGGCTGCTCTCAAAAGCCTTTACAGAAACTGATGTGTGTTTAAATGTATTTGTAGTACTACTATATAAATCACTTATCCACAGAAGAAAATATTATTCTGAGGAAAAAACAGTGTAACTTGATGAAGCCTGAATTCAGAGTACATTGACTATCAAGGCATCGTTCTAATTGTATTACATATCAAGGACAAATTATTATCAAGATTATGAAAGCTATTTTTGGAGGACATCTGTCATGATTTTATGACGATATCACCGAACACGGGTGCGATCCATTTTCCGGAGGAATGAAAGGATTTATTTGGCAAGACTAAATCCCTATCAAACAGTTTATCTAGGCATCTAGCGATAAGGGATATAGAAGAATCTGAAGGTATGGATGTCTGGCAACGGAATATTTGTTTGATTTGAAAATACTATTTTCGTAATCCTTGAATAATTAATGAACTATTGTGTTTACAATCTTAGATGAAATGTTGTATTCTGTTACTTTTTAATATTTATTCATATATAATTTCTCATCTGTGTTGATTTTAAAGATGATACCTTTGCGCTAAGCTTTGAAGGAATGGACGAAGACGAATTTCATACAGTACTGACACCCCCGAACTCATCAGAATTCCATTCCCAACAAATCCAGCATAGAGATGTAATCCTATCCAATACCAAGTTTTTGACCAGCCTTACAAAAATAGAATCTATCGTATCGCCTGACAGTGATGGTAAATTCTTTTCAACGAATGCTATAGAGGTCATTAAACATTCCGTGCAGATTATTGTTACTCATTACAAACAGTTCTTGGAATTTGACAATCTGCCTATTGTGACGAGATCTTCAACAGCGATTGTCGGTCTTCTGAGTTCATCGGTGTTAGACAACCACAGAGAGGAAGTAGCAGATGAATGCAGACATTTTATCAAGCATGTTACGAAGAATTTAATCTCCAAGAGACTACGGAGGGTAATAGTTAGACTATGCTTTCATTTTAAAATGTAACTGATACAGGTAGGACTATCCGTTAGGAAATGACACAGTTGGGTAGTTTCAAATTTGGTAACTGGTGCCAATTTACATCAATGTTTGGCGTTATAATTGTCTATAAACACAAAGTGCACAGAATGTGTTGTCCCCACCAAAGTAGAATACAGCACACATAGATATTACATTAGTTATCATTCATGTTCTCTTTAGAGTTTTCTTTGTCGGAAAGTACCCTTTACTGTAACTCATAATTTGCATAATTTGCATGTCGAATTTGTATTAATTAAAAATTTACTTCTAACTGTGGTTAGTAAACTTATACCGTATAACTTCTTCATGCAATGAGTTGATGATAATCATATTTGTATCCATCTGTACTTTCAGAGAACACTGTCAGGTTCTGCTGTGGAATTTATTGCAACTTTAGGAAAGTCGCCACATCTGAGGGCATCCACATTGGAATTGTTAACAGAAGAACTACTACACGTGTCAGAAGAGTTGAGGTCTTCAGTCGTGCAACAGACAATCCCAAACCCATGGGTTTCCGAAAACGCTATCTTCTTGTTGCAAGTTTTAGAAAGTATTTTGACTTTTGAAGGCATGAAAGACGATACCCTAGATCACGTGATCATGAAAAGGGTTCAAGAAAACCTAGAGAACGCGACGCTTCATTTGAACGATGTCCTTCCTCTATTCACACAATATGTATGGAAGCTTTTAGGTATCATCGAATTCAACAGCTTGTCAATGTAGCAGCAGGACTGACTAAGGAGAACGATGAAAGCAGAGGCTATTCCTTGTTCATTATAATTTTATAATTTTTATATATTTCGTAACAAAATTCATTCATTTTCCCTATACGCTTTTCATGGATTCAAATATAAAGTTCACATTTAGCATTTGTTTTTCTAGAAAAGTACTGAAATCGTGAGTTGAGGAAATGTTGGAAACGACATATGGAAGGATTATAAAGGGACTAGATAATTGTTTGCTTCTTTCTTCCCAACAGGGGTTATACGTTAGAGGCATGCCTTCCTCAGGTGACAAATTCTGTTAAGTAATGTGTTCAGGTGAACACATTTCTGATTACGTTACATTATATCATAGGCAATTTCTTGTTGCTTTTCCACCACTGGGGGTGGGGGAGGGAGGGGGGCAGATGTTTTTTTTAAACAAATATATTGAATCTTTAACAGAAACATTCGAGCCGAATCCAATACATTTATAACGTTTATTTCAGTTATTTACAGTAAGAGGCTCCTTGTCTATGGAAGAAGATATAACTTTGACATATTCAGTTATTTGTTACATTTATAAAGATCACATTCTTAAATTTGTTATATAAATAATTTGAAATTACATTGTTACTTTACATGCCCCATCATTTATACCTTGGACCTTACGTTACATCAACCAGGACATTGCAGTCTTTGAAGAACTGAAAGCTTACATCATTCATGAATTACAAAACCTTCGGAAAGAGTTTATCATATTATTAAGCCTAAAGGCGTACATGATATTGTTAAAAGAAATTCTAAAGGTTTGTTTTACATGATAATTCTAGGAAATTGCTATTTTCAGAATCCAAATAAAAGCATTGAAGATCGAAAAGGGGACTTCAAGTGCCCAAAACTAATTGGGCAGTACCAAACACACACTCACGTTCAAATGCCAAAACAATTTACCTGCGGCAAGGGTGGTGAAGAATATGTAATATAACATTGTTATTATCTATACAGTGATATTTTGCACGCTCATACTACACTCACTGGTTTTCGCTGTCAGAAGCAAGCTTAAATAGAGATCATTTCTTTCAGTCGATATGTGTTTCTATAATTCTTAAATTATTTTTAAAGTTTCACCGAATGGCACACAAAATTGTAACACTCTTGTATTATATATAACTTACATTATATAGAATGAAAATTTATAACAATAATTTCTCATTATAGGCGCTATTGGCCTTCACTGAACCTGTCAACACAGGGAAAATGTTCGAGTTAGTTTACGTTACTGCCGTTATTATGAATATCATATTACAGTGATATTCAAACATAAAAAGTAATGGAACATTTTATATGAATTACCCCCCCCCCCTCCTTTTTTTTTATTTTGAGCTTATTTACAATTAATAATAAAACAGATATACAGACGATGGGTAAAGATATTAAAGCTTTTCTAGTAGGTGGGGAAAATAGTAAATCAAGCTACTCTAACCACACATACGAATAACCAACAGATTTTGCATATTACATAACATATTAAGACATTACTTTGTTCGTTCTTATAATGTATCTTACAGTTGGACATAATAACATTGTCTGATAAACTGATACAAAAATAAATACAGAGCTGACAAAGCTAGCATGACTGTACATGTTTCACCTAGTGTTATATGTTTTAAATTAATTGAGTCACTCTCCTTTTATCGGAAGTTTATTATTTAATTAATTTTAAATTTATAGATAGTAGTTATAAAAATGATTTACGTATAAAGATATGTGAAGAAAACTAGTTGTAATATATAGATATATTAGGACGTTGTTAGATACCGGTATACACAGAAATGTTTTCTTCAGGCAAGTAAGTCATCTGTTTCAATTAGTTCTTGACCACTTATTACCAGAAAACCCTTCTTTTCCCCCCTCTTTTTTCGGGGTATCTGAAAACCAATCCTTTTCGATTCATTTTTAAGTAGTGACTGCTGTGTCCTATACAGGCGCGTAGCGAGGAATTTGCGAAGGGAGGGGCGAAGCTTTTAGGCAAACTATCTAAGCGTAGTGCCACCAGTTGGCACGAAGCGTACAAGAAAATTTTGGCCGAAAATGCCTCCCAAATCGCTGGAAATGGCACTTCCCATGCCTTGTAATTTGCATCTAAGCATTTTCTATTTTGAAATTACTAGCGATATCATTGGAAAAATTGCTCAAGGGGGGGGGGGGCGGTCTCCTCCTTCGCCCCCACCCTTGACTACGCGCCAGGTCCTCTCAGCCATCCCTTACAATGAACTGAGATGAACATAAGGACAAGTATAACTCCTTTATCTGCAGGACATCATTACCTTTACATACTGAGCTTCTATTACGAATGTAAGAATTCCGTTTACACATTTTTTATTATATTTTTCTTTTGGTTATTTCAAGTAAGGTCTCTGCTTTGAATACTATCTGGACACTATTTCGATCAGTAAGAGCTTCCTCATAATACTACAGAGGTATTTAGCGCTCTTCAAAAAGCGTAATGTTGGATATTTTCTAGATTTGAACAAGAATTGCTCGACGCACATTTTTTCAAGTTATGATTAAGCAGACGAAGACCATGTATTAAACAGCTGATGTAAGTTTTAATACAGCTGTAATAAAAATACCTGTGAAATTATCTTCAATTATTTTAAAACTGAAAGGAACAAAAAGCGACGCGTGTTCTTTTAACATTATTTGATACGTTTCTGTAAATATAGAATATTTTAAAGAGCAGGAAAGGAGCTGAATACTTTTTTTTTTTTAAAGAGAGATAAAATTGGAAATTCAGTGGTTCGATCGGAAAACTAGATTTTACACTATAGTGTTACATTCGAAGAATGATTCTCGTCTGTCCGTTAACTTATCCTTGAGCAAACATATCCTTGACTTCAACGAATGTTCGCTCGGGCCAGTTGCGTCGCAATTGATATAATACTTAGAACTACTTGTTAATCAGCAATGCGCCTTGTGTAATAAATCTATCCAAATACGTGATTTTGTTTCCTCTTGTTTTTGTCTTTATTTATATAAAACTCTTCATTATTTAGGAATAATTCAGGACAAAGAATACTCTAAATTCGTAGTGCACAAAGTGAGCTTGGCAGGTGATGAATTTTCCATTTTATTCTGGACTGTCCATGTTTTGGTCTCTGTCTTCATTATTAGTGTTCTGTGTGGAAAATAAAGAACCAAAGAAAGCTTTATGCTATTTTTGTAGTAAACAGATACAATAGCGTACTTAAATCAATACCTCTAAACAGTCCTAACTTCGCAAATCGACCGAAGCATAACTTTTATCGTTTTTGATGGTCAATTGATAAACCCCTTCCACTGAGTTCATCAATTTCACTAATCAATTTTGTTTTCCAAATAAAAAAGTAAGTTGATAAATTTCTTTACGTTTCCGCGTAATACATGTTAGGTTCGTTAACAACATTCCATTCCAACATTGAGAAAACCTCACCACATGGATTTTTAATGTCGTTGATCATCGCTTTCAAACTGAATATACAAATATGATACAACACCTATATATAAGGATATTTAAATTTGTACTTCGAACATCAAAGTTTTAATTGGTAATACCAGAAGAGAAATCCCCATAGGAATAGCAGCTCAAAGTGACAGTTAAGGTTAGCCACTTAAGGAAGTTGCCATACTTACAAACAAGTCACCAGTTATTGGCTATGATTATGTTCCGTGTTATATAACCTACAGAACACATAGCAATGTTCTTGCTGTAAATTATCGAGTGCATAAGTTTTGATAATAATTTCCAATCCTATGCAAATAACCTGAAATGTCATGGGAAAGACAGAAAAAGCTATGACAATATTGATCATTTTCAAAACAAAATACAGCTCTATCTGGTATAATACTTACATCTTCATGAGATAAGTTCTCCATGTGGCCATTACGAGGTGTCGTCGGAGTTCCGTTTTTCATCGTGTTCGAGTGTGATATCACCGACAACCGAGACGTTGCCGTATGACCAATTTCTCTGTCACGGGTTCGCGACATTGACTGGGACATTTCGTGACCAGCTGTCGACTTTTGTTTGCCCATGAAGGTACGAGAAGGATGGAAAATCATGCGCTTGAATTGGCGGGTAGTCATGGTGTAGAGAATTGGATTGAGGGCGCTATTCACTGGCAGGATGAAGATGGCGAACCAGGCATGAGCAGCGGGAGGTATCGCTACACCTGAAACGAACAAGAGATGTATATACTGAGCTGTGACTCGCAATATATTTCATATCGCATCAATGTGTAACCCGTATATCTGTGTTATACTTATATATATATCAGTGGCGTAGGAAGGTACTTTTGAGTGGGGGGCTGAAGACTGATGGCCAGCCTGGGGGAGGGGTCTAAGGGGAGGGGGTGTTTTGCATTTCCAGGTGGCCTCAGATGCAATTTGGTGCAATATAGCACACTTCAACACCCACTCCATTTTGTAAACTTAATTTTGTATTTTCACCTGGCCTTAGATGCGATTTGATGCTCCAAATGAGATTTTTTTTCTCATTTGGAAATGAAAAAGAGGTTTTCTGACTTGCGAACCGGGGGGGGGGGCGGAATGATACTTCCGCCCCTCCACATTTTTCACTGGGGGGCTGGCGCCCCCCCAGCCCCCCGGTTCCTACGCCCTTCATATATATACATAAATATATGTGTGTATATAGCCTAAATGTGTGTATATATATGTGTGTTTGTGTGTTATTGCACTACTTCGTCGGCCAGGGTCCTAACTTAATAATGATAATGTCAGATTAGCGATTCGTCAACACATCTGTTAAACCGATAACACATAAACCAACATTATAATGCTTTGGTGAGCGACTCATAAAAACACAAAAGCTAGTGCCTTGCGTTTTGTACAGTATACCAGAAAACTTACCACCGTAGGTTACGAACTTGACGATGATTATTGGCATCCAGCAAAGAAAGTCCGTCGCCACGATGACTGTGAACCGTTTCAGAAGGGCGTAGTCTTGGCTGACCTTGGTAGAGCGTGCGGCAAGGTTGGACCTTCGGATTGTAAAAAACATACGTATGTACGCCCAAACAATAAACGTGAAGGACAAAAGGTTGGCCACCACAAACACAAACAATGAGAACAACCAGCCGTCATCGAATGGTCGATCAAATTGCAGCGGTAGGCAAACACCGTTGGCACCGTAAAAGAAGTCGCCAAAATAAGATCTGTGCAGCAAAGGTAGAATTGAGAGGGTTATACCGATAATCCAAAGACAACCCATGAGGATGGCGGCTGGTATGAGATTTCTACTTCGGAAGCGGAAAGGATGTACTATACAGAAGTAGCGGTCAGCTGTTATAATGGTCAGTGTGAATACGGACATTTCGCTAGACAACAGACTGAATGCTCCGCAAAGTTGACAGACCCAACTCGACCTCCAGTCAACGTCGTGCAAGATATAGACGCCTCTATACATCACATCATGAACAGCGACGATGAAGAGATAGGCGCCCATCAAGAAATCAGAGATGGCCAGATTGATGATGAAGAAAGAATGGACTTTATTATCTTCTTTACTGACGCAACGAGCGAAAAGCACGATCAAGTTTCCAAAGGATGCCAATATAGAGACCAGCCATACAGCTACGCGGAGGACGATGCTGCCCAGCAGATCCTCTGAGGTGGACAAACCGTCACTTTTCGGGTCGCAGTCTTTGACATGAGGTGCAAAACCGCAGAGGAAGAAATGATCAAAGTAGCTGAAAGATAAAAACAGGAAGCGAAACAAATAAGTTAACGTATAGAGTGGCTCATACAACGCTAGATATCATCAAAATATTACTAACAGCAAAATGGGCACTTGAATACAGTTCCAATGAATTTTCTTCTAGTTGAAACGAACATTGTGTCTCTATAATGTACGGCAAGAAGTAATTGAAAAGACACTGTCATGAATTGACTGTAACCAAAATTCGTACAAAATTTTATCCCAAACAATAATTATATATAGAAAAGGACATACATTGTTAAAGAAGTAAAATTTATCAATAAACTTTACTTACATATGACCAAGCATTGGCATGACGTCAAAGATTCCTCTCGGGACGACTCGAAATAAATTGTCTTTTAAATTTCTAAAACAGAGAGAATGATAGAAAAGGGTGTGTAAATGGGTGCAAATGACCTGTACAGACAAATTTATGCTTTATCATATCTTGATGTTTGAGCACTTCCAAATATTTATGGAAGCCTTAAGAAAGTACACTAAGGGCCGGTTTTAATTCTTCTTCCATTCATTTTTTCTTTACATAATGCAATAATTAAATTGATCTGTTAATGATATAAATTGAGACTTACACAACGTTGGACCTTGAGTCTTAAAAGTATATCGGATTTACTTCAAATTATGCAAATATAAAACAATTTAATATTAATAATATGATGGTAAGTATTCCATGGGAACATCGCGTCTCATTTATTGCAGACAATGTTATACTTTACAGTGACTCTCTTAAATATGTATCAGTCCATTACGTTTGTATATTAGTTTAAGTACATCAGCCGTTTACATGAAGAAGACTCGTTCTTAACAAATGTATACTCTACCTTTTAAGGAAAATTAAACAAAAAGTAATGTAAAGCAAAATGAAAGCTTTTCTAGTACCATATCCATACTTACAAGGATGACACTTTGATGAGGGGTTCAAATGTTCCGTTCTCCATTTCGGTAATTTTGTTTGCGTATAAACTCCTTTAAGAGAAAAGGTTAAAACGTTATTCTAATATGGATATATCGTTTGTACACAACTAACATGACAACATATTCAGTTGGAACTATTGAATTTTACATCAAACTGCACAGCATTATTCGTTGCTTGTTAATTTCGATCAATCATAGTAACCAAACGCAATCAAAAAGTTGAAGAAACAGTTGTAAATAATAACTTACAGACTGGATACCTGAGAGAGTCCATCAAACATCCCAACTGTAAGATGAGTCAACATGTTGTTTGACATCGTTCTGTGAGAAAGAAATTCAGTAAGAAAATCACCAACAGAAACTAACTGTGTGAAAATTAGTTGACAAATAGGCTTATTTTGCTAATATTATGATGACTAAGTGCACATTTCTCAAAGGCATTTTTCTCTCTTTTCTTATCTTTTATCTGTTTTGGACTGAATCATTTTTATATGAGCTCTTTAAACATTTTCGGTTGAATCATGCACGATCATTGATGAGAGAGAATAGTCTACTGAATGGACTGAGGGACTATATACTATAGTCTGTTGAATGGACAGAGGCACTATATACTATAGTCTGTTGAATGGACAGAGGCACTATATACTATAGTCTGTTGAATGGACAGAGGCACTATATACTATAGTATGTTGAATGGACTGAGGCACTATATCTATAGTCTGTTGAATGGACTGAGGCACATATACTATAGTCTGTTGAATGGACTGAGGCACATATACTATAGTCTGTTGAATGGACTGAGGCACTATATACTATAATCTGTTGAATGGACTGAGGCACTATATACTATAGTCTGTTGAATGGACTGAGGCACTATATACTATAGTCTGTTGAATGGACTGAGGCACTATATACTATAGTCTGTTGAATGGACTGAGGCACTATATACTATAGAATGCAACATCTTTCTATCACATTAAGGTATAAATTTAAGGAGTATATCCACATAAACAATAACACCTCCTGAATATTATAGACGCAATCACCCACAGCCTCGATTGCAAATTTAAATTTGCTTGTTTGAGAGGGATACATGAGAAGAAAATACATTCTGTTGGCCACGAAAATGCAAATCCTTGCGGATATTGCTTTACAATGAAGCCTAATTGGCTCAACTAATTGCCAAATCGTAATAAATTCGTCAAAATTGTCTGTATTATACTTTATTTTTATTTTTTTGGCCAAAAATACCCAAATATGGTTGGATGCAAATACGTATCCAGACTTGTACAAAATATTTTCACAACGTTTTCAGAGTGTAGACATCGAAGAGTGTTAAATATGACAGACAAATGTCTCATTTATGGGTATTAAACCTTTGAGGATGACTCGTGAATTATAAACATGAAAATCCATCAGTATCGTCTCCAAATGATATCGTGCCAGTTTCCAAAGTATAGGCTATGTATAGAATTTCCTACCATCCAAATTATTCCCAGATATCAAAGAGTAAAAATTAGAGAGACAAGTATCCCGTTCTGGAAATACTGTTATTTGTTAGTGTTTTTCATAAGACGCGTCTGTTGTTTCTCTACATGTTCCAACATACCATACTTGGGAGCAATTCGGGTGAAAGGTCATTCTCTGTTATTTTAAACAGTATAGGCTTTGTTATAATACTAGTATTGGAAGTTGCACGTAGAAAAGTGCGTGACAAATTAGTGCCTTTAATTGTCATACCTCTCTTGTACCTATAGTTTTGCATTAAATATTCGCACCCTTATAAGTATATAGTAGCAGTGTGGATACACGAGAAATATAAATACAATATCAAATGAAACTTACATATGTTGTAACTTAAAGAGCTTGGAGAAGGATCCCGGCTCAATGGTGTGAATCAAATTCTGGTCGAGAAGTCTATACATTTATAGAGAGAAAAACGACAAATATTTTAATTTAACATTATATTCGGTTAAGGTTGTCGAATATTCATGTACGACAAGCAATGTATACATTTTATTGATGGCCATACAATATACATAGGCCTAATTGTAGTTATTGAAAAGATATTGCTTGCTTTAGAAGAAAGTTTCTTGTAAAATATAAACAGTGTCAAATGTTTCCGAATGATACAGTGCAACTTCTTTCGCCAACTGTTATTATGATATACAACGTATTAGTTTGCAGATTTATACATAACTGCATTATAATAGACTGTAAAACGGTCTCGAGAGAGAATAATTATGCTTACAAAATCGTGAGGTTTGCCAAGTCTTCAAACATTCCTTGCTTCACTTCATGAATTTTGTTACCGTGCAATCTCCTGTGACAAAGAGAGAGAAATGCCAAACATTCAATTACACAAGTCTCGCCTAAACTATTAAAATATTAATAGTCTTTGATCAAACTTCGCTAATTCACCGAGGGCATTTTACAAGACTCTCGTTTGTTGTAAAAGCACAACAAAGATGAATAGTTTTCTCCCTTCTTGCGTGATTCATCATACGATACTGATCTACATACTGTTATGTAGAACAGTAAACGGTTTGCTCCTTGAAGGCGCCCTGAAACGGCTGAACTGCTATACCGTTTTCCCTTTATAACATGCAACATTTTTTGAATCAACAGTTTCCTGACTGTAAGGTGAAATCAATCGTTTCGGACCCTTAACATTCCAGTACATTGTCGTCCAAGAACCCTTTGTATGTATTTCTTCAGCCATTGCAATAAGATTTATTCGTGAATGTCATTCATGGTGACGTATTGATGGTGACGTAATCATGTGGGAGCGGTGACCCATTATTTGAAATATTATCCTACTGGGCGCGGCTGTGATCAGAGAATCAAACTGGTGTATTGCTGACACAGAGTCATGACAGTTTTAATAAGGGGTTAATGAACGGTCTAGCGTGCGTTACTCACAGGATTAATGCACGATCGGGGGATAATGCAAGCGATGCACGAGGGCGGAGCCCTCGTGCATCCAGCGATAGCATTAACACCCGGAGTGCATTAATCATGTGAGTAACGCACGCTAGACCGTTCATTAACCCCGTTCATTCATACACTACCATTTGTGTGGGGGGAAAATCATAAAACAAAACATTTTTGGTTACATATAACCAAAGATTTATTAAAGTGATGCCCCGTAATTTTACCGTGCGTTACTCACAGGATTAACCACGGTCAGCTGACCTGAATGGACCAATAGGATTTAGGAATCTTTACTAAGTATGAATGAACATAATTTTAACGGAGAGGAGTGTTAGCTCAGTGGTTAACGCCGGTGCCTTCCAATCAAAAGGTCCCCGGTTCGAGTCACTCCAAGATTAATGTATGTCGTCCAGTTACAGAGTTGTTGATAATTGACAATTCATAATCATGGACGTCAAATATGAATCTAAGAGACTGACTTCGGTCAGCTTGCGGCTTTGATAAGCCAATGAGGCTTCTTCGCGAGTTCCTGCTTGCAGGAGGATCTAAAATACATACATACAATACATACATACATACATAATGCCAAAGTACCTTACGCTTCTAGTACAACAGGAATGAACTCGATAGAGTCAGGTACTGAAAGCCGACTTATGTGTATGTATTTATTTTTTATTTTTATTTATTTATATTTATTTTATTATGTATTCTGGTACACTGGCTTGACGTAGCTCTAAACAATAGTACCTTAGGTAGAAAAAAATCTGCGTTGATAATTGTTAACCCCTAAAGGCAGATCATTTAATAATTATAATTATAGGGATAAAAGTTGCTTGAAACAATCATAAGAAATGACAGACATGTACAGAAGTAATTTTTCACATTCTTGCACATTTTGTTCCGAAATTAGGTCATCTACTTTGTCGTGATTTGCTATTTGAGGGAGAAAAAGGGAAAACTTAATGAACTTATCCGTACATCACTTCATGTTTAACAAAAACGTGCTAAATTCAATCGACTAATTTATTTCCTATTAACTCTTTCTTCGATCAATGTAAGACTCGTCCCATTGTGTCAGTAAAGTCATGAATATCTTCTTTCTGGTTAATTTTCTAATTTAGTTCTTAAAATATAAGGCACGATAATAAACCCTTTCAGCTTTAATTAGCAGTTCTCTGGAAGAACAAATTTGGCTGTTCTAGGAGTATCAGTAAAGTGAAAGTCGATAACTTGATTGAAACCTAGAAATTCCAAACGAAGAGAATTCCTTAGACAGTTTCCATCGGTCGATTTGATCATTCACAGTCGCTGGTAACTTTATCTTCAAAAGTGAAAGGGTGTTTAAAAGCTAAGGAGCCGTGCAATGTTTAAATGTTAAAAAGGGATTCCATGCTGCTTCGCAACACAGATATTAACTATATAAGCATGCAGATTAAGAACTTTGAAAGTAGAGCAACTCTAGAAAACAAAATGTTAACTCAAAGAGAATTTTACAGAATGTCGTTCCCCGCAGCGGATCGTTGCCTTATATAAGTATAACTTGCGATAAGTTATTATTAAATGAAGATTATACTATCCGAATATTTTTTTGTGGCAAACATGACACTTTAGAAATGATAAAACGTGTTTCAACACTTTTAAGGTAACCGAAAAGGAGAACGTTTTAAAATACCCAAACTGCTGCAGTATAGTGTATACCACCATTTAGTGGACTTAATGAAGTACCATCAAGAACAACGTCGAACCCTGGGACCTTTTTGAAGTCTTCGTTTTCTTGTGTATAGAACAGTAACGCATTGAATGACGTTATACCAATAGCTAGGCCATAGCCTATATCCTTTTTCAATGCATTATATTTTCCTAGTGTAGGCTATACTGTTCTCGACAGGAATAAAGCATGAATTCGTTTAAGTCGGTTCATAAATTTTTAGGTCAGTTCATCTAGATTGAGTTACTCGTACCGTTCTATATTGGATTCTCTTTACAAGAGGTTGAGATAGGAAAACAAATATTTGAGCTCAATTACAACAAGTTATATTTCCTCAGAGTATTTCATCCATATTGTGAGCTTGAACGTGAATTCTTACACACGTCTTTGTGTGTACAGAAACAATAAATAAACACAATTAAGAAGTGTCCATTCATTTCAATTTGATTGTATTCAACAAATATTGACGAATTTTATTAAATAAAGATTGATGTCTTGAACAAAACAATGTCAAGATATGTAAACAGATGACCTCACTGAAATTAAAACCACTCTAAGGAAACAGTTCTAAGGAAAAGTAAAAGACATAGCGTTTTTTTATTTGATTTTATTTTAAACATGGTCTGAATTTATTCCATTTGTGTACAGTATTTTTATGTCTATATTGATATAGCACCTTACAGGGATATGTTAGATAGTTAACCTTTTAGAGTCGGTAAACAAGTCGAGGGGAAGCATATCATATTATATATATATATATATATATATATATATATATATATATATATATATATATATATATATATATATATATATATATATATATATATATATATATATATATATACATGTATATACATATATATACATATATATATATATATATATATCACGCTACGGATTAACAATTCATGGTTGTTTACTTTCCAGATCGTTACTTACAGAAAGGATTTT
This sequence comes from Apostichopus japonicus, assembly GCF_037975245.1. Classification (NCBI taxonomy): domain Eukaryota; kingdom Metazoa; phylum Echinodermata; class Holothuroidea; order Aspidochirotida; family Stichopodidae; genus Apostichopus; species Apostichopus japonicus. Next base: position 1,254,895 of record NC_092581.1, read on the forward strand.
GCTTGACATTTCGGGACAATATACCTGATTCGTTAATGTCTTATTACTCCAGGAAAACATATTTATTGATAATTTTAATATTGACTAAGTGTTTGGTTTGAATTATAATTCCCCATCTTAATGTGAGGATTTTCTGCTGAACAAAATAGCTTGAGCAGCCTGCCATGCGATGATTATACTATAGATGGACCAAAACCTTTTCTGTTTATATTTTTTTTAAATTTCTCAGTCGAAATTTTGGCTCGAATTTCACGATGGCTTAAGGTAATAGTCTTCGGAAACGTAGACATCTATATCAAATAAGTGCAAATTTTAGTATCTATTTCTTTCTTCCTTTGGTTCCTTTAACATATATCTTTGTTTTTTTTTTGTTTTTTTTTTAAAATCGGTTAGGTATGTTGTAACATGCCATGAATTATTTGTGGTTGCAACATGATTCGGGTAGATATTTGAAAGCTAGAAATATCGCATGGCTTGCTTCTTGCTTATTTCAAGCGGATGGGGGCGGGGCCGGGGCGCGAATTTTTTTTTCCCAAACAGGTTTGCAATTGCGTGTAAATAGGCGCTCATGATTGGTCGGAAATGTTACGTCATCACGATAGAAACCTTCACTTCCAGGTAACCAAAGTGTCTGCATCCATTCGTTGCAACGAAGATATGCCCGTTCAAAATTACCCGAAGCTTTTCGTTAATATATGTAGATGTGTTTGGAATTGGTTTAGACATATTGAGCACACTACTATGTATGATCATCTACTTTGATCGAAGTTTTATGTGAAGGCATGCATTAATCGATAACATCGCACAGTGAAATGTTCGTACATGGTACATCACACATGCGCTGGTGGCCTATATGTATTATAACTGTGTACACAGTGCAGTAACGGAAAATATCATACTGTACTCTAAACTGTTTGCGTATATTCATTCAAGACTCGATTGATTTTAGTGTAGGCCTACCCATTCCACGAAACGAATTCCGATTGTAGTAGAACGGCTCACAAATCTTGAATAACGCAAACACGAACCCAATAGAATGTAGTGTATGTATCATAAGTAAGGTCAACATGTGATTCAAGCATTAAAAGTAAAGTTAGGGCGTTTGATGGGAACCCCGTAACTAGACTTAATTAAGTGTCAGTGTGTAACTCAGTACATGTCTTCGAACTTCGAAGCGATGCCCATTATTGATGCTGACGTCACGAGCAATCTGATTGGCGGAAAACCACGCAATTGCAAACCTGTTTGGGAAAAAAAAATCGCGGCCGGGGCGTGGGCGGGGCGGGGCGGGGCGGGGCGGGGCGGGCGGGCGGGCGGGCGTGGGCGGGCGGGTGTGGCGGGGTGGGTTAGGGCTCTATACTAAGACCAGTTACTATACCAGAGTGCGTCCTTGTTTCAAAACTGTTTGTGGAATTTGCCTATCGTGGCTGGCTCAATATACTCTAATTTTGTTGAGATTCATATGATCATAATTCTACAAACGCTTATTATGTAAATTTTGGTGCATTCATATTCTATATTAAACACATAAATCGTTCCCTATGGTAAACATGTATGACGTTTTGAATACATATTTTGTATTTATGTAATAGTAAAACTAGCCTATTTATTTCATTTCTGCATAACAGCGCGCTGAAAGATATTTCAGATATTATTTATAACACGTCTATACCCAACTTGGTAATGTCAACGACAGTATGGAAGCCCTGGGGATCTTACCCGGTTTTGTTATTTCAGGAAATGTGACGTGTTCAGCTGAATTTTGATGGCCGTGGGATATAGTGTTGGTAATAATATAGTAGTATAACCTTACAAAAATGTAACATCCTTTAAATGTATAATGAAGCATAAATAGCGAATTCAAGAATTGATGTGTTTTTTTTATCTTTTATAGTCCTACATTTTCCAAGCCATTGTAAAGTTGTCGAAAACCAATAATAATATATGTTTTTCTTCTTTATTTCTTAACTTAGGTGGATGATTTTCTGGAAAATAACATGTCGACCAAAATCCACCTTCGACTAAGTTTTAAAGTTCTGATCGATGCCCGATAAAGTTTGATTTTTTTTTCTCAAACATAGCCTACTAATCATAAACAGAAAACTGACAGCAAAATGTGAACAGACATTCTTGGAGTGAGCTATATACACCAAACTGGGTATATTTCTTGTTTGTAAACCCCTACAATTAAAGAGAAGCATTTGATTGCTATGTATAAGCTACTTCCTTCTAAGTGACAAACTGATTTAGTGGATAGTAGTACTGACCCGGTTACAATAAAATATTTGCTTGCTACTTGAGTTGGCATTCAGACTTGAAGTTTTTTATGTGTACCTGTGCGTCTGTTTGTGTGTGCATGCGAACATTTTTTTGGTTGCAAACTACAAACTTGTGAAAATTTCCAAGACGTTGCTTTTACAACTCCTCACTTCAATACTAGGCAGTACTGATAATCGAATTATGCGAATGTGATAAGTGCACTGCGTTATCAAGTGACTATATTATTCATTCACATGATGTCGACGGTAAATGGTTTTCCATCAAAATAGATGACACAGGTGTTTTAATTTCGATGTTCTATGTCATGTTACTCTAAACAATGTTTATATAGGGGAGTGTTTGTCTCTTTATTATTCCATTTACTTAAAAGTGATTTTGAATATCTCAACGACGTGACGTGTTCTACAAAGCCTTTTTTCGTGAAGTCAAGTTCTCATGTTGAAAGTCAATTCGGCAAGACTAGCACAGTTTTTACCTTGAAGTTCAGTTGAGCCTCTTCTCAAGCAAGCGTGGAATATGATAGGACAGAAAACGACCAGTCGCCTCATTTATACTCGATCTAAGTATCGATGAGTCTTCATAATATTGATGTCGTTAGTTTAAATGAATCTAGGTTTATAAAGATCTCGCTGATTTCGTTAAACAGAATTAGTGTCTTTCGAATGGTTCTTTACATGACAATGTCCCTCCCCTTTCCATAACGTTATGATCATCTTAAATGCATTGAGGTGTGACACTAGAGGTAAAGGAGCGAACCCAACCAGTATCGTTACCTTGTATACTATAATAATGCATGTTATTTTATTTTGTTTCCCGTCAACTTATTACCTTTCTTCTCTCCTGTAAAATATATGAAATAAATTGTTCTTTTCTATAGACAAATCATTTTCAATTTTAAATGTGAATAAATTAATAAACAATGTGAAGATAGGTAAACTTACAACTCGTTCAACATCGGCATCTCCTTGAATGTTCCATCTTCGATGAAGGATACTTCATTGTTTTGAAGATCTCTGAAAAGAAACCGGTGAAGTTATATGCATGTGAAACAAAGTTAACGCAGATAAACAGTTAAATATAAAAATATGGATAGAACTTGTAATAGTAAAATAAATCGTAGCTCTCTTATTTTTATTTCCTTTAACATTAATCAAATGTTTACCACTTTAACTTTTATGTGTTAAATATCTCTATATAGACCGTGGATATAAAGGCTATGTCTGTATAATACGTCAGATGGCCTTTGATGCAAACTTTTTTTCGTCTGTTGTTGTTTTTGTTTTGTTTCCCTAAAGTTGCTATAATGGATGTCTAAAATTAGTATATATATATACCGTATTTATCATGTTTGATTAATTTCATTGTTTTAAAATGGAGAAAGGCACAAGCAAGTGCCTCCATCTGATATTATTATGAAAATATAATTCACATGAACTTGTGTGTTAAATCTGAACAACAACCCGGATTTCAATATTTATCCATTCGTGTGTATACTTGTTGGAAGTGACAACCAAACTATTCTGAAGTTCTTTTCTTTATCAGGCTTTACCGATATCGATCTAAGGTATAGCATCCGTTCATGCCTTCTGTAGATAACTAGGTTATCCGGATGTGCTATTGTGATTTACAAAAACCTTTAAACTTCGTGTTTCGTATGAAAACAATATCTTTTGCTGCTTTCTGGACTCTCTGAATAACATATTTCATCTTTCATTCTCTCTCTCCACCTCTCTCTCTCTCTCGCTTGCTCTTCGTTTAATCATTTCCTACAATTAGAATCTGTCCTACCTGGTTTCCATGGTAACATTAACTGTCACATGTTGTACCATAACAAGGAGGTAGTCTATGAAACATTGTCATAATTACAAATATGAAAAACTGGCGATATATCATGTATATTTTTTTCCAGGGAAGATCGTACGTAGATATAACCTTCTAATAACATTCACTTCGAGGATTTTTTTTTCTCTCGGGTTAACAGATATACAAACGTGAAAATATTTGCTAATTTAATTTAGCGTTATTGATGTATCTGGGGTATTTTTAGAAGATTTTATGCATCGCTCTTCTTATTTTTTTCTTGCTGGGAATTAACATAAGAATTATACATGCGTAACATTCTGGTGCCTATTACATACAGTATATATATCTACAGGTTGGTCAAGACACAAAAATATGAGTGAACTGACATGTTAATGAACTGCATTGTACACGTTAGCAACTGATATGTATATATATATATATATATATATATATATATATATATATATATATATATATATATATCAGTTGCTGCTACTTAATGTATAGAACAAAGAAGCATGTATATGTATAATGGCTCGAGTTTAGTCATTTACAGGAACTATAGAACAGAAAACCAAAAACTTGACATAAAATCTTCAGCAAAGACTTTAAAGTGTAACTGTTCAATATCATACAATTCTTGCTTTCATCAATGTCCCCAATTTTATTGGAGATGTTGCTACCACAGTCTTTTCGACAAAATGTACCCTCATATTTCAATCTAGATGTAACAATCGACGTATGTTCATTGCTTTATTGATGATAAGTTGGATGCTCAGTAAGTATTTATGGTCTTAGAATGTCTTAGCTAAATATTTTTCTCAGGGGAGGGGGAGGAGGGGAAGACAGGAGAGGGAGGGGAGGGGAAGAGAGGAGAGGGAGGGGAGGGAGGGGAGGAGGGGAAGGGGAGTGGGTTGTTAAAGCAATTTATCCGTTGACTATTTTTTGCAGCGTTACGTGTTACGAATATTGGAACAAACGGCTCGTTCTAAGATAGACGAGTTCTAAAGGCTTGTTTTAACCTCGTTTTATGCTGGTTTATGAAATGTCCGTTTTATATATAAATTCTTCAATTTAAATAAATTAGTATAATAAAAACGAGATGATGATATATATAAAAGTTATAGTACTTTCAATTTGACTACTCGGGAATTTTGAAAAAGATGATAACGTTGTAGAGTAGTATGGGCTACATACCTATACTTTGTGTAAAATTGTTTATCCTGTCGGAGAAGTCAGTTAACAATATTTCTCTGAAGTTATTGATCAAACATTTACATTTCCTAGATATTGTTTCGAAAAGTATGTTTGAATAAGATACGAAGGCAAAAAGTAAACCAATATAGGCTACCAGCTTTAATGTCATTGACTCACCAAAGGATATCTTATGTCAAATGAATTTAAGTTCTATCTTTCGTACGCCGTTTTGAAAACCTGAACCTTGAAGTGGGATTATTATTATTGGGGAAAATTTCCGACTCAATTTGTTTAAGCTATCATCTCAACGAAAATATAAATAGTTATCGCCTACAGCAATCACAAAAGAGCATTTCTCTTGATCGTTTAAAAAAGGCTAAAAAAATATTCAAGCCACCGGATGAAATGTTTCGATCCGAAGAAAAAGAAAACACTTCTCTGTCATGATTTACCTAAATATCGATTATTTTAATCGGATTTTTGATGGAGAAGTAATAAAATAATCGGAATCAATTTCATTTGAAAGAAAAACAAATAAATAAGATTATGTGGAATATCTTACAATTCAAGAAGATTTCGCAGTCCCTCCATGTTGCCTTGAGTCAAAGCTTCGATTTCGTTGTGAGCGAGTACACTGTGGGGAGAGAAAGAAGTTGTGCAATGAAAAGCGTGCAGGACCAGCAGAAGAAAATTAAGTTTATTTCTGTCAGTACAGAAAGCTAATTACTTTGTAACGGTTGCTGTCTATAGCCTGTTGTATTAGAGGGCGGGCTTACCTCTGGCGTCGCCGCTAGCAACAGAATATTATTGCAACTGATGTGAGCGAAACTGTCAGACTGGAAAGGTCAATAAAATCGACAGAAAGGAGAGACGGCTTCTCTTCGTCTGTGCTCATAGTCTCAAATTCAGGGAACAGTCAAATTGTCCTACATTAACTGTGAATGTACGGGGGGATGATGAGTACTTCATTTAACAAGCCAGGCTATTCTCGATTGGAGGAGGCCATCATTTTGGTAATTGTTTTAGTGACAGAAATCCGAGAAGAGAAACAAGAGCAGGAACTTCGATGCCTTCAGATGTAGAGACAAGTTCATGACTTTACTTGAATCATTTATACCGTATATTTACAGACTCCTTTTTCTTCTATTTATTTTAATGCTGAAAGGTAATGTGTGGCTTAAAAGCCTCATATATATTTTGCTTTATATCATGGGCCTGCCTTTAAATATTCTACTACAGTGTTGCCAAAAAAATACTAGAGAACTCATAGATGTATTTGCGGAATTATCTCTCTCGTGTATCGTTTACATAACTTAACGTGTTATTAGCGTGAGCTATCTTGTCAGATGCATAGTTTATCATATGCCGTGGAACCTCTTTGAATATACCGGAAAGTAATGTTATACTCATTAATTAGAAATGGCACATTAAGTAGTTATTAATTACCGTAATAATAGGTGGGCTAAATTGGCATGCTGTTAGCGAGAAATAATATTATATAGCGTCCATACAGATCTGTGTAGAATTTATCAGTTGAAAAAGGAACAACGCAGTTATTTTATCGAAAACTGGAATGTTATCAATTAATATGGGTTATTTTAGTTTTCAATGTTGTTTCTTTTGAGTTGATAGTTAACTTCCTTAAACTTAACCACATCTACAAGAAGAATTTCTCCTTCATTAATATGATACTTCAACCCATGCGCCCATTCCAGCGAACCCTCAACCCCCCCCCCCCCCCCCAAAGAAAAAAGAAACACAATCTTACAAAAACAGTTCTTGCAAATAAAACCGATTTTTGGCGATTTGCCAAACAAACGCAAGTAGGCTGTTATATGCCGCATAACTCATGTATATACAAATGTAACTTACAGCTTCTTTAAATTCTCCAATGGACTAAACACTCCCGTTCTTAATTCTGAGATTTGGGCTCCAAAGAAATCTCTGTAACGAAATATCGTGATAAATTAGAAAACATTTGAAAAGAACGCATTTTTTTTTATATTAACTTCTTTGGTGCTATTACTTGTCGTTTATTTCTTCAGTATTAAACCTTATTATGAACTTTTGAAGAAATTATGAAAATATGTAAATATCAAGTCGAAAATAACGACAAGTAAATGACTCAACATAAATGAGAAGATATTTAACACATTCTTCTTAGTTAATCTCAGGTAATAGCACAAGTTGCTGTTTAAATCCGAACAAATTAAATCATTGGCATTTTCCAAATTCCTTTATCAGAAACCTCAACTTTGAATATTATTTTCATAGAATGTGTGCAGTTGTGTGCAAGTGCTTGCCTTTCTACAGTGCTTGGCCTAGAACCGAGACAAGTTCCTGTTTAAATCCGAACATTTTAAATTATTGACATGTTTCAAATTCCTTTATCAATAACCTTAAATTTGTATATGAAAATGCTAATTTTTCTTTATGCTTTACCTCTTATGGCATTTTTGGTTTTATATATAATACATTGTAAGGTAAGATGTTTCGCAATAAAATTTGACAGAACTTTTAGATTCCATATTCCTAACATTCATAATCGCCGACAGTTTGTAAGCTAAGATGTTCATGATGTACTAAAAGTAAAATTGTCATTCAATATTGCAATGAAATTTTTAAAAATAATACAAAATTATCGATTTTTCATGACAGGAGAAGATGTCGAATATGTCATATATTAAAACAAAAGGTTTTACTTACAAGGTTTCCAGCATTTGTAAATTAATAAAGAGCTCCGCATCTTCTAATCGTTGAATCGGATTGTGTTTAAGTAAACTGAGGAATTAAAAGTATAGTGTTGAGAATATCAATACGCTTCAAAATAAAGTTAATTGCATGCATAAACTTTTACGAATTATATCTGGTTAATTCATCATAAGTAATGAGGTATAATGATTCGATAGACTAATACCGTACAATGCAAGCCATTGCAAGGCATTATATAATGATATACTCTCACCCAGAACTGACGTAAAATAAGACCAACTTACAAGATTAAAAGTTTGTTATCTTGACAATACTTACAGTTCTTTGAGTATACCGTTGAATAAAAAGTATTCCTTGGAGAGTGAGGAGATCCTGTTGTTAGAGAGGTCCCTGATATAAACAAAAAACAAGGAAGTAGGTATTTTACAGAATTCATTTGAATGTAGGCACGTAATACTCAATGTTTTTGCCAAGCTTATCAACAAAATAAAAGTATTTTTCTTATCTCATCTGAAAAAAATTAAAACACAACAAACACTCGAGACAAAAAAATAGGACTCAATGTGGAAACAAAAGTCACCGAAAATTTCGGAGAAAGTTGAAAAAATCGTCAAAAGAATTATTTGAATAATGTCACCTCTAGCGAGTGACACCTAGTCTGAATTGGTCAGATCAAAGCTCCGGGTCATATTTATTCTCTCTTTTAGAGGCAATATAAAAATAACATTTATTCAAATGGATCAGAAGAAAATCGATTGATTGAATTTATCACGAAGGTTAATGTAATATCTCAATTCTTCTGACATTGAAAAGTGCCAAATGAATAAAGTGGGAAACAGCATTTTAATGCAATCTTGAATTTTACCTGTGGGAGGTTTGACTTCTACCGTTTTAATTAGATCACCACGAGTTGGGAGAATTGAATTGATCAACACGGGCTGAAGAGTTCCATTAATATAACAAAGCAAATTTTCAAGTTATTGAAATCATTTTCAAATTTAATTCTTAAAATGTGGCTACGAAGATCTTAATATTAAGGTTTTCTTGTTTTTACAAACTTGATTCGTAAAAAAAGCTGTATGATACTTATTAATACTAAAATCCCATGAAAAATTCAGTTCACTAGTTTATTTAGGCAACTGTCATTAAAATCATGCCAAAAATGACTCATTTTTGGAATTCCTTTAACGTGCTTCATCACTGTGATTTGTACTAATATGGCACAGTTTATTGGCACCGATTTGTTTTAAATCATTAATAACTTGTTCATTGAGGTTCCTTTTGCTGAATACAACACTTTGGTTACTGTTAATTTTTAATAAATTAAAATTTTGAATTTACTTTGAGTAAACTTATTGGGTTTGGTAAACTCATAAAATTGCGACAAACAAAAGTGCTTTCAAATTTTGCTGTTATTATTATTATTATATGGCCACCAAATATGGTAGAGATATTAGCGATTGATCAGCAATAGCAAACATTTCTCAATATTTACAGCAATCCACAGAACACCAATAATATTATTGAAGTTTACTCTTTACTATGACTGATAACAGTACAAGCATAATATACGCATAACATACTGCCAATCATTGGTTTTATAAGTTACGAACTAATATAATGTATATAATGTAATATAAGAAGCACGATGGTATAACCATATCCCTATGTTCTTGAATAATGATAATATCAAACACAGACTATACGCGGAACCGGGGAGTATAAGAGAGTTCAGCCAGGGAGCTGTTTTCGAGCCCTATACGTCAGGTTCAGTGTTGTTAGCCTGTGGGTTATTTTAAGCAAAGTTGGCCCAATTAGGTAGAGTACTCAGTCGCTGGTTAAATTCAGGATTCACAGTGAAGTGTAACGTTCACTGAATATTAAGTAAGTGAAATTGATTTTGTTCACGTTGAAACTAGACCGTTTTGTAACACTTCTGAGTAGAAACCAATGCGGATCAGTTCAGGGGTAACTTGTGAGGTTAATAACGTTATGTTCGGGGGACATTATCCACCCTGTCGTTAAATAGTGATCAATTTATAAAGTGGATATAGCATAATAGCCCCAAAAGGAAGGGGCTCGGTCTGTTCAGCCTGTTAACTCAGAAAAGACAGAATAGAAGTGGAAAGATTTGGGCTATATGGTATATTACCCATCAGCAATTATGAAACATCATTTTACTTACAGTAGTTCCAGTGATCGTAGCTGGCGGAAACTATCCGGATGCAAGGATCCAATTCTGTTCGACTGCAAATCTCTGAAGCAAGTAAATCATATTTGTAACATCACGAATAAGACGTATTTCTCACCATTGAAAAACACACTATACATGTATATATATATATATATATATATATATATATATATATATATATATATATATATATATATATATATATATATATATATATATATATATATATATATATAATATATATATATATATATATATATATCATACATTATTTAATAAATGCTTTCATCTTTATATATGAATAATTTAATTGAACCCAGGAAAGTCATATCTTGGCGTCAAACAAAATCAATGTCACATAACAGAAGCGAAATATTTGTTCTGTCTTTCTCCATTTCATTAATTTATTCATTTGTTATTATTTTCTTTGTTTGTTTAGTTCGTACTTTTGTTTGTTACTTATTTCCTATGTATTTTCTCCTTGTGAATTTCTGTCCGTGTAACGAAGTCTTAATTTTGGAGTGCTGCCATTTTCTTCGCTGCTTCGTTGTCATCTTCTTTTCATTAAATTATCGATTTTTTATGTATTCACGAATTGAATAAGAAACGTATGGTGATACACTAGTATATCAACATGCACTTTTTATCATATGTTGTATTGTCAGTATAATATTACCTTTAGCACGTTAAAACTCTTTTTATATTTACATTTTCTTCCATATTTCAAGGAAGTTCAAAATCAATACTATTCATTATTAACAAACATGAGAAACAGGACGAACCATATTAAAGCTACAAACATCAGAAATTTACCTAATATGTGTCTGTCACTAATAATCACATGTATTGCATTTTATTATTTATTTGGCATTTTATTGAAATTTAAGTGAGTTGGAAAATCCAGAACAGTGAAAAAATGAACCGTCTCCACGGTGATTCGAACCCTTTACATGCAGCCACCCTAACCACTAGGCTATATATATATATATATATATATATATATATATATATATATATATATATTTATTTATTTATTTATATATTTACTTTCAGCTTTTCAACATCTACCTATCTACCAGGAAGACACAATGATTTTGTAATCAACTTACAGGCGTCTCAATTTTGTTAACGTCTTGAAAGTTTCCACTGTTATGTTGGACAATGAGTTACCAGCAAGGTTTCTGGTAAGAAAATGAAAAGGCGAATTTATAATTAAGCAACACGTATAGTTATCAAATCGAATAATAATAATATGTGTGTCACATTTATGATAAAATATATATGACAATTGTAAAGCAAAAAAACAAAAGTATATGGCGAACATACATTGTGAAGGCAATAGACAAATTGATATTATCGTGTTTGTGTCGCTACATCTGATTGGACGATAGGATATTGTGATATTCAAACAATAAACCAACTCTTCTCTAGTCCCTGGATAACGAGAGACCGTGAAAATTAATCAATAAGCTTCGTAACTTGTTCAATGCTATCATGGGGTTCAAACAAATGCTATCGGTCGATTCCTCTGAAGATAAATTATTTAAATTATTTTTAAAGAAATGTCGTACGTTTCAGCTCAATTGCAAACTATGACATCAGTCCCTCTCCTGTTACCAGATGCATTCACAAAGGTATCATAAAGACGTAAAACTGTATATCGTCGCCATTCAAAATATTCTGAAGATGTGGTTTTTGTTCAAAAAATGCAGACAATTTCAGACATTTTGTTAAAGCAAATGAATCAACTTCAGTCATATCCGGTTAAAGTTAGTAGACTGACAATTGAAATTTGATTGTATATTTCTTCTTTTTTATCTTTAATTAGTGGTTATAAATGGTATAGCAATTTTTGTTTTTATTGAAATATTTTTAACATATCATGTTACAAGATACTCACAGATAAACCGTATCTCTAGGAAGATTATCCGGTACCGATTCTAATTCTGATAACTGACAATCCAACTGTAAGCCTATGGGTTCGTCATTTTCAAGACCGGATTCTTCGTCGAAGACTACAAAACACTCACACTCATCTGGAAAGATGGTGTCAGCTAGAAATAGAAATAAAGACAGTATGACTACAGGTTGACTACAAAAAAAAAACACCCGTATAGACAGCATCGGGTAAACAGATAAACTGACGACAAATATGACTACAACTTGACTACGGTATATCACATATATTTTAGCCGGGCAGAGGATATGCTGCTGACTACATGACTACAGTACTACTACAAATTGACTATACGGTACACCACATATATTTTAGCCGGACAGAGGATATGCTGCTGACAACATGACTACAGTCCGACTACAAATTAACTACGGCACACCACATATATTTTAGCCGGACATAGGGTATGCTGCTGACAAAATGACTAGAGTATGACTACAAATTGACACACGGTACAAGATACTTTCGGTTGGATAGACAAACTGCGCTACTGATTAACGGACGACAATATAACTAGAAATGTGCTACGTAAACAGGCAAGGGAATAGGGGGCTCTCACACCCCGTCCATCCAGGTAATACACCACCCCCCCCCCCACACACACACACAGTCATGGCACAATCATGCACAATCGTGAATACAAATGCATCACAAGTTACATGCAGGACATGTGTATTGCACACCTCTTCAAATTGTTGCTGTCCCTCCAACCAACTCAGAGTTCATGGCTATGGGCCCGAACATTGACCGTACATCATACATACCACCTAGTTTGATCTGTTATTCAATATGATCATTTCAACACATTGTTTAATTTATCTGACTGATTAAGAAATATCATCAGTATAAATGCTTTGATTGCAAGGAGCTGTATAGCTCGAGCTATATTCTGTTGATCAGTCCAATTCAAACTCTTTCGCTATGAAACAAAGACGCAACTTACTGCAGGTTACTGGAGGGGGTCTTTCCTCGGAATCTTCTTTTTTCCCAAAAAGAAAGTCAAAGTTGTTGGTATTGTCCATGTCATCTGTTGAGCGAGGAGAACAAAAGATATGGAAAATGTTGGTTACATCAATTGAATCTGTCGGTCGTGTTGATCAATTAGTCTGTCTGTCTGCAGTGTCCGTCTGTCTGCTTGACATTCCCCTCCCCTAGCCCCGACCCTCGCCGTCTGGTGCCCCCCTTCCCCTAACCCTACTTTTAGCTTATCTTACCGCAATCCTCTTCATCCTCGTCCGCTCCGTTCGCACAGTCAACCACGGAGTCGCAGTGTTTACTTTGCAGGACGCACTCCGTTGAGTTACCGCAGGGAAATTCCGTAACTTGGCAATGGCCGTGTACGTCAGAGGAGGACTGCCGTCGGACCCGATGCAGCTCCACAGATTGGTCAACTTCTACAAAAAAACACAGAAATTTAAGTCAAGTTAAATACATATCTCAACCACTGTTTCAATAACTTTAAGAAGTTACCAGAAAAAATGAGGAATGACGTATTACGCATCCGAAGCTCATTTAATAAAGTGGCTGGGATAGTTAGTCTAACATACAGACTATCAAGTCAGTTCCATTCAGATGCACAAGAGAGGGAAATATGAAAGAGTTCGCACCCTAAAATAACATGAATAATAACGTGTATAATCCATTAAAACATTGCCAACTACAAGTGGGTGTTGGACGCCGTTGGACGTCACTGGACGCCGTTGGACGCCACTGGACGCCGCTGGACGCCGTTGGACGTCGTTGGACGACGTTGGACGCCGTTGAACGCCGTCCAAATTTCTTCCATTGTTCTATATTAACTTAAAGAACTTAGTTTGGTGTAGTTATTAAAAATGTGTAAAACAATTGAGTATAACATTAAATTTAGGCCTACACTGAGGTCATGACGTCATGGAAACCTTCAAGCAGACGTCGCTCATTCGCTTCCCATTTCATTTCATCAAGGGTTTTTAACTTCCATCAATTTACGTGCTATCTTCAAACCGGCCACCAATATCGATCTCGAGTAAGGAGTTTATTGATCATATTGATTATAGATCGGATATTGATCATAAAAATTCTCCGAATGGTTTCAGTTTTGAGAGGCATAGTCCATTTTAGTTTGTTTTCGTCTCCGCATACAATTGACATAGAACGTTATAGACATTTACTACTACAATTTTATCTTTCGTAATCAAATACGATAAAGCTCTTAGAAGACCGTACTGAGATGAAATTATATTAATTTCGAGGATTTATTGATTGATTAGACAGAACTAGATCAGATGTCAAGAAAGATTCAGTTTATTCAAACGGAAGAAAAATCTCAGCAGCATATGGTTGATTTTGTTTTTATTTTTTCACTTTTAAATTCTCTAGAGAATGTGGGCGTATTCTTGTAACATTCTTGTTACGCACAGAACGTTTTTGTTTTACATTATTTTATTCCTGTTTTTCAAAATTCCGACGGAAAAGGGGAAATCGAATGTTTACCATTTCAAAATTAATTTAATTAAAAGTGTGTTTTGATATTCGTAATTTCCGTCAACAGTTTTACCGGTTATATTTTGGTAAAAACGTTTTTTATTACATCGCCTTAAGGTAGCGTACAATAGTCGAACAACGTCTAAGTATTCATGTTGCCATATTTTGGCGACTTCTTGTCTAGTAAACGCAGTTCTCTGTGGTATTTTGTTTTCTCATAAGGGAAAACAAAGGCGAAGGAAAGCAAGACCGGGCATGTTTACGAACTGAAGATTTTAATATTCGTCAATTTTGTGGAAAATTGAGGATTGCAATTTATATTATAAACATAAATGTCGTATGTCAAAACGAGGTTTCGGGCTGGAATATAAACAAAAACAATGATATAAAAATAAAGTTGTTTTGGAATATGAAACACAGGGCAAAGTATATACAAATACTATTAGGTTTATTGTTAGTTGCCCTAGTTACATATATTAACTTTCCAAAATGAATAATACCATGACCAAAGTCTCCAAACTTATAGGTTAACTTCTCCACATGGTGGGTACCGGATAGCTAGAATGTTTTGCAATGATAACGTATTGTTAAAGACTTGTGCTGCGTGTGTATGCATGTGCATGTATGTATGTTTCAAACCCATGATATTAATACAATACCGTTAAAATTGCTCAAAATTGTTATCAAATAATTAGATATTACACCCTTCCATTTTCCATTATTCCCTTACTCATTTCGTCGAGAGATTGGTGGTCAAGTTAAGAGAGAGAGATGAAATATGTGATTCAGAGAGTCCAGAAAGCAGCAAAATATATTGTTTTCTAAACGAAACACAACGTTTAAAGGTCTTGTAAATCACAATAGTAAATCCGGCTATAACCTAGTTATATGTGTTATCAGTGTTGATGTGTAATACCGTCCATAATATTTCGCAAAATTATACTAATCTGCAAAAAAGGGAGGCCGCCTCTATGCGAAGTGTCGCCAGGTTCATTTGCCTTTTCATTCACCTTCATTTATTTCTACTTAAATTAACCTTATTCAATGTCAAGGATATCATGTTTTATCATGTTAACCTGACAAACTTTTATTAAATACATTTTTTTTACTTTAAACAATATTGTTTAATTATATGATCATATAGCAACCACAGCAGTTATTTTACATAACATCAAGTCAGCATAGGCCATACAAAGGGCTTATAGCCTGGATTTCACAGACCGTTTAGTGACAAACAGAACGCGAAAACAGAGACAGCCTATATAAACTCTTCATACTCTTATTAAAAAAAGGAAAATTAAATTCTTCGCCATTCTCACTAAACATCCTACTTTATACGACACCGTATCACAATACCCGAACCTTGTGAAAGCCTATAGTTAACATTATATTTAAGTTAACCGAGTTACGTCAAGATTAAAAGAGTACTAATTCATCCAAATTTACCTTTATTGAATGACGTGACGCTTGATAAAACACAGTAATCTAATAAACTCATTAATAAAAATTAGCTACGTATTTACTGACCGCAATCTTCCCCATTTTTAGCGTGAATTTTGTGGATAGTTTTAGTAACAGTTATTTCCTGTTTGTTAGCAAAACGACAACAGCCACGGCCAGTTTATATATTTATTTATTTTACCTTTTTCTTTCTTGGTAGGTAATTGTCAAATAAAACGGTTTAATTTCCTGGCTTAGAATTAATTGAGCAAAGCTATTTGGAAGAATCAAGTCATAAATTTTAACAAAAAGGTTCTAAAATAACGATTCTATTTTGTCTTTTATCTGATGAACTTACGAAAACTTCGCGACAGAAAGGGCTCATCTCTTCGATTTGTTTAGGATGTAATAATGAGAAGAACGCTGTTATCACACCAAACTATCTATAAGTATACACTGGCAGCATGTCAAAACAAACACCCAGTCGGGTTAGTTTCATGAAACCAACTTCTATGATCAATTCTGATGTTTAGGCATCCTGGTCAAACCGTGAATTCTAAAACCGTAAAACGGTACTATATCGTGGACAAACATATAAGTGTTCATAATTACGAATAAAGTATCAAGGAAGAGGGTAACGGTTGTAAACCTCCAATACTTAAGAGACACGAGAGTATAGTTTATAAAAATTATAAAAAATGGAATTAACTTTCTTATTCTGAATTGTATTCTCGTTCTTAAAACTTGATGCAAGAGAACAAGAACAACTCAAAATGCTGCAGCTTCCTAGAAATTTCTGCAACTGGACCGCAAAAGGCCTTGCTCTAGCTTGACCTTGATGCTGACTAACCACTACCACACCCCCCCCCCTTCTCCCCCTGAAGCAGAAGTACCATTCTTCGCATATGTAATGTGGTCTTTACCTGATTATCTTTTTTCTCCCCCCCCCCCCTCTCACCCTGTCTCCACCTCTCTCTCTCTCTCTTCTCATCCAGGGTATTGTCGTAAGTTGCATACACATAACACACAATAGATGAAATAAGGTTACATATAAGCTACCTTGCAAAAACAGATATTCCAAAAAAATATTAAAAAAGATTACCTTATGAAAAGCATAGTACATTCCAAAAACCTCGTAAACTCCTCGGAGAGGGTGGGCGGGGGGGGGGGGGGTGTTAGAATCAGACAAGGTTGCTGAAATTGGTTGGAACCTCAAAGGTAATAGAATTTCATAGGTGGTGAAAATCATTGCAGTTGAAATTATTAAGGTCATTGTCTACCTTCACCCCCCCTCCCCTCCCCGCCCCAAATTGCCGGGACCCTGAATAGGTACTGTACTATTTCATAACAAAAGGCTAACCTTATATAAATGCTTCGAAATCTACCTAACAACCATAACCAAGAACAATTTTGTTTGTCAAAGATTAAACTTGCTACTAAAACTATAACAACTAGGAGTTATGTGTACATTCAATGAATATGTCCCTTAATTATTTTTATTAAATTTTACTTACATTCCACCTACATTTTTTTTACCTATATTGTTTTTAACCGTTTCTTATCTATTCTTCTTCTGTTTCTCCTTCTTCCTTTTTCTTTTAACAAATTGTGATCACATATTCGATAGCATATCCGAAATAACGAATCTAATTAAGTCATGAATTGTAAATAACGGTCCCTACATTTATGATGATAGAATGCTGCAGTGTATACCCTTACTTAGACGAGGTAATCAAATTAAAAGGGCTAGAAGATTACTTGCAGTGTACCAAAACAAATCCTGCCTCATGAGAGAGCCACGCACGCAACCGTTAGATATATAAGATTTTAATTTAATTAGAAATTATAAGGGAAATGACCAGTATAGTGAAGTTTCTCCTGTCACTGAAGATTTTAATCGATATAACATGCTACATTGAAAACGTATCAACTGCGCATGCTTGATATTGACATATATAATATATAATATATATATATATATATATATATATATATATATATATATATATATATATATATATATATATATATATATATATATATATATATATATATATATATATATGTATATATATATATATATGTATATATATATATATATATATATATATATATATATATATATATATATATATATATATATTGACTTCATACAAATTCAAGGATTTATTTAGCTTGAAATATCACTCGTACAATCCTAGTAGATAACATTCAAAACGTCCAACAATAACATGTTCTGTAAGGCTATAGTTCATTAAAAATGTTAAAAGTTTATAATAAAGGAAAGGAATTAGCAATAACAGGTAGGACTGCCACGCAACACGTTGTATGTTACTACATCAGTTCTTCCAGAAGCTTATGTCTTGGTTTGTTTTGTTAAGTTCAAGGTAATGGTGTCATTATGATTGGTCAACATGAGATCAAGAACGTTATTGAATGTACTATTTACCCTTCGCAATCTATGTGTATGTGTCGGCATATACAAATTGACAATTGATTCTGATATGAGGGACAACAAATAATTTACAAAACATTTTAAAAGTACACACACACAAAAATACCTCAGAAATGACCCTTTTAATATTTTAGAACTTTTTAGAACTTTTAATGTATTTTATGTAATCACCAATTGTCTTTTTGTTAGTTTCAAAAAGTACCTTTTTGATAAAACACATTCATAAAGTAATGGAATTTGTGGGTTGGAATGCACAGAGAATTCATTTGGACCTTTCTATTCCTTTATACCCTCAATTTGAAGTCATGTTGTTGTTCCAACGCCTCTTTAATTCTCACCCCCCCCCACTTCACTCCCACCCACTTCACACACCCCCAGTTCAACTCTCGTCCGCTGCTCCTTGTATTTCATCTGTCATCCTCTAATATTAGTCCTAGAAATCGTGCCATTCGCTCTGAAATTCACTACTTAATACAATATCTGAATGGAGTCCAATTACATATATTATTAATCAACACATAAGTGGTCTGTCTGTGGTTTCCAAGTCTCAAATTTCATTGTACATTTATTCTGTAGCAAAAAGTTAACGTTTGTGTTCAATTTTATGTTCAAAGTTTATGTAACAAAATTTTCTTTTCATTGTCACGAATTTAAAGTGCACAAATTCTGAAACTGGGTCACATTAAGGGAAACGGTTAATATTAAAAATTGCATCACGCAATATACGATTATTCCATCAAATAAAGAATATTTACTTAATACATGATAAGTTCTCTAAAATCAGTCCTTAATGCATTATTGTATTTATCAAAATGTCTACGTCAACTGAGCAAATTAAAAAGGTTTTTGTTTTTCTCCCAACTATGTAATAATTTTTTTTATTTATTTAGTTTTTGTTACTTAAAGTCTATTCCTCCCCGTTTGGAGAGATCAACCAATCACACTGCAGATGGAGGGCATTCAATATTCCTCAACCTTTTGTAAATTGACAAGGAATATAATTGTTTTTAATGCATTGGTTGTTCGTGTGTTCAATGAGTATCCAATCAAAATGTGTTTAGATTTACGTTATAAATCGTGATGCCACCGCACATAAATATAATATAGGCCTAGCTGTATGCGGTACTATTACTTAGTAACATAAACATCCTAGTTAAATTATTCTTCTATTTTCATTTCAATAAAAGAGAGATAGAAACTATGGAATTTATAATAATTTTATTGTTATTCTCAGGGGATGTCTTAAATGGTTTCAGATGTTTTGCTATGTCCATTAATAATTAAAAAAAAAATATATAGATATATATATATATAGATATATATATATATAAAATATATATATATATATTTATATATATATATATATATATATATATATATATATATATATATGTATGTATATATGTACCAATATGACGTCTATAATAAATCATATTCCTTTACCATTCTTATAAATGTTTGTGTCTGAGGGAGGATGCAGGGCGGGAATCCAGGATTTTGTCAACTTGGAGTGGTGTGACGCTGAGGTGGTTGACGCCAACACACTAGGGGTATGAGCCGTTTACATTCCCGCCCACTGCCCCCCCCCCCCTCCTCCTATAATGAATTATGTGGTATATTTAGTTATATAAGTTATATCGGTGTTGCAAGATGAAGTCTAAATGCAAGTTCATGATAATAACTACTTTTGAATATTTTGTTTGAAGATGAAAAGGGGGAGTGTTGACCCCCTCAATCACTAGGCCTATATGCTGGGTTTTCTAATCTATATGATGGATTGTATAGCATTAATCCTATGACTTTTTGTTTTCGTTAATCAAAACTTTTACAAAGCCGCCGCAGTATAGTATATATTATCCAATTTCGTCTTTAATATACCTAAATACGTTAGCATCCACAATTTGAGTAAATTCCATCTTAGAAACTCCAAATGTTAATCAGATTTATAGCGCTATTCACCTTAAATGAATTATGGAGCGAAACGTCAAGGTCTTGAAAATAAATTAGCTAATTAGACGAAAGTAAGATACTTACCTTTACCGGCAAACGTGACCCCGAGAAATAGTGCAGCGATTAATACCTGTAGTATCTTATGACAGATGAGTGCCATCGTTTTCATATATGCTCCCTCTGTTGATTATTTTACATGAAAAGAGAGAAGAAAACAAATGATGACGTAAGTTATGACGTGTAATAGATTATGAGCATTGTGTTATTTGTTTTGGTTACTTCTGTAAAGAAAGAAAAAATATCATCGTTTTAGTTTTTAGCTAGAATATATATCATTCATGGAAAAACCGTTGTTGTGAGTTAAATTTGCTGTTTAGCTGTTATATCCTAATAGAATGGCACTTTGTCCTTTACATAAACAAAATATCACTATTGCTTCTGAGCCATATTGTTTTTGCGCGCGCGCACGCACGCGTCAAAGGGGATCCGGTGCTCTATGTTTAGTCTTGTTCACGGCTTATAGGTCCACATCCACATCCCACCCCACTCACCCAGCGAAGTGAACAAGTTGCACTGTTTGTTGATGGCTTTAGCATACTGTCAGTAAACTGGCTAAAAATCATCGGTTAGCGGTGATCCACTCCTTCCCCGCACCCACACCTAGCCACCTAATATTCCCTTCTCATCGCCCTATCTTCACCCACCCTGTCCGAACCCACCGTTACGTCATGTCCATCACAACTCACGCTTCATCGTCGTTATACGCAGAAATATTTCTAGCCAAGGAATCATATTTTCGTGCCAAGTCACGATATACGAGCTAAGCGACTGTACATGTTAAAGTATCAAGCCTTGCAGGCGTCTTGTCTTTACGAATTCTCTTGCTTCTAATGTCATGTAATGTTAAATTCTAGACACGACAAAACGCTGCTTGGATGTTACACACATCTTCAAAAGTATTAAATAAGTATACGAATGAACCAATCGTTAATTCTTCACTTCTCTCTGCACAGAATTCCTTCTCTTTCTTGTATTATTTTTTCTTCTTCTTTTGTTGTCATGATTTAAATTGATAATTTTATTGTCAAATAATTTGGTGTGAGCAATAAACTTAAAATTATTTTATATTTATATCATTTGAAAATCAAATTTTCAATTGATTTGCAAAAGGTCGTTGTCCAATCTTGAGGAGACTTTGTGACTAAGTTTTATCACGTTATTGATTCAATGAAAATTAAATCAACATAATTATATATATATATATATATATATATTAATCAATTTTTGAAAGTAAACAATATATGATCAATATATTACAAATTATTTTGGGAAGTGAATCCATTCGGTTGCTATTTTCAAACGATCATCTTTTTGTCCTCTGCGTTCAAGTTCATCATTTTTCTCGTCAATCCGTTTAAATTTAACAGAAAAGATAATATACATTGATAGTCGTTCCAATGTCACCGATTCCCATGTTCCATTGAAATGAATATTTGCACACAATAGAGCTAGATAACTTCAAAACATTACTAGCCAGGGGCATGACCACGTATAATTCTCTCCACCCCTCCCCCTCCCACAACACCCCACCCCTCCACCTTACAAAACGAGGTGGTTGCTGCACTGTAACTTGAACACACATTTATTGCTTTATCTTTGACAATGATACAACTCGCTAAAATAAATCTTGTCAGCAGTTATCCTTTACCTATTAGCCATAATCCTTCGAAACATAAACCCGAGAATGCAAACAATATTTTATCTTATCATGTCTCCTCGATTCTCATTGCTACATATTATAAAAATATAAAATAATAAATAGAGTTAAATTCTGACAACGTTTTTCCTATATACAGAAATATAAAATAGGTTTCTGTCTTGTGAAATACACATATCCCTAATTGCTTTCGATTGATTTTTTTCTCTCTTTTTTTTGGGGCTGCATTTCAAGTGTTATTATTCAATTTTGGAAAGCCTGTTTGGAGAGAGGATATCTCGTTCAAGGATACTCCACCAAACAGGTGTCCTAGACGAATCAATCTTGACCTTACCAAAAACTAGAACGAGAAATTTTTAAAGACGATTTGTTTGTCATGGATTAAGAGAATTGAAGTGGGTCGAATCTATATCTTATCACGTGATGAGGCTTAATCGATTTATTGATTGATTTTGTTTGATTGTATTAAAATTGTGGTCCCATTATTGCATGTGTAGCATATTATTGATAATAATACTACCTCAAAATTGGTAAAGGGCCTGATGTTGCAATATATATATATATACGAAGAATCTTCTTCAAAAGGCTTAAAACTTAATACTCGGAAATAAAAGGGACTTTCTCTTGAAAAACAAGAACAACAATTTGAAGAGTTTCGATCAAACTTAATCGTCACTTTCAGAAATACCAAGAACGTGTCTTCCGTTAATTTGATTAATTAAAAAGACATTTCTTGTGAGAGAGACAGAGGGGTGGGGAGAGAGTAAAGTTTATGTAAAGAACTTTCTATCACCGATGCTATTAACAACAGACTCTTTATTAGATAATATTTTTCTTCAATTGTTCAATAAAATGCCATCAGTATATTTGACCTAAAATATGTTTGAAAGTTAAATCATTTTCTTCACGTCACAGACGGAAGTATATGTTTTATAATACTTCCAAAAGTTATTCCAAGCATTTTATTTTGCAGAGTTTTAATACATTACCATGGTTCGAAAGTCAAGAGTTCTTGATGTATTATTTTAAGCAAACGAAACACTATCATATTGTTTATTAACAATAGAAATCGAAAACCCGACAATTAAACAATAAATCTACAGCTGTCTGGGAATCACCTCAAATAACCAAACTATTATTATTTTTTGTCGAGATAAAGAAAGACATTAGAAATCCGATTGTCTCAAGAGAGTGCTATTAAATTCTTTTCTTTGTAAAGAACGGAGGGGGTGGTTGTTGGTTCTTGTTGATCTCATCGATCGAGAAACAAAGAAAAACAACAACCAAAACTGTAAATTGAAATTCCTCGCTTTTTATTCTCCTATGAAAGTTTTATATTATACGTAACTTAACGTGCCCCTGTAGGTAATGTGTATAGTATCAAATAGTTCGAACCAGGTCACAATAAGGACATTTACCTCAAGGTGTCGATCACACGATGAAACACAAAAAAACGGATATTATCCGTTTAGAGTTCATTGTAAGAGAACAATGGAACCATTGTCTGTAATAACGAAGCAAATGGGGACCTACGAAGAAAATGGGGGCCCACGAAAATACCACAGAGTGTGTAAACTGCAGTTTACAATATACCTTTTTCCTTGCTTCTTTTAACTATAGAAGTGGGCCGTATATCAATCGCACATTCCCATAACTTGCATAACAATTTATTGGGTGGTTCCATCAGCTGTTACAAAGTGCCTTGAAACTTTTTTATCCATAATATATCTTTATCTGAAACTTTGCAAGGCATGGGAAGTGTCATTTCCAGTAATCTAGGGCCACCTAGCCAATTTGCCCCATGTGTAGTATATTTGTTGTGTGTGATAATCTCATTCAAATTATGCTCATTTCGTGTCCAAAATATACACATTTGAAGTTTTGATTAAATCAGAAAAACGAAACTTATTAAAATGTGCGAACTATAACGTCGAGTGTTGCGCTCATCAAAATTTCTTATTTTAGCTCTTCATAACTTAACCCCTAATTACAAGCCCACATACATCTTTTGAATAGTGTGATGTTCCTCTTAACAAAGCAGAGAACATAATATTTCAAAACAATCGTGGATTTTGATAGAAGTTGCAGCTATTTTCATGATTTCTAATGCCTATTGGAATGATTAAGACAATTTGTTCGTAGGTAATGTATTATCGCATAATTTAGCTTGTACATACTTTTTCTTTGTTATGAATAGATTAGCTTAAATAAATTATAAGTTTCTCACCCCCAGCTCTTTATTCCTCCCTTCTTATTCCCCACCTCAAAATACATGCCACTTTCGACTGAATCAAGGAAAAATAACTGATATGGATGGAATGTTTATAAAAAAAAATAATAGTAGGCCACATAAGGTTTTGTCATAAAGTTTTGTAAGTTATCCTACGGTCGCTCATAAAATGAAAAAAAGGTTCGCTCACGCTAAAAAAAAAATTCCCTCGGGTAGCTGGCAAAAGTTTTATTCTATATACATATATAAATGCGGTAAAAGAAAATTTCTCGATACCCTTCAATAAATGTAAATATGTTTTATCACCGTATGGGGACATCTGATAGTACACTGGCTCGCTGCTAAAATACTTTCTCCTCGGGAAGAGTTGTGGTTATTCCCCCATTTTACTTAGAAACTCATGGTTAAAGGAATGTTCAGGTGATTAAATTTGATTGCTTAAAATTAAAAAAATTACTGACGTCAAATTCACACCCCCATAGTATTTTGTGTGCAAGAGAAGAACACGCAAAAAAAAACATTTTAATTCGTAATTTGGTAAAATAAAAAATTGTGAATAGCTCTGCCAATACAGAGTAACTGTTGTCTTCATGACAATTGAACTGAAAATATGAGTTTGTTTTTCTTATTATAATATTTAAGTTATTTATCAACAGAAGAAAATACTACATTTCTACAAACAAACAAAAGTTGCATTTTGATAAAATAAAAAAAAATAAAAAATAATCGAATATTGAAAGCTGAAGCATAACTGTTAATTATTAAATTTTCAAAGATAAATCAAGAAGAGGATAACGACACGAAATTAAATCCATTTGAAGAAATATGCCGTGATGGCATCATAGATCAACCACTGAGTTCCATTACCTGGAGCAAGGGAGTGCTTAGCGAGTCATAAATATAGTTTACATTTCAATCCACCATATCCCGATTTAGGTACAATATATTGAGATTGTGTCTTCAACTAAAAACTAAGGTATATTTTGTTATTCAAGATAAGTGTTTATATTGTTAGCCTGCAATGGAATATGCCTTTAAATTAGGTAAACAGCGACGTGTTAGTGATATGATTATATGCCTCAACGATATTTAAGTCCTTCAATTGAACTATATATGGATTAGTTAGTGCTTCCCAACTGTTGATTGACAGGTTTTATAAGATGTATCATGAGTGTTTCGAAAAAGTGAAAAGAAAAAGGAAAACGGATGTGCAGCTTAAATTATTCATCAGGCCATAGCCTTATACTATATACATACCAATTTATAGATTAATGGAAGCACTTTACAAATACGTCTTCTGTATCATATTTGAAACGTTTAAGAATGGTTCTTGTAACTTACAAAGAACCAAATATTTATGGACGTTTAAAATCAGCTCAGAACGACCACCCCGTGTAAGACAATTGGAAATTTCGGTTTCAGAATAACTACGGCTCGTATATCTACTATTTGGCCAAATTTAGATCCTGTAACGTTTTATTATAGTAAAGAATACGACAAATGGTATTGTCTAGTATCTGTAAGCTGGTTTGGTTACAGTTGGGGTCCTACATGAGGAACAAAATCCTTATTTTTAAAGGGCATCCCTTCCTTTAGATGTCTAATCCATGCCTGGTTGTTAGGGTAAATGCTTCCATAGTTGTTGAAACTATATAACCGTATGAACAGGGAGTTGTTCCATAACAACTCCCCGGTATGAATATGATAGTAATGAGTCACAATGACGGTGGATATACTGATTTTCTTTCTTTTGAACTAAAATTTTACATAAGTTTTGCATAATTAAACAAGAGAAACTTACGGTTTTGCTTGGTTCAAGCCCTAGACAGAAAAATTGCCTGGTAGTGAAAGACCTGTTCGAGCCGTGCAAGGCACGGTTCCTGCAGGTAATGGCTATACGGTAGTCAGTGCTCGTGCCGAATTCCGATACTCTGTTAACAATACATCATTACGTAATGCTTAAAGATGCACAAAACCATGGCTAAATAATTAGCATCCAATTAACTCGATACGCAAAGCAATCAATACAATACTTTAGGGGGTTTTCCTTAATCGTGTTGTGACAGAAACACACCATGCTTTCAGAGCTATAGACATACATTTCGGGGTGTTTATATGAACAAAGGCACGTTTTCCTTTCGTATAAAACCTTTAAAAGAACAAAAAGTTCCTATAGATGTTTGCGATAGTAGATATATGGACATTAGGTTGTGAAGTTTAGCTTCCTTTTTTTTTACCTGTTTTTTACCTGTTACCTGTTTCAATTTATACATACACACTGAGAGGGGCTTTAACCTTTCCGAATCTAATAGTACATGTAAAATATTGAAAAGCATGGAAAAACACGAGAATTCTCGAAAAACGTACCCACTTAACAGCCAGTGTGATATGTAACTGTTTAAATCTCGGCTTTATAATTTAATTGGCATCCAAATGGCGTTTTGCAGTAACCACAAAACTCTCAATAAATGGCTCTGTTCAATTTGCAAGATGAGATTCATCGAATCTTATCATCTACTCCTCCTCTCCCCACCCCTCCCCCACCACTCCCCTCCCGCCCTTCCCCGTTTAACTATGAATTTATCAAAATTATACAATATTTAACCAAACTATAAAAATATTTTAACAAAGAAAGAAACCCATAACTAACTTGATATTTACTGTACATAACTGGACATCGGTATGATATAATAAAGAACAAATTCTTCATCACTAGTTTAGTTTAGGATAGTTTAATTTCATTCAATGTTCTTATGAAACGTTATATCTACATGGCAATCTATAAATTTATGTACGGATGTACTTCAGCTCGCCGTGTGTCTGCTGGTTCACCGTACAACATGCGTTGTTTTCTATGAGTTGGTAACAAATTCCTGCTTTTCTCAATTTAATATATAAGCACTCCTCTAGGGGGCCACAGGAAGCGCATAAAAATACGCAAAAATGTATTCTCTCTCTAAGTTGTCAATGATCTTGTTTGACATTGAGTGATCTTTAAAATTACCATGGTAACCAACTACGTGAAGAGAAATGCATCGAACGGATCTAATGAATTTCAACTTTTTTTATTATTAAAGATTTAACCCGACACAGCAAAGAATTGGTTAATGTCGTACAAACTTAACGCAAACACATAAAGCTTACTCTCTTTATGGAGTATTTGTGAGGGAATTTGTGTTATATTTCCATCTTCACCAGTGTGATTTTGGTGGTCTAAAGTAACACATAAAGTGTGCTTTTTTATGTGATCCGCCCAGCGGAATCCAAAACGTCACCTGGTCACAGCACAAAGGGCACTAAAAACCAAACCCTATACCTGCACAGTAACTAAACTATCAGCAACAAAAAATATACCCCACACACCCCAACCTGAAACACCCCAACCCCCCCCCCCCAAAAGAAAACCCCGAACCAAACACGAAACCTCTACAAAAGTACAAACGGTCGGCCCGCACACAGGTCCACCAAAAAAAAAATCGCGTGTCGTCTAACTTATGTGGTGACGTCATTGACTGTGTGTGTGTTGTTAAACGCGATCATATCAGAAAGAATTCAATTAAGTATTGCAAGGAACACACTTTAACCAATTTTTGTTTTAAATAAAACTGGAAATATTATTTTAGTAACGATATCGATAATGTGTCAGGATGTGGGTTGAAACAATGGAGTTTTGTCAACTTCAGTCATATCGCTTTAAAGTGTGCTTTTTTATGTGATCCGCCCAGCGGAATCCAAAACGTCACCTGGTCACAGCACAAAGGGCACTAAAAACCAAACCCTATACCTGCACAGTAACTAAACTATCAGCAACAAAAAATATACCCCACACACCCCAACCTGAAACACCCCAACCCCCCCCCCCAAAAGAAAACCCCGAACCAAACACGAAACCTCTACAAAAGTACAAACGGTCGGCCCGCACACAGGTCCACCAAAAAAAAAATCGCGTGTCGTCTAACTTATGTGGTGACGTCATTGACTGTGTGTGTTGTGAAACGCGATCATATCAGAAAGAATTCAATTAAGTATTGCAAGGAACACACTATAACCAATTTTTGTTTTAAATAACACTGGAAATATTATTTTAGTAACGGTATCGATAATGTGTCAGGATGTGGGTTGAAACAATGGAGCTTTGTCAACTTCAGTCATATCGCTTTAAATTCACCACGTGACATTGATTAACTATATACAATTCCGGTAACCTTCGTTTACACGATAAAACCTTCTGCAGTGGCTTTCTTACCTTTTCGATTTTTTTTTCATATATAGATTAGAAATATGTTACAATTCGTCTGAAATGATTCAAATTTCATTGGTCTTTTGTTTCTTTATTTATCTTTATTTTTTAGTTAGATCTATATAGCTGGGTAGTCGATAATTATTTCTACATGCTGACTTTTTCCAGAGGTCACTTGGGAATTTTTTTTTTCATTTCTGAGAATGATAATTTTCTCGAGTAAGTTTTAAACTGACGTATAATTCCTACACTGACATTACAGCATATAATTATGTTTAAAAGTCAGCTATAAAATAGCACACCTGGAATTGTCTGCCTTTAATATAGCGTTACACATGTTCATAAAGATATTTGTTCTTTTTCAAAATCTTGATCCATAAAGAATAGGCTAATTCCCAAATTGTTAATTTGAAGAAAAGAAAACTAATCAGTTGACCAGAAATTTAAATAAGAGATCAGATAATATCTCATTGTTTCGCGCAATTGTAAACCAAATTTTTCAATATGTTTCTGTTTAAAAAAAAATAGTAATGTAAACTACTAATATATTCTTTTCTACTTAAAGTGAGATTACATTTTGATTAAGATTCGAAACGGAAAGTGTTTAAAAAAAAGGATGAAATCACTTAAAACTTAAACAAGAAATCAGCAGTGTAGAGTGAGGGCGGTGGGGGGGGGGGGGACGAATCCAACATGCACAAAAATATAATGTTGGCGTTTAATCATTCTGTATATTCGTAAATATTATCCATGTATACCCCTTCTCTATAAAAAGATGTTGAATAAGTATACAATGGATGTATGAATCAAACCTTTCTTTGCTATAACTAATATATATATATGACTTTAACGAACGCAAACACAACTTTTCAAAAAAAATCCCTCGGTATAGGAGCCTCAAGCCCATATATGTAAATTGAATAAATTCTACTCACTTTACGGAAGTAGGCAAGCGATGGTGAGTAGAGAAGTGCGTTTAATGTTGACAAATAATACAGAAACAGGAAACAGACAACTATATGGACAAATTGATTTGCTCAAATATGAATTTTAAATTTTATCTTGCGGTGTTAGTATTTATGTTTTCAATAAGACGATCTCAACAGATCCATATATATATATATATATATATATATATATATATATATATACATATACATATACATATATATATATATATATATATATATATATATATATATATATATATATATATATATATATATATATATATATATATATATATATAAAGATTCAGTTGTTCACTTCCGGCTGCAAGAGTGCTCAATACATAGAATACATTAATTATATAGTTGTCTGATGTTATATCGTTGTCTGATGATTGCCGCACAGTCGTTAAACTCGAGTAACAACATGCTGTAGGTTACCAAACACGTATATATATATATATACTATATCATATATAAAGTAATATACCTTCACAACCCAAAGAAGCATTCGGTACTTTAATCAAATTTCCAATAACCAAATGATACTTTCTTACAGAATTATGTCTAGAAGATTCTCATGTTGTCAATAAAAACAACATAAAATATTAAAAACCTCGGAAATGAGGTCTGAAATGTACACAGATAATTACTTAGATAACTGATGTTGGTATCACACGTCACCTCGTTGTATAATAGCGTCTGAACTTTGTATGGATTTTTGTTCATGCATGTATAGCTCGTACCAGTGACAAGAAGAGTATTAAGTACATTATATAGTTAACAATAAAGTATGGATGAAATGAGAATTTGAGAATTTCTAGAAGAACACTAGAAAAATACATTTCCAAGAAGAGTGAAATATAAAATTTCAAATATGAGTACGAGTCTCCATAAATGTATGTTTTCCTAAAGTCCGACTGATTGATAACTCTGTTTATAGCCAAATCTGTCTTTGCTCTGTTCCACTTCATGAATTTGCAAAACAAAGAAATATGTGGATATGCTAAGTTTCCGGGGTTACACCACCCCCTCCCCCCCCCCCCTTCGCTTCCCTGGACCTCGAACGGGATGTAAATCTGTATTGTGGAGTGTTAGCTCAGTGGTTACCGCCGGTGCCTTTCAATCATAAGGTTCCCGGTTCGAGTCACTCCAAAACTAAGGTATGTCGTCCAGTTACAGAGTTGTTGACAATTAACAATTCATAATCATGGACGTTAACTATGAATCTAAGAGACTGACTTCGGTCAGCTTGCGGCTTTGATAAGCCAGTGATGGCTTCTTCACGAGTTCCTGCTTGCAGGAGGATCTAAAATAGATACATACATACATAATGTTTGTCAGCGTTCAGTGTCCCCGCCCCAACAACTTACACACTCCGCAACAAATGAACTTCCATGTGACAACTCTCGCATGAGCTGACGTTATAATATCATTTAAACTGCATAGCTCCCTTACGCTGGTGTGTTTTGTTTGTTTTTTCGTCATGTGAGAGATTTTGTGCTCTCTTTAACCGGATCGATTTTGCACGCAGGAGATTATCGATCAAGCGTCTCATGTTATAAAACCTCCAAAGCGCTACACTGACTTCATATCCGAAGAATTAATAGTATCATCGAAACACTTCACATTATCCTGAACTGAAAGACTTATCGCCGTGTTTGATTTTGTTATCGTGTTTATTGTTTGTTTCTGTGTGGATTTTTTTAGGGGGGTGCATAAAACTGAAAAGTCCGAAAATTATCAAATTGAAAATTCCGATTGAAAAATCTGGTAAATTAATGCATGAAATGTCAAATTCATAGGTTACCCACCCCCCCCCCCTATCTCCCGCGTTCTCCCCGACACCGGGTTAGTGTACAACTGATCTTGGAGTGTTCTTCCAGAATGTGTTCAACCATTCGTAAATAAAAAAAAATAATCAATTTACCAGCGCGAAGAATATAAAATATTAAAGTTATAGTGACGTAACCAACACTGTGGAATCAAATACCGGTACGCAACCAGATGCGGTTTTACTTTCCAGGGTAGGGGAGGGGAGGGGCCGAGCATGATCTGACGGTTCACAGTGAAAATTTGTACCCATTTTCTCTTGCGGAAACATTTAAAAAATTAACATCTTACGACATAATGTGAAATGACATATCATGGTTGCTAAATGTGTACCTTTGATCAGCTATGTTGAAACATCCTATCACAAGTAGGCCGTGTGAACAAAGTCACCAAGATAGATTATATTACAAGTATTCACTTACTGTATTTGTTCGGTATGCGATGAGGCCGCATCAATACGATTTTGACAATTTCCTAGCCGACCGCAGAAAATTTGCGATTCCCCATACGTGCTTTAAAGCGACGGTCCTCAACCTATGGGCAGCGACCCAATGTTTGGGTCTCAAAGGCTTTACCCCCTTCACATCATTTGCCCGTCCCGTCACCAAAATACCACGTCGAGATTAAAGTTACCTTAAAAGGAATTTAATCATTACTTCGTAAAATCCTTCGCATTATGAACACAAAATGATGGTTACATCCTCGAGGTATAATACTTCGTTCACTATAGTCTACATAGTCTGCTTTCACTGTGCAACTTATAAGTTAACCTAAGTTTATACCCGCCTATTAAATGTGGTTATGGTTTTTGTCACTCATTAATTCAGCAACGAAAAGTTAAGGTTGCATATTTATACCGCCCAACAGATCAAGTTTCTTTCAACAATAAATTCACCGAAACAAAGCCCAAAAAATCGAACATAATCAGACATTCGATTTATTGTAGTTATCGATCGTGACGTAACGGATGACGAATGTTGTCTTTGTGAATTGAGTAATGAAAAGTGAAAAACAAAAACTATATTGGAGGTCGTCCTATCTGTTTTATCAATAGTGTGATCTTGCCACCGGTAAATAATATAACTATCCGGTGCCGAATGTCGAAATAATACATAAATGCATAATTCATATTTTCATCGAAGTCAATATACTTTGTTAAAAAATATATCCGAACACAATATTTTTTCCTTTCTTCTTTTCCTTTGTTTTCTATTCTTTTCGTTTTCCTTTTGTTTGCTTATTTTTTTAATTATTCATAAAATATGATTGTTTCAAGTATATGCCTAACAAAAGGTGTCTGTTGTTAGGCTCCATGTTTGTTTATATTTTGATTCCCTTTTGCTCCTTTTTCTGAGAAAAGAAGTTGGAGAAGAAGAAGAAGAAGAATATTTTGGTTTGCTCCATAGGCAATAACACTGTGTAGTATAATAAACATTAATGTTTCGTCGAAGCTCCCGTACCTTTTTGAAAAACTTATATTATGAAATTTCAGAAGTCGGTAGTATTGTTTTATAATTGTCATGATTATATACGTATGATATACGGTTTGGGCGTGATATTTGCAGGTTGCAGAAAAAATGTCGTTTCTGGTCAGTGGCGCTGAGAGGCAGGTCGGTCCCCAGGGGGCAAGTACCGGGCCTTTTTTTGCCTTCTACATTTTTCCATATGTACCATAAATTTACTGTATATTTATGGAAATGAGAATCAATTAAATTTTTATTTTTCCCTTATATTTACCGGGCCCCTAATAGACCATGGGCTCAAAGCCTGCCTCATACTCCTATGCCCTCTCCTCAACCCCCCCCCTCCCCCCACATTTCCTTCGTCATTCTTGCTTCTGGTTTAAAGACCATAAATGTAGCCTCCAAAATGCTAGAAAGTCAAGTAATTATCTCTATCCCTGAGGAACCCACGAACCATTATTACACTTTCTCTGGGCCATCCGGTTGTCTAATTTAACGCTGCTCTAAAGTTGTCTGGGAATCATTGAGATAGTCGGAGCCTCCAAGGGTGAAGTATTTAGAAAAAAAATATTTAGCAATTCCTCGAACGCTCAAAATGTTCAGGCAAAATATTCTAATAAACTTGAAGGTCAACAGAGAGGAATGTGCTTGCATAGACTTATATGACAACACAGTACTAGCATAGTACACTTTAAACTCTTAGAAATATGAATCCTCTTTATTTTGTTTGCTTTCTTCATGCGTTTTTTTATATTTTTTTATTTGTGTTTGCTGGGGAGGGGGAGAGGGTTGTTGAGGTTGGCGGTTCCTTTTTGAGAAATATATATATATTTTTAATTTATTATTCTTTTGTACTCCTTTAATTCATTTTTTGATATTCTGTAATATTTATTCATATTTTAATTAAAGATGAAAAAGTTATATTGATATGTCTAGCATTTTAATTTGACCTTGATGATCATAATATGGATTAATTCATCATGAAAATATTGAAATTGTGTAACAAAAAAAATGCTATTTTTTATGACTTTTGAAACCAGACAAGATCAATGTTCCCACATCGATTTCTTCGAAGTGGCGTTGTCAAGAACGGCTATCAGGGCCACAGGAGTCAATTAATGTAGACGAATGAAGGGAAACATTTGGAACATTAAGAGCAGAAACTCGACAAGAATCCACGAAGACGAGAGGAACGGAAGAGGGTAAAACTTAATATTAAACAGCAAGAGGTAAAACTTTATATTAAACAGCATCAGCAACGCTGAAAAGAAAGCATACCCATTCTCCCTCACTATGACACAAGGTTTTAATATTTCTCTCCTCGAACCAAGTCATAACATATCCGGGAATTATTACTTGCTGAAAATTATAGCAAACAAATATATATCTCATGGCTATTTTACTTTTCTAGTGTCCAAAATGAGAAAACCATGATAAGAGAGGCGAAACATATATTTACGTAC
Source organism: Apostichopus japonicus (assembly GCF_037975245.1). Lineage (NCBI taxonomy): Eukaryota > Metazoa > Echinodermata > Holothuroidea > Aspidochirotida > Stichopodidae > Apostichopus > Apostichopus japonicus. The sequence goes on from NC_092581.1 coordinate 1,289,239, forward strand.
TTTATCTGAACAGAAGATGCAGTGCCTGACTAGTTTGGAAGTGATATACAGGTCCCCCTCCCTCTCCCCACCCTCTCCCTACCCTCCCATTATTGACAGGGGAGACGAAAGCAAGGTCGGGCCACCTGGTCAATTATATTCACCGAGACCCCTCTTTGCACTTTTTATATAGCCCATCTTTTACCAGCCAATCATATTTTCCCCGCCCCTAAATTGACCGCGGGCCCTGGGATCTCACCCGCCCCCTACCCCCCCCCCCCACTCACGTCCCCTCTCGCCAGGCCTAATTATTGGACAGAAGAAGGGAAGGAATTTACATACTAGCAAGTGCTGCCTGCAGAGGTGTAGTATAGACGGTTCAGACAGTTCTTTGAACCACCAGTCCCAATTTCCAAGCCCGCCCTCCCCCTTCCCACCCAGGCTTGGTTCTGAAATTTTGAGCCAACAGATCAAAACTGGCAATCATGTTTTCTCATCAATAATTTAATGAGTACAAACATGACTATGGCTTAGTATGTCTGATTTGGTTGTGGTAGACACATTAATTGTCCAATTCAATACCAGACCTGTTGTGGTGTCTGTTCTCTAATGATTGTAGCATTTGTGAATTTGCTTCAAGTTCAGTTTAGATGAAATAAGGGTGGAACAGCCAGCTCTCACTCTCTAACCAGGGGGGGGGGGGCTGAAACCCTAACTACGCCTCTGAGAGTTTGCATATTACTTTCACGATTTCAAATGAAGATTTCAGAGTTGACATTTACGTCTAACCTGAACCAGTTTTATTTGTTCGAAACAAGCGCAAAATTAAAAACAAATCAACTCAAAACTTGTCATATTTGGCGACAAATCATTGAAATACATGGGTTCATTACCATGTTTGCATGAAACTTAATATGTAGCGGAAATGTCCCTCCGGTTCATTTTAAGAATATGTAATGTAGGTGAGATATTGCGACCAGTGTTTTCGGTTTTAGCCCAAAGGACTGAATCGGAGGGGTGAAATCTAACATTACTGGGAGGTGAGAAAGCATGCTCGTTTATATGGACTTATATAATAATAATAATACTATAACTAATAACTGTATATATATCAATATGCCGTTAATAGCTTTATGAAAACCCCCTTTGCGAATCACCATTTAACTTACACCTTTTCATTTTGATCTTAATGCGAAAAAAGCGAAGACTTATGTTGGAATTTGCTATGTTCTTTTTCGCCCTATAGAACAGAACTTGTTTTCATAGATTTTTAATTTCTCGTTTTTAGGACATGTTCTGAAAGTGTATCTTTCATGATCGTAAACATTACATACCTTAATTACTTACAATTAAACTTACACATTACATTAAATTGCTTCTAAATCCAGTAAACTATACCAGAAGCTCTGTATTAATATTAATTAGTTAATTAGTTACAGTGGAACATATTATTTTCTTCAATCTTAAATCAATAGCCATGATGAAAGAACAAAATGGGAAATGGAATTTTCAATGACGCTTTCGTTCTTTTCGTCACATATTTTTCTTTCTTTAAATCTATAGTTTTTTTATAATTTTATTTTGTTCGACAATTTTGTCCATTGTACTTTTTTCTCGAGCAGACCTTGAAATAATTACTTCTTCACCTTCACGCATTAAAATTCTACTTTTCATGTCTTATTTCTATAAAAATGGATCCACACAAGAAAAGGTGAAAACATTTAAAACACACAAAAAACTAAACCGCTTTATATATCATGTTACAGAAAATTAGAATGTGATTTTCACAACTTAAAATGAATAATTATGTTGGATCTTTAAAAACGTATTTTTTTCCGGTGACTAAAATTTGTAACTCTGCACCCCACAACTGTTCCTCCTTCTCTACTTGTTCAGTTTCGTAATTGACAATTTTGATCCACCGATGAATTTAAAAGTCGTTTCGTAAATTATTTTTGCTCGAAACACAAATAAGGAATAATTATGTCGGATCTTCAAAACGTTTTTTTTTCGGTGACTCAAATTGTAATTCTGCACCCCAAACTGTTCCTCCTTCTCTACCTGTTCAGTTCCGTAATTGACAATTTTGAACCACCGATAAAATTAAAAGCTGTTTCGTAAATTATTTTTGTCGGACACAAAAACTGTTCCACATGCACGTTCTCCAACATAACCCACATCCACACCCCTAGCACCCTCCCCCTCCCTCTCCCCAACACCATGCACTTCATCCCATATTCTTTAACCATTCTCCAATTCCTAACTCAATGAGCGAAGAATTTGAACCCTTACCTGTTAAATCGTCTTCTGTCTCTGGTCTGTAACTCTTCTACAAAAAAAAATTCCCAAGGACACTTGAATGTTTCCGAAACACCTTTAATTTCTTGCAATTAATGTTACTTTCCGATAAAGAAAAATATAGAAAAATCTATTCACTTTTCAGAATGTTAACAGTAAGTACTACGGCAAGTTTGTCCTTGCTGCTAGCAACAACGCAGTGCTTAAACCTAAACGCAAGCAAGGTATCGACGGGTAAATTTGACGAAGAAATGTCAACATTTGAACACGCAGTTATCCTCTTTCTCTCTCTGCCACTGCCTCTGCCCGCAACTGGCTAAAACTAACTAGTCGGATCGGTATACTTACTCTTAAAAGGAAACTGCATCCCTAGTTATTAGAACTACTTTAATTTGGTCACCAAATATTGGAGTTTTCGGCGGTTTTCACCCGAACGGCATCTGTCACGTGGTTACATCAAAAATCGTTACTTGAGCAGGCGTATAGAGAAGCTGTGCAAACACACGAGTAAAATTTCTATAAGAAATGTACGACTAGATTTCTGAGAAAATTTTTCAATATTTCTTCATGCATATTCATTAGGGAAACTATATCCGCCCACCCCAATTATCCGCATCTTCGCTCGCAAATTTGCATCGGATTGTTCTTGTTTGTGTATGATTTATACGAGGGAAATGCGCCATTTCGATATATAGAAATGAATTTTCTGTCGGAAATAATCTTAAGCTATGGCTAACTATGATAAACTGGTGTGTATAGTTATGCCAACTTGTTGAATCAAGTTTTTCATGTAAGTCGCCATTTCAATGGGAGAGATTTGGGAACATGCATATTCATGAGGATTAAAGCGGTTCGCTAACCAAGTTTATCCATATATCCCCGTCATAGGAAGTACATTCCATAGGAAATAATTTCTTTGCGAAGAATATATATACGATGGTTTGGACAACTTCGATTGGCTGTATGACTTAAATGACGCAAAGCAGGGAGAAGGAATATAATGACGTCATAAGATAATAAGAAAAATGTGAGTCCGTGTTGTTAATTTTCTACAGCAGGTCAACTAGTTTATCTTTTCAGTCTGTTATTTTAATACTTAAACTATACGCAAATTTAAACCCTTTATTAACGAAAAAAGCCCAGATTCACCTTATTGTTAAAATAAGGCACAATGTTTAAGGTTATTTCAATTAAAGTGCAATTCCATAAATTAAAGATCAGACATCCGTCGTTTATATCGTTCACAAAGAAAAGCATTTCTTATGGATATTTGACAGTGAAGGTTGGGATAACTCTATGAATATTCATTACTAACGGTTGGACAAGAACAAATTATTCCCTTTAATGTTATAATGTTTTCCACAATTATATTTGTCACACATGAACACTTTTTGTCGATCTCTGAAGATATTGCTCCCCAAACTGAAAAAAAGGAAATACATCTACTCACTATAGTCTACCAAAGACCATCGTCATGATCACGTGGTGACGCCCCGCCCCCTCCCCCTCCCCCTCCTATCTCCACTCTCTGTCCTCTACTACATCTCTCTCAAAATTCTAATATCAGTTTCTTTTTGTATATTTTAATGGCATTAAACATGAAAGAAACAACACTTTTGTGAGCTTTATCAGTTATCACTTGTGTCATTCTTGTTTCTAGAAAGATTGTATTTTTTTTCAGTGTAAATAGCAATTAAATTGTATTGTGTCTTGTATCTATGCATCTAAAGTGATCTTTTCATTTCAACCCTTCAGTAAAATCTTGCCCCTTTATATGATGCACCGTCGAACACAAAACCTGCAATAAAGATTATATTGTGAGGTTCATTACTGCTAGAAATAGAACGTAAAGGGAGTCCTGAATAATTTCTCACATATATAGAATTTCTGACATCGTGGGATATACAAATCAAAATTTTATCTTCGAGTCGTTTCCTTGAACGGAATTTTTGCCGACAACTTTTTAATCAGAGTTGTATATAAATAAAAAGTGTCGCTTGAACAATACTTCCTTGTCTGAATTGACCTCACAGAAAAAAACCCAAAGTGAACAAGATTAAAACACACATTACAAGATTTCCCAGCGAATCAACTGAAGTCATGCTTTTGCCTAGAGTTGCCCGCTACCGTGTAAGAAAAGATATGGTCAATTGAAAAATATATCTCATAATATTAAAATCATCAAAAGGCAGATAAAATTATTAATAAACTTTGCGAACGAAAAAAAGAAGAAAGAGGAACTACCAGATTTCATTAATACAAACAGGACAAGAGACCTCATATCAACAAATTGAGGGGGTATTCAAATATGTTTGGAAATTGTCTCTGATTGGCCACAATTTACACAACGTTACAACTTAACGCAAGAAATATTATGATTCTATGAAGGTTTTCTTTTTATTACTTTTTTTTAAATTTCTGTGACGTGAAAACAGAAAGCGACGTATAGAGGGTTAATGGTGTGGGTATATTGCAACAGCGCCCCCGTTTGATGACGTCATATACTTAGTCATGTGCTATTTAGACATTTTCACGAAAATCTAATGAATTTGTTAGTTCAATGTCTTCTTGTTCCCAAACTAGTGTAATTGGTACTTGTACTTTGATATGAGGTGAATTGAAAATTCATCTGGGTCGAAAATTTTAATAATTAAAGTATCAAATTAAGATCATTATTATCGTATTCCCTTTTTGATAAGTAGACAATACAGGTGTTATATGTACCATTATCAACTGCTTAATTTACTTACAAACTAAATTCGTAAATTTTCGTTGGTCGCTACCGCAACGTGATAAAAGTTGTGAACTGACATGTCCCATCGATTATATTCAAGCTGATGGCTAGGACTATCACGGCATTCACAAATTTACCTATGACCTTCTGATCTTTTGAGTCACAAAAGATAAATGGTTTGTATAGTTCCTCCAACGCCCTCCCCCCCCCCCCCTCCTCATAAACCTTGCCTCAAACGTCGTTCCGTAATCTTCCCATTACCAATTCATTTGTAAAGTAAATTCTTAAAAATGCCTTGAATCACCTCCAATCTTAATTTTGTTTACCTCAGAAGTACTTTATTTCCTACTAGTCAACATCCAAGCATCAAATATCATTGGTTATAGTATAAGTATCACAGCAAATATGCCAAGAAAAGGCATTTCGGTGGGTGTTTCCAGACAATGATTAATCTTTTAGGCTAAACGCTCCAATCGAAGTGTAGTGCGGTACCGTTATCACACTGGACAAAAACGTATAGAGCGAATAGAGGGCGCCTTTTCATATTCCACAAAGTTCGAGCAGTTGATTGAATAACAACGATGACTGCTTATGTTGATCAACCGACTTAAAACAGATCCTGTTGAATTGATAGCTGTTTAATTGATAGCTGTTGAATTGATAGCTGTTGAATTGATAGCTGTTGAATTGATAGCTGTTGAATTGAGCCCCGAATTTCCTTTGTGTCCATTGATTACCAGCGTTTAGTACAATTTTATGAGTATCACACAACATAGTAACACAAATAGTAACAAACTATCACCCCCACCCCACCCCCACCCCCACCCCCCCCAAAAAAAAATCAAGACAAAGAAACCCTTCTTATAGGTTTCTGTCTCACCAAGTTAACTTAAATTAAGGACCACTGAAATTAAAATATTCCAATCGATGATGAAAATGTCGACGTCCTGACACATTTTCATATAAGTAAAACTGATTAAAATAAGCAAGTGGTAGTTCAGTCAATTTTTGAGCTTTTTAATAAACAAAATGCCAAAGTCAATTAATTTCACTAATGTGGGTTTACCCTCAATAAAGGGGGTATTAAAATGTGAAGAGTTAAAGAATTAAGCAAGGTATTGAGATCATTCAAAGTATAACTTACTTGCGCTATATAGTAGAGGGCTTGGTACTCCTCCCGACCTCACTTCCCACCCACCCCCCCCCCCTCCTTCACCCCTTCTTCCACGCCTTCCTCTTTCCTTCTCCCCTCCTCTTCCGCATCTCTCCATCTTTCATGCAAATGATTTTTTCCAATTCAATTTCCATTCACAATTATGGATTTACAATAACAATCTTTACAAGCCGTGCTTTTTTATTCTTTTCTTTTTTTCAAAGGAGCTTAAAATGTATTTTCTCAAATCATTATACAATTCAGATTGATGGATATGATAAACGAAGAATGTTAAAAGCGATATATATAATTATGGTTATTATATTTCGAGAATATAAAGCTATACCTGATACATCACAATAATAATAGTGTTATTTAATTTTAATGTTAGATATTGCCATAAATGTTAGCAATAGATTCGAACTATATATAGCAAAGCGTATACAATTCAAGATTTATGAAACTTATTACCAATCATATAAATCATTTTCAAAGTGTCGTAAAACTCATTTTCCTATACTAAAACTTGAATCTGAGTAAATCTAAATAACCGGAATTTAACAACAAAATCGTTGCTAGGATGGTCATATATCGATAATCTTAAGCAAAAATACCATAAGAAAGGAAGCAATGATTTTAGCAGCTATATATATATACGGAATTACTACAGAAAGTTTCCAACGTACAAAATAGTTTAACAATAGTTTGAACATTTTCATGAGCCAAACACTTACACGTACAAAATATAAAAAGTCGGTTTGATGTTGATTACGTCATTGATTACGATAATAATCTTGATTGATGAGAAACGTTCCATTCACAAACAGGGCGACAACAACACATTGCAATACAAATGTAAGAACAATGAACCACGTTAGCAGGTTAGAGGTGGGTGTGGCAGCTGGCGGGGTTAACATGACACTACAACCAGGCGCGTAGCCAGGAATTTGCCAAGGGAGGGGCGAAACTGTAGATTCGGCATTGCAAACTATCTAAGCGTAGCGCCACCATGATCGGCGCGAAACGCACAAGAAATTTTTGGCTGAAAATGCCTCCCAGATCGCTGGAAATGGCACTTCCCAGGCCTTGTAAGTTGCATCTTAGCATTTTCTCTTTTGAAAATACTAGCGATATCATTAAAACATTTCAATTTTTTTTTAAATATGCTCAAGGGGGGGGGGGCGGCTGCCCCCTTCGCCCCCCCCCCCTTGGCTACGCGCCTGACTACAACAGTAACAAAAGTTAATGAATTATCTTTTATTTCTTTGTTTTGCAGTGTGAAAGATTAGAAGGAAGAATTTAAAGTTACATTGATGAAAGACTTGTTGGAGTTGGCTTATATTTATTCACAAGGGTTGGTTGGGGTGGTGAAAGTTGGGGGGGGGGTTAAAACAACAGCCTTTGATCGTATGGTCAGCACTACCAACAAATCTTTTACTTCATTGTAATTGATAACCAGAAAACGAAGACGTTAAGTGGTTCCGATGCCTAAACATATTCATAGTGTGGTAAACCATACATGTTAAATATTCATAAACTTGTGCACACCAAAATGAAGAGGGATTATGTATTGACTAATGCGGCAACATGTAAAGGAGGGACCAGGAATCAGTCGTCATGTTGACAGAGTATATTTAGTGACATAGTATAAAAACAGATACAAGCATGAATATTAATGAGGTCAAACACATCATGTATCTATACACTTACATTGTACTATCCTAGTAAATGTATAACGCTAATTTCAGAGATATCTGAATTTTATATTCACTAATTAATATTCATGATATGCACACTAAAAACAACACGGTTGGTTGTATGAATGTAGTGTGACAAACCTAATATGCCAAGGATGAATACTATGGAACAATTGGTTCTTGTGTTGTGTTTAAAAGCCATTTCTTGCAATTTGATGAATATTAATGACATAAAGTTGGAGACGTTAGGAAAATGTACCAACGGCACCATACCAGTATGGATTAATTTTTACTTTAAGCCCCGCCCATTCATTAATATTTATGAGATGAGAACCAAGAATAATAGGGCACATCTACTGATCACGGGGCATATAGGTACCAAATATGACATTGATTCAACTTGTGTTTATTGAGATATCGTGTTTACAATTTTTTTTTAAACAATTTACAAATAAGTCCCACCCAATTATAAATATTAATGAGGTAAACTTATTCTTGCAATAAACATTTACATCCATGTTGTTACATCATCACACCATGTATAAACTAAATCGGAAATATGGATGCAGAGATATTGACATTTTCAAACAATTATGTTAAGCCCCACCCACTCATTAAAATTCAAGAGATGGGAACACAAAAATGATAAGGCACATCTTCACATCACGGGGCATTTACCTATGCAATATGATGTTGATTCAACATGTGGTTGTTGAGTTATCGTGTTAACAAGCTAGCCGTCACATAAACACACACGTCAGCAAGTTTGCAAAGGTTACTGAACCTTCGGCATCGTGACCAAAATCCAGATTTTTTTTGTCCAATTGAAATAATCAGGAGGTAATTAGGTTGTTTTCTTTATTCATTCCTCAACATCTCGTCGCACAGACATATGTAAATGATATTATAATACACAAAAGTACTCTACTTGAGAAATTTATGCATTTGACTTTCAAAAAGTTTTGAACATGTCTTGATTGTAGGCCCCTAATAGCGAAATGGAAAGTTAGAATTTAATAATCTATACCGTTATGTGACTTTTAGTATCGACTATAACATCGAAAAAAGTGAAGATTGCTCTCTCTTCTCTCTTAATTGAATGTATAGATTGAAATTTCTATCTAACCTTCGATTAAAAACAAATGGTCCATATCGAATGCTAGTGATGTCACAATTGAGAATGGTGTCACTTTCTTTCAACAACTTTTGTCACATGATCCAGCAACCTTACCTGTCGTCACGTGACTAGTTTCCAAATAGCTTAAACTGAAAGTTGAATTAGTACGATTGAGTTTGTTCAATCTATCAAACCGAATAAATTCTGGCACGAGTAAAGTGTCGCCTGTATAATATAGATGATCGGATAACTTTATGGATTAACTGCCTCATTTAGCCATTCATTTACCTCCTCCAAATAACTGGTAATCCATCTAATGTTGGCCTTAGTACTGTCTACTGCTTGTACGAAGGCACGGCTGGCTGTCCCTTGATCTGGGTGGTCCGCCATAAATTCTTCCAACTGAAACACAGATTTTTTTGTTGCAAAAGTTACTTTCATCAGGTATTTGTCGCAAATAAAATGATTTCACATGCGAAAAGAACTGAATAACTTGATACACACACAATATACCTATGTCAGTATGTCAGTAACAACAAAAATACAACTATAGGCCTACACACATTCTATTTTAAAAGCCTTTCTGAAACCTCTCACGGTACCAAGTATGTGTATATGTGTGTGTGTATGTGTGTGCTTGGGTGTGTATGTGCATATGGTGGGGTTTTATCAGTACTGTTGGCAAAAGAGTGCTACGTTGGAAACACGATTGGACCAATGCGTCTAATGCCAGTACCAATATACGCAATTTCCGTTTGTGGCTAAAAAAAACATCTCTATTACCAGCGAACGAACATTTCTATATTATACACAAATAACTTTCGTGTAGCCCTGATCAATCCGAAAACACAAAGATTGTTAAAACATGCTATCTAAAGGCTGATAAAGATAAGGTCTTACCATTTGCAACTCAAATTCTGTGTTGAAGTGATTGGTGACGCTGTCAACCAAATCGGTGAATTGGAAGACGCTGCTTCCATACCTGTTGTATGAGAGTGTTAAAAGAATAGTACTTGACGAGCGCCCTCATTTCAATTCAGTCTATATCTCGTTCACAGGCATGTTATAACGACTAATAGAAGACACATACTGCCAGACAATTTCCCACTGCTAATACTAACCCACAAATGTAAACTAATAGGGTAATTTGGAAGTGAAAAGAGCTGCACCAAAACACACCACAAATCAACTTGCAGATGACCTTTGCACCTGTAGGCGAACTGTAGTCAAATAGCCTAACTGTAAACATTGACAAATATATCGATCAACTTGGGTCTGCGGCAATAATTAAAATGCTGGCTAATTCGTGATTTGAAGCAAAGAAAAAAAAAAGCTTCGCCAAAAGCTTACGTGTCTCTGTAGTGATCCCAATTGGCTCTAAAGAAGTCCCAGGCTAATGAATAGCCGACAGGGTTGCGGGCCACGTACGTCACAGCGTCGACTGCATCTTGAGCACGCACCTTAGTCGGATCCAGAGAAAGGTCTAAAAATCTGTCAAAAATAAAGCATTTATATAATTCATATTAATAGAAAAGGGGCGGAAACGTTAAACAGCGTTTTAACCGAGTAGAGGAGAGTTCTCTTGGTTAAAACGGGATTTGAACCAGGAACCTTAGGAATAAGTCCCGTGTTCTACCATTGAAGCGATCCCAGACCTTTATGTACATGACCCCCCCCCCCCCCCCGCTTGACCATCACCGTAATGGCCTGTGTGACACAGTTCTTTACTTGAGGACGCCATTCGGTGACTTCTATCCCTGTTCGTTACATTAAAGGGATACGGGACCTGTGTGGCACAGTTTTTTTACTTGCGGACGCCATTCAATAAAGTCCATCCTGTGCACCAACCGATTTTTCATTCGATTAAAACCATAATGCGGCGATAGGAAATGGATTTCCTAGGAGAAATCCCACTACATGTAATACATAATTTCAAAATGTAAATATAGATTTGAGAAATGAATCCATACAAAACTTTTCAAGTCAACAATTTCTGCTAGCCTATATAGACACATTCGTCTGAACAAACACACTTATAGTCGGAATACAGCTCTGTATCATATACGGTACATATCGGCGTACAGAATGATGTATTATATGTGCATTTTCCACCAGTTTACACCATTTATGGGAATTTGAATCAAGACTGCACTTAAAGGCCGGAACGACCACGACACATGTTTCAGATTGGGCGAAGAAGTAATATCAATGCACAGAGATGAGGAAATTACCACGGTATGCACGCCCCAAAATCGCGTGAAAATCTATTAAAAGCTAGCCATGTCCCATCTTTACCCCCTCTCCCTCCCCCTTTTTCTTCCTGTTTGGGGGGGGGGGGTCTCTGACAAGGTCTTTCGATGCAATTATGACCACGGCTGATATAAAGGTACGGATTGTTGTTGTTGTTATTGCTTTGTTTTTGCTTGTATTGTTCTCCTTTAATGTTGTTAATATTTCTTTATTGGAACAGTGCATGAAGAAAATAAATTCTTAGATTGATAATAAAATCATAAACGGTGAGAAAAACATCATCGAAAGAAAGAAACTTACGAGCTGAGAACCCAGACTTCTTTACTACAGCCCAGAGAGCTGAGAAGAGTAGAGGCCTCTGATGCTTCTAGAGTATTTAAATATTGATCATACGCAAAGTTCCATTCCTCTTGGCTACCTTGTGAAATAGCGGTACAATACACTGTTGACTTCAAAGTAGGATTGATACTGTAAACAGATGGAAAGGAAAAACCAGAGCAACATCTTTATCATGGCTTGTAAATATTACGCTTTTGTTAACTTATGATATTCATTTCAGGGGTCTACAATCGATAGACTTCAATTATAATATCATTATAAACCGCATCAGTTTTTCTACGAATGCACGAAAATCATAGGCCTATGCAGTATGCTTTGAAAGTCAATAGGTTATGGAGTTTGATATATGAAAGAAGAAAAAAGTTGGTTTACTATAGAAACAACCAAATCACTATATATGAGCAAGAAATAGATCAATATACATTAGCATTTAATTATCCAAAAGTAAGCATAAATTGGAATATATTTGTTTGAATATTTAATATTATACGATATAAATATATTTGCATAAAATCTGATTTTTTTTCTGCATACAAATTTCCGTTTTGAATTATTTTGTATAGTTATGAGAAAACACAACTTGATATTTTGTTATGTTATATTGGCGTCATTAACTCATAACACATTTTCAAGTTGATCACTTCTTAAATCCATTCACAAAGTAATTGTTGTGTTACATTGCCCTTTTATTTTTTATTATTATTTTACCCTTTATTCCTGATTCTAATTTTTTTTATTGTTCCCAAAATTAAAGACATTGTCAAAAATGGAATTAAAGTTACAATCTTTTATATTCTTACGGATTAGTCTCTGGATTGGCCATCCAAGCTGCAAATTCTTGAGTTGCATTATTCACACAGTCATCGTTACCATATCCACATGCAAGATTAACTGCTAGAGAATGACTTAATCTGCAGTGAGATAAACAAAAAACAAATAATTAACTAATCCCGTCTTTGCGTTTCAAATTCTACCAAACAGCTTTGTCTTTTTAGACTCATAGTAATTCCTGTCAGTGAATGATATTTTCAATGGATTCATTTTAATATTCATTTTCGTTATAAATGTGGCTTTAATTATTGTCTATGGTTGGATGTAGAGTTCAGATATTCTATTAGAGTGACGTAAACTGGCAAGAAGATAAAGCTAAACTTTTTTACGATACGATCTAATTTTGCGAACTGATCTACAGAACATTGCTTTTACGAGATGTACGGTATACCAAAACAGAGGTCATACGTCACATGGCGAAACAGCCAATCAGCTTTTAACAATATACCATCATAGTTAAAGTCTCAATGTAGCTTACTGCCCTAAAAGCGCAGTAAAAATGGCAACGTTTTATGCAATTTTCATATTTAATATTCATTTGTTTCATTGAGTTATCTGTCGTTAAACAGTTTGAACTGAATAAAATTCGTCAGATTTCTTATAACGAGTTCGTAGATTCTACAAACTTCAATCAAAATTTGCAAGCCCCGCCGCCCAACAGATCATGCGCCAATCAAATCTCTCTGCTTTGTTTACGACCGTTAGGCCTAGGCTTACTCTCACTTTCGTGGCTAGCCTGTGTTAGGTCCCTTCTCTTAAATAGTAGCTTTATTTCGGTCTTACCGATGTAGCTTGCGAAATTTTTGTCATTTCCTTCCATTGCATTGAATAAACAGGTGTTTTCAGACGATTCCTCCGTTGAATTGGGTCAAAAGAGTGGACGATACGAGTATATATTATAGTCTAAATTTGTTTAATGAGCATGCTGATATGGGCGGTCGCAGTGATTTTACGGTAAATCGTTCGCGCCATAAGGGCAACAGAAAATAAATTTCTTTCTTCCAATTGCTACAGCTTTTCTCCTCTTAAAACAACCTGGTCAGAGTGCATTTAGAGAAATAAAAAAAAAGAATCTGCTTCGGAAGTTTGTTTTATCGAAGTTTATCAGTAAACACGTATTGAGACTTTAATATATATACTTACGAATCCAAATGGTTATCACTCTTTCCTTCCCAGCCAATATATTCAAAGAATGGTGTTACCTGGTTAAACATGTACGTCTGTGAAGATGGATAAAAAAGATATTTGATAATAATAAATGTGGAGGTTCTAAAGGGGAGGGGAAACAATTTAGATTTTTTAGGGGTTTGGGTAAGGGGGCTTATGTGGAGAAAATAGTGCTATCAATTCCCATCAGTTGAAACTACATTTGTATACGACATTATAAAATGAAAACCATTTGGAAGAAAGTCTGAACTTTTTTGGCCATGTCTCACATGTGAAGGCCTAGACTAGAATATAAAAAAAACTTATAACTTTTTCCATTAGATGTTGTTTTACATTCTAAAACTCTGCATGTGGCCTCTAATTGGTAGCGTTACCATGGCAATTGGAAAGATTTCCGGTGAAACTTCCACCCGGGGTTATAGCTCGTAAAGATACTATAAGATATGTATTGATTGCTGTTATTGAATTCAACATAAATCTGGGCAGATTAAAATAACTTGGAAAAGAAATATACTGCCTGTGATGCAGACCGTTATCAAGCCTTTCCGACTGTTTTGATCGTTACTAGTTAAGTTCAGTGACAGAATTACTGCATTATAAAACCTACATGTTTAATGATATACAGGCCTGTCGATAGTAGGGTCACAGGACTACAGCCCCGGGGCCCGGGGTCAATAGGGGGAAATAAATATGTATTTTCATGTAGGCCTATACGTACGAAGGCTTCAAGATGGGGGTGGGTGGGGTGGGTTAAGGGGTCACGGTGACATAATTGTACCGTGGTCCTACCTTCCTCTCTCGGCAATTGATGATGTACTTACATTGAAATTACCGTAGGCTTTGGATCGACTCAACATCAGATCGACATATCCCAGATTGCTATTAACGGAAACCCACGGGACGTAAGATCTCTCGTTGACCAGGTAGGATGTCAGTTCAAAAGCGGTCACCTGACTTAGCTCTCCACTACGGGCGAGATTAAAGGCGTCACTGATCAGTGCAGCTCGGTTGCTCTCTGGGAAGACCTGTGATCATTTCAACGCAAGTTAATGGAAGTATTTATATTAATTAAACATGCAAAATAGGTATCTAGTCCAAGACACCCAGTCAAGTAAGTGCGGGAACACACACAAACACACACACACCCAAACACACATATGTATATGTATATATATATCAATATCTATCTATCTATCTATCAATCCATCCATCCATCCTTCCATCCATCCATACATTTGATATGAGGGTTAGTAAGACAACCAACCCGTGTAACATTGCCCCCCCCCCCCTACTCATCCAGTGCCATATGAAGCTATAAAATTCTAAGAGGTAGAAAGCAATGGGGTCTGGGGTCTTTACCATTAAAATTTTAATTTTGTCGAATCTACCGTGGCCTAGATGGGACATTGAAAATCTCTACTATTTTATTTCCAAATTTCGACTTGCTCTAGACGGTAAGAATTTCATTGCGTCATCGCAATTTCAACCTTTGTTTTCCTTCTCTCGAAATGTTGAAAGTTGCAAAATATTCAGGGGGGCTCAATCATACCCCCGCCAGAGGGGGACACCTTCCCTACACCTTTGTCATTGAAACATAATGTGCCTATAGATTAAGCTCACAATCTACCCGACGTTTCCTTACCGTATTATCATCTTCAAGCTGTTGTGCTATAAGTTGCCAGTTGTTGGCGTCATAGTTGACTCTATGGTAACCGTATTCTCTGATATTAACCAGTAACCAGTCGGTGTCAGAACCCTCACCAATGTCCTTGTTATAACCTAAAAGCAATCGTAGATTTAAATCGGATTTAAGCTTTTAATGACTTTTATTTTGTATGTAATTGATTACAATCTTTTGACTATCATATTGCTGTAAACAACTTCCAATAAAAAAAATGTAACCCTTACTTTATGCTACCTAACATTCTGACGGCATATTTAAACTTATTTCAAAATCTTACAACATGATGTGATATAAATTTGAAAGTTTGTAAAATGCATTGTATTGCAAGTGGCGTCGATAGCCAGCTCGGGGCCCAGATCCACTAATTTACCCGTACCGCGGGACTGACTCCCCCCCCCCCTACCCGTTACCCATCCACTCATTTTCGTCGGGGGGATTAACTTATAGCGCAAAAGCATTATCTGGTGTGTCAATTAATCAAATCTTCACAGGGAAAAATCCGGTTCTTATCAGTTTCATTTTCAACCCCATAGTTGTAGTTGCTTTATAGTAACATGTCGTCAGAAATGAAACAAGATGAAGGTCCATACCATATTCACACAAACTGTGTGCTGGTCAATCTTACCTTCATCATCCGGGTTCAACCATTCTATCTGGTCACCTTGGAAATTTGGATTTGCTGAGGAGGTATGTGTCAATGGAACGTACCATTTGTACCTGCAGGGGTAGAACAAAATTTCAACAATTGGAGGTAATCACCATGTCTCCCGATAGCTTTGCAAGTTTTTGTTTCATACCCTGCTAAATGATATTAATAAAAAATATATGTTTGTTTGTTTATTTTTTTCATTGGTTTTCTTCGGAAAGACTTACCCCAAGTCAGGGTATGTGTTCTGTTCCTCAGAGTCTGGATTGGAGAGGAAACGATGCTGGGAGGCGGAATACTCAACATTACCGCCATAGCTTCTGGTGACGTCAATGACGGGGAATCCCATTTGAAGCGTCCAGGTTTCCATTATTGCTGTTACATCGATGTCCTTACCATCTTCGTCTGCTGCCTACAAATTCAAATAGAAAAGAATTGTGTCTCTTTAGGCATAATGGGAGACAGGGTGACAGGGTAACCGGGTGACGGGGTGACGGGGAGACGGGGGGACGGGGAGACGGGGAGACGGGGAGACGGAGAGACGGGGAGACGGGGAAATAGGGAGACAGGGAGACAGGGAGACAGGGTGACAGGGTGACCGTGTGACCGGGTGACGGGGAGACGGGGGAGACGGAGAGATTTGGAGACGGGGAGATTTGGAGACGGGGAGACGGGGAGACGGGGAGACGGGGAGACGGGGAGACAGGGAGACAGGGAGGCAGGGTGACAGGGTGACCGGGTGACCGGGTGACCGGGTGACGGGATGACGGGGTGACGGGGTGACGGGGTGACGGGAGAACGGGGTGACGGGGTGACGGGGTGACGGGGAGACGAGGAGACGGGGAGACAGGGAGACAAGAATCTTGTAGCGCACTCACCTGAGTTAGGTGGAACCAAAGATCGCCGTTCACAGCGTTGCTGTATGCGAAGGCTGTCAAGTAGCTCTGTGAGAACGAGTTTGGTTTAAAGAGGAACGTTAGAAAATGGGTAAAGTCAATCTTCAGACCAAGAGTAATTTGATTTTAAATGGGAGTCTGAGGAAGAGCTTCAGTTTCTACAAATTCTGCTTCGAAACATATTTAGGTGTTTTGATTTTCTGTTATATCACAGCCTAAACTTAAAACCCTCACGTGCACAACGAATGAGTCGTATCTATACTTTTTCTTTCAATTAAAATTTTAGTTTCTATCTTCATTACTTTTGAATAACTTTTTTGTTTTACAATTGAAAAAAAAAATAGAAAATAGAAAAAATACTCACGTTTAAGCCTTTTTTGAATGTTGCTTCGCCGAGGAAATTTTGCAACATTCTTAGAATGGATGCCCCCTAAGAGACAAGATAACAAAAAGATGGAACTGCTTACGAAAAGCTGTGAAAATTTTAACAATTTCACGTGCATCCTAACAGTTTCACTTGCACCCTATAAAATTTCACAAAATGCGGGAAAACTTCGGCGAAATGATGATGCTTGTTGTATGAAACTGTAATATTTGTACTTTTCACCATCATGCCGGATCAATAATTTTGTAACAAAAGCTTCATAACTCATTCAGATTTCAGAATATATTGATTATATTATTTTCGGAATATTCATCACTTTGATCACTTTGCCATGTTTATACGAATTTCAGGGAGAGAAAAACAAAAGACATGTTTTGATTGGAATAATTGATTTTAAATTTTCCAAGGAGGGAATTGTTAATTATTTTTAAGTACAGATTTGCTGTTACGATGTGTTATCTAACAAATTTCAATTTGAATGATGTTAGGCTTCCATTCGGAAAACGTAGGCCTAACGTAATGAATAAGTATGCTTGAATGCAGGTTTGTCCCCCATATCTACTTCAACTAGCCGATCGTGAATTTTGCATGATCTTCTGAAAGCTATAAAAGACTTGGATAAAGTACAGTGCATTAAAAATATGACAATTTTAATCAAAGTGCATGGGAATGTATACCTTATTATAAGATATTGTATCAAATTGTTGGTTGATGTCATCCGGGGTCTCTACGTCAACTATGATTGGACGAGACGTTTGAAGAGCGTCGGTATTCATCACTGGCTGTACATCCAACACGACAAACTGGTCGCTCTTAAAACAATGAGAGAAAGGTTTATTCATTAATTTAACTTTGTCCTTTGCGAGCGACTGCCCTACAATAACATTACCGTGTATCTTCACACACGCGCGCGCAACCACACACACACTTACACAAACGTGTTCTTTGTTGTATATATTAGCTGACATTTCCCTTTATTCTTAAAACTCTTTGTCTGGACAACCGATGACTATTGTTTGACAATTGGAGACAGGAATTCCATTGTCCCATGTTACCACTTGTTAGCCCCAGATAGGTACACACACATTCAGACTCTAGACCCCAATGTTTTCAACAATAGAATTCTTCTGAGGACGTGGTGATTCTTGTCAAATGACTCCTGAGGACTATAGGAATTCTTTTGTTCAAGTCCTCAATCACAAGTGCATGCACACTCACACACACACACGTACAATTAATAGCAAAGGTATTACCATTCCCCAATCTGGTTCAACTTCCTCCACACCAAGATATTCCACATAGCTGGCGAATCCTTCGTTGAGCCAAGTATCATCCCACCACTGCAATGTCACCAGGTTACCAAACCACTGGAATAAACGACAAGAGATCGAGCCATAAAAGAACTTTCGGTATAGCAGGCAATTAGATAATTATATGGAAAAGAAAAGCTTTGTTTTCCCAGTTGCTATAGTTGAAGACCCCATCTCAATATCATATTCCTAACTTGAGATTTGGTTGATTGAATGCAACCTATTATGACCGATTTATAATCCCTTGATTCTTCCCAGAATGCAATGGATCACATCACGTGATCTGTGATGTCATAACGGCAAATGTTCTTGAAAAGCTTTTAATTTTCTCTTATTATCTTCCTGTTGTTTTATACTTGAAAAATCCTACAAATGGAATGTTTGCTTAGCTAACAAGGTTCTCTTTATTTAAACTTTCATCGAAATACAACTATAATTTATTTTTTATAGAAATATTATATTTCTCTGTGAATAAGTAATTTAAATATTTTAGAGAAAGACAACAACAACAAAAATGTTTTCAGCTGATTTGCCGTCACGACATCAATAACTTGGCTTTGATACATTCATAAAAAAAACAAATTTGAAAATAGTCATATCTTCGCGACACAAAATGCGATGAGGATGTGTTTTTTACTTACGTATGCAGACAAATTACCAGCATATTAATTAAGTCATCAACTTCAACGACCTGAATGTCGCTTTAAAAGTGAGGTGCGACAGATGATATACAGAAAAAATTATATAAGGCATGGGGTCATATTTTTGGCAATTTTAAACCTTGGTCGCAATCACATTACCGCTTGGTCGCAATCACTCTACCGCCCCCCCCCCACGTCAACCCGTATCCCTGACGTACCCCCTCCCACTCCCCATTCCTCCAACACGAAGAGGATCCCTGCAATGCCCAGCAAATATTAACTTGTTTGCCTGCTAAATCAGTTAAGAGTGATAATATTGCAACTCTGTACTGGTTCGCTAAAGGCTACGTTTTGGTTCTGTCCGGCCTTATGCTGCATTTACACTAGACCACGATTCCCACGATCGCCACGATTTTTCAAAAAGCGTGGAGCTCCACGATATATTAATGTTTTTTTTTCCTTTTTCCACGCTTTTAGACGCTTTCAAACGTTTCGTTACGATTTATAACGCTTTGCCAAACCAGTGCCTTCCGGTCAAGGCCTGCTACGATTTTCATTACGTTCCCTCAAGTTATCTTACGATCACCACGATAAGCTCTCGCGTTCTGCCACGTTCTGCTAAGTTCTGTTGAGGTCCCTCAGGTTCATCAAGTTCTGTTAAGATCTCCTAAGGTTTATGTACACGATTTGACTAAAATTACCACGCTTGAATCCCGATTGGGGTATAAAGAGGAGGCCGGGGCCACTCTCTCATTCGTTCCAGAGAAACAATGAGGAAGCATGCTTCCAAGAGATGAAGAAGATATTGAATTGGCATTTCTGGTTTATGCTTATATTGTCGCTAAAAAAAGAAGGCAGCGGCAAGAAGAAGAGGCAGAACGGAGCAGGGTGGAAAAGAGTGGAAGGCTGAGGAGGCCAAGGAGAAGACCTAGAAGGTGGTGGGTGAGACGGTGGTTAAGTGCAGAAAGAAGGTACCAGTTGGGGCACCATTCTCATCTTCTTAACAGGGAACTCAGGTGTGAAGATGTTAGCTCCTACGCGAACTATGTAAGGATGCCTCCAGATATTTTTGATGAGATAGTGAAACTTGAGGAAATCGTGTTTCAAAATCCAGCAAGATCCCCTGCGATAGTGCACCAAGGTCTGTTTCGCTCTGTTACGCTCAGTTCAGCTGTACTACGATTCCCACGTTCTTTCACGCGCTTTCACGGTTTGGTCTCAGATCGGGACAATCGTGGGAAACTTTTTGACTGTCAAAAATTTTGTCACGTTCATGACGATCATCACGATTCAACGAAGTTTCCTCAAGACCACCACGATTCTGTCACACGACCTCCCACGCTCCTCGCGATTCTCTCAAATTGTGGGAATCGTGGAGAACGTGGCCGAGTGTAAATGCTGCTTTATAGATGAGAACAATCATTTGGTTAGAAACTTTGTAGTAGAAAATATGGTCATGTTTGGTCATGAAGATATGTATGGTAACAAGCAAGTAAATATCCCCAAGACCCTTTTCACCTGGGAATGTGTAAAATGCTATCCTTAGATAACCAAATGAAAAGGGGCGAAAGGTTTACCGTAGCCTGCAGGTAAGAAATTGGTTCGTATAGACTATAATGTTCTTAAGAACGGTGATATATAAAATCTGCTTAATAAATAGCATTGCTTTGAGCTGTTCAGAGTGGCCTATATGCATTAAATGTTTGAATGTTTAGGGCGTTTGAATCGACGCTGCATGGCTTACCGGATCCGGATCAGTAGTCAAATTAAAGAATTAACCAAAACAATAAGGAGATCTTTAATGTTGAAAGAGAATAAGAAGTTCAAGATTAACTGAATTAAAGTCTAATCCAGTGTCCTAAATTTTCATCAAAATGTATTAGGCCAGCGACGGAGGATAAATTAAACGCAAAGGTCACTTTTGTTGTGCCGTGGAGTCAGGACGATGTTTCCATGGTAACACATGTAAACTTAATGCAAACAATAAATGAAGTATTGTAGGGGAGCGGAAGGGAGGGGGGAACCATCGTTTTATAAGAGAAAATCAATTTGCAAAATGTTAAATTCACAGAGATTGATATTTTATGTCTGCACAAGTCCGCATTTTTTTGTTTTTATGATTTGATTGGATTATGGTCTCCTTTCTTTAGTCAAGTTCCATATTCAACTATCCTCTTTAATATGTCTCAATTTAGTTATGTGTCACTTTAAGCTGAACCGTACGATTGGAATATTTTGCAGCAATTAAATACATATACTGCTATTTGACACTTGAGTATACTACATGTAGATATATAAATCTTACATCAGCTGTCGAAAAGTCAAAAGCCTTCACGTGCACAAATGTTTGCTCTACTAGCCTGCGATCAGATAAGCGAGAGATAAGGATAAACTAACAGAGACGTTCGTCAATATGTCGATTATTTTATTACGCACTGTAGATCAGCTACTGCAAACATAGCAATCTTTAAGATACCGTATAGATAACGTTTAGTGTGTAACGAACGCTGCATTTAGCTAAGATTCCATACAACAGGTACGGTACATAGGACAATTGACACGTTATACTGTCCACCTCTATTAAAACTTGCATAAAGGCATATACCGTGCAACATCTATATAGACTAATAAACTGATTGCCTTGTTGCGTGCAACTACAATCGTTCGTTTTGTGTTTTGAAATGGTAAAGAAGGTATTATACGGTAGCTTTTGATGCATGTAATGGACAGATCTCAGTATTGCTTCAAGGATAGAAGATGCAATTACCTTGAAGATCCGATTTTGCAGGACTGGATGGGGGGAGGGGGCAAACTTAACCGATACAAGCCCTCGATGGATGATATAAGATGCATACAATAAAATATACAGACGATATACCTCTATCGTGGCTTTTACCCCCTTCCGTACCTATTATATTTCCAGAAATCAACTTTTTTTTCTTTTTTTTTTGGCAAGTTTATTACAATAATTCATGATTGATGATTATTTGAAAACAGTAATGTTTAAGAACTTAAGAATAATGAATAATTTGATACAAGGTTCATTTGGCGGTGGTAAATTTGTGTATGACTGTGGACAAGATGTTCGAACATGTTTTTATTCGTACATTCATGTAACATGTAGCCTACTGCCTTAGAAAACTTAAAACAGAGTATACAAGTCATAATATATATTGGTTAGTTATGCAATTCCAGTCAGAGCCGGATGAAGCTAGTGCGGATGTGGGGGGGGGGGTGGGGTGGGAGAGGCTATAGCATTCAGCATGGGCACGTTCCATTTTTCATTTTCATCTTTGTGTAGCTGGTATGATTTCAGTTTTAAATATGTATGTGTACTAAATGTATCATGTAGATACCACACTGTGTTAATATAATAACCCCGAGTGAAGGTGATTACTTGGCTTAAGTCGCTAACCTTAAACACCCAGTCGTTTCTTCAAAAGTCGAAGACAGCATAGTACTATAGTAATAGAGCACGTGCCGGAGTCACTAAATCGGATATTGATACGCTCGCAAGAATTTAGCGCATCATCCTTTGAAAATGCTGGGCCCGTAGCATATGTGCTATTTTTTTGGGGCTACTAGGCTAATCCTGCACTGCATCCACTGTTTGTAATTGTTGGAGGAGGTTGCAACATCGTAATTTTACCC
The DNA here is from genome assembly GCF_037975245.1 of Apostichopus japonicus. Taxonomy (NCBI): domain Eukaryota; kingdom Metazoa; phylum Echinodermata; class Holothuroidea; order Aspidochirotida; family Stichopodidae; genus Apostichopus; species Apostichopus japonicus. Next base: position 1,312,017 of record NC_092581.1, read on the forward strand.
TTTGGGGAGCCACTGGGTAAATTAAAATCGTTACTTTGATAATCGCAGACTCATTCAGATCGTAAAAGAAATGTTCCCAATTGCGATAAGAAAAACAATTGAATTGAAGTTTTTTTCTATCCAAGTTATTTACATATTGATTGAAAAGACAAACCAACCTGATGGGCGAGTTCATGAGATACCACAGTGCAAACTCTCTGTTTATTTCTCGGAGAAGATACCCCTTCAGTGTAGAGTAGAGCAGTTTCGCGATAAGTGATCAGCCCCCAATTTTCCATTGCGCCCGCAGTGAAATCAGGTATGGCGATCATATCTACAAATAAATACGGTATAAGATGTCAACTTTTTAATAGTACTACTTAAATGATAATTACTCACAAAACATAATAATAATAATTGTGTAAACGGCAAGACAGACTCACAGATGGACTGACGGTCAAGCAGTCAGACAGCTAGATTAAGCTCAACATAGTCAATTAACAGACAGTGAGTATAACAGTCAAACACCATGCAGGCAAACATATAAACATGTAAAGAGACATCTTAACAGACAGAAAGACGGCCATCACTACAAGACATTTTTCTGTTTCTTTCAACTACATCACCCAGAAGGTCACCTCATTCAAGATACCGTCGCTATTTTGTTGGTTATTCATGGCACCATCAATTTTCCGTACAATGACCATACAGATTTTTTGTTATGAGAGTCTAAAGTTTTCGTCACTTATAAACAACCTCTTCAGTCACTCAGTAGTGAACAATTTTCGTACAGTTATGGTGCTCCTGGGAGGCCTATGGCGATGGTCTACTGATATCAAATTTGGTAATAAATAATGATTTTTGTTTTTTGTTTTACGTCAAACAAAGATCTCCAACTTACCCATTTTAGGAAGAGGAAAAGGAATTTGAAAATAATCCTCGAAAAAGTCGATTATATCCGCCCCTTTTTCCAAGGCATACCTGACAGAATTACGAGCCTCCGGCCTAGCCCATACTCGAAACTGTACGATAAAGAAAACGGTAACGTTTGGTAATAGATTATATAGACAATAGGTAACATACACAATAGTTTATAGATAAAGGTAACATACACAATATGTTATAGATCGAAGGTAACAGCTAACATAGATCATATGTTATAGATCATATGTACCAGTTATACTAGGCGATGGGTAATAGGTAACAATTATAATAATAAATAAATAAATGATAATTGGTAACAGTTATAATAGGTAATGGATATGTAGGAGGTAACATTGAAAATAGGTTATGGATCGAAGGTATAACAGCTAACATAGGGGATAGGTTAAAGATTGTAGGATAGCATTTATAATAGGCGATGGGTATAATAGGTAACAATTATAACAAAATTATATATAAATAATTAGTAGAAGGAATAACGAGTCAGAGGGAGCAGAAATTGTCACGTGTTTTGCTCAATTGAATATGCAGATGGCGTTCCTGTATGTGATGCTAATATGCCAGGCGCGGATCCAGAGGGGGGTCCAGGGGGTCCGGACCCCCCTGCTCTTGGCCAAAAAAAATAAAGAGAAAAAATAAAGAGAAAAAAAAAGAGAAAAAAAAAAGAGAGAGAAAAAAAGAGAGAGGTGCTTTGCATGGCTAAATTGAAGGGGGTTCCCTGTTGTACTTAAATATCCAAGAATTTCACAATGGATAGAGGGAAACCCACTCCCCTTAGACCCTAGGATCACTGGAGGCCAAACCCTTCACCCTTCCAGAATCCTGGATCCGGCCCTGCATCAAACAGTGGTGACGGAACGGGAGGGGGATTGGGGGCTAAAGGCATTATGATTTTTTTATCATCTCAACTCATCTGATATGTATTACCATATTTCATAGATTGTTTTTTTCTCATCAATCGAGAAATTGCAGACATGAGATCCATATTTTCAGGCTAGGTACATGCAGCTTAGAATACTCGGGAAGTGACGTTTCCGGCCATCTGGGGGGTTTGTAAAGCCAAAAAATTTCTGGTACGCTCCGCGCCAACCGATGGTGGCGCTCCGCTTAGATAGTCTTACGTTCAAATGCCCTCAAGCCCAATGGATCTCCAAGGTCTGTGCATGGAACCTCTCTGAACACTTCCGTTTTTAAAACACCAAGTTTCTTTTATGGGTTGTGCAAAACTGCAAACACTAGTAACGGAAGGGGCGAGCACGTGGTACCATATTAGAGCCCAAGAGGGGGTGTTGATCCGCCACTACTGGCTAGCAATTAACAAATGATTATACAATTTATGGTCATGTCTTTTCCGCTTCCAGACCGAAGAAACTACATGGTTAGTACAACCCTTCAGGCTCGTCCTATATATCACTTACCTGTACCCCTCCTTGCGTTTCCTTCTCTTCGGAAATAAAATCACAGACAACAAAACATAATAGGTATGTCGACATAGGGACACTCTTTTGGAACCTGGATCGCACCCAGCCTTCAGCAATAGTCTCGTTATCACCATCCAATGGCATATTGGCCAAAGCAAAATATCCGGGTTCATTCTCTATCGTGATAGTAAACTCGGCTTTATGAGCTGGCTCGTCGAAGCACGGAAACGCCTTTCGGGCGTCTGTGGGTGCGAAAAATGTGGATGCTAGCCATCTAGAAATAAAAAGGGGGGATAATTAAAGAGAAAAGATAGTAATACTAAGTTGAATCAAAATTAATTTAATCTAACTCAACGTGAAAGAAATGCACTTGAAAAAAAACTGTGACATGTCGATATAGGCCTATATATCTCATTGGGAGATACCGGTGCTTTATGTTATATATATATGCTAATATTATGTGGTGATTTATTTTTCGTCAGTGACTTGTAAATTGTTAACTCTAATTTCTTCTGAGATGGTTATTTATTATGGTAGAAAGTAAACCCATCCTGGTAAATAATGAAGGTCATGTCAACTTGTCTTTCGGTTAAAGCCCCGGGTACATTTTGCACATATAAAAACGACTTGAGTAAGTCTAGAAACCACTTACTTTGTATCGCCGTCTTTATTGACGTAAGAACTTTTATAGAGGCCAATCAAATCTTCCTGCAGAGGACCGGAAAACGCAATAGTGAGGTCATAGCTGGTTCCGGCCTCTAACATACCGTCAAGTTCAATCACTAGATACTGGTTTTCTGGGTAAAGCCAGGACCGAGTCACCCCGGGTGCTCCACCGCCACCATTTTGAGCCAAAGTTATGGAATTGACGTCTATAACCAACAACTTGCTATGAATCAGTATAATGTCAATGGACTGCATGCACTCTATTAGCATGGTGTTTGTACCACTGAATTCCTCATTGGTGATATCAATTCTAAAAAAGAGATCGTAGTGGTGCGGTTTCAGATTTGTTGGCAGACGAATTTTTTCCCAAAGTTGAGGCGGTGTCGTCGGTCCAGACGAAGTTGACCGTGGCTCCTCGGGTTCTTCTGTTACCCTGTGAGAGAATAATAACAACATTAACAACAACCCTCAGGCTGGTAATATGCATTACACAGAATACCCAATACCCATATTCGTTACAATAGAAACACATTTTCGTCATTGTTGGTCTGTCGTGCTATTGCCCGAGTGAAAGCAAGCCCTCCCTCAGATCTGGTATGCCATTGTCTTGTTAAGACCTTGGTATGTACAGCCTAGTGTACCTAGCAATTTTCCTTTATCTATTTGCCGTATTGCCCAGAGAACGCCCGCGGCAACGCTTTAGATTGATACTAGTTTGTATCGGACAAATCCTCGGGCATGTAAAATACAATGGGCAATTCACATTCGTGGTAGGCAGAAACGGACTCTGAGCAAAGAGTTGTTATAGAAAAAACAACTCCCTGCTCTGAGTCATGTACAGTTTGCACGCGAGAAAAAGAGTATTACCAACGACTTGGCCAAGACTATAGGTAAGCCAAGACATGCACGTTCATATTAGAAATGAAATTGTGTACGTCACTGCAGTTGAAGAAATTCATAAAATGTATGTAAGAAATTCAGACGGCAAGATCAGACCGGGATAACATGGCTGAACTGAAAGACTTCTATGTCGAAATACAATATTTCAATCAAACATAATTCAATCGATCAATAATCGATTTGATCAGTCACGCACCAAATCGCTTTAAGAATGCGCAATCATTGGGCATGCTTTAAAATATCATCATAAACCAACTCGTACCAAAAGCGAGCAATCGGAATCAAATGCCAATCCAATAAACTGGACGGATAAACTTACTTGATGGTGCAATCAGCATCTCTGTTTGGTAGTAAACCACACAGTAACCCGACTAGCAACGTTGTACCGAGGAACGCGAACATAAGAGCCCAGAAGGATCCCTTCGACATTGTAACTTCACCCATAGTTGCGCGAGGGTTATTGTAAACTTACTGGTAAATGGACAAGAAAAAACATATATCGATCTATATATAAACATAATAAAATACCAATATGTATGGGGCTGATGTTCGTTAATTTCTGGCAATGTATCTAAGAATGGAATTATATATAACGAGGAACCAACTGGAATTGATTGCACAAGACAAAGAACTGGGAGACTATAAATAGACAGAAGAGTATGCAAACCAATCCAAACAACGAACCGACTGGTCCGCTCTCAATCCCCAGTCCCCAGTGCATGCCGGGAGACTGTGACTATATATATGATCATTGTCATGTGTGTATCACGATTCCCCTACGGAAGGGAAACCGAATGATACATATGATCTTAACCAAAAGGCTAAGGAAGCGAATGGTATTGATTGGGGAAAAGGCTCCACAATTGTGAAAGAGTTACAGTTTTATAAAAAATGTATTTAGTTATGCGATGAGTTAAATATATACCAACTTTATGTATTTGGCGACAATTGTGAAAACTGTCACGTTCATGTTAGCACATAACAACAACAGTTTTACACGCAATGAACACATATATCAAATGCAATAGGTATATTTCTAACAACCTACATGATTAATTAGACATATTATGTGCAAACGTATATAGGCACCTAAATCACCTAACGAGAATGTTACCCACAATAGTTTGGTAACACCTTTACAATGAATATGCTAATTGGCAATGTCCCGATGTGTGGTAAATAATACAAACGGTATAGTACTGATAAAGTGTAAGTTTGCATTCACACAATGGTTAAATAATGGGTGTTATGTCATTATACCCACAATTAAACACAGTTTATTCTTAATTAACTAAATTATGCAATTAAAAGTACGTTCAACTGTTATTCTACAACGAATAACGATGGTTGGTGTATGGTATTGCGGTACTTTTACGTTCATAACGTTCTGTTATTTTACAGAACGGGCAATGGTCGTTCATTAACGATGAATGCACATGCTAAATAAAGTTTCCCGCCATTTTAGCCTTAGAGAAACTGTAATAACCAATTGGTACAAACCGCGTGCCACAGTAATATTACGTTAAATTTCACCTTCAATTCACGGGTTTTTCACGGTGTATGTACAACACTGACTATGTATAAGTGAATACACTCTACGACTGTATCACAAATTAGCTGTATCACATGTATATTATGCCCAGTGTATGCCGTTGCTAGGGTAATCGGTCACGTCCAAGCACATTAACATGTTGAATTACATCCATTAAAATTTATATAACCACATCCGGAAACAGGTGAAGTGATAAACGCGATGCTGGCAAAATTGCTTCCTTTTTTTTATTATATATATTATAAGCAAGCTGCTATCTTCCGCCTGCAAACAGTTGCCAAAAAGCTGCCATCTGTATATAAAGGCTGTTCTGAATTTGATTGTAAATGTGGCTTCAAAGTTTGAAACTCTGTTTGTGGTATTTGTAGCACATACATTTCCCTCCCTCAGGCTATTTTATTTGGGGGGGGGGTACATTTTTTCTTTGCAGAAACTGCACCCGTATGATTGTTCAAACAGATATAAAGACAGTGTTGATTCAGTGATAGTTCTGGGATATAATTAAAACCCAAAGCTATCCGCTGTATGATCGACGATCGATCGTTACTGCATATTCAGCCAAAAGTGAGACGCTGTGTGCCCTGTATATACGAGCTTCAATAAACAGTTTGTTACTGTCCCGTACAGAAGATATTACTATCACTTAGCTTGTGACAATGAGCGTGAGAAAGCCCCGAGGTGCTTTATTCAACAACAGTGCAATAATATATCCTCTTTTCTTTAGGAAACACAACACCTCCTGTTTTCTTAGCCTCGGTTACCATGACAAAGCTTTTGTTGCTGCTAACCCCAACTTAAATCGCATAATATGATTCCTAATCCAAATGTTTATCAGTAGTTTTTGTCCAAAATACCAGCAATGTGAGCTCTTGTATGTGTATATATTTATATATATATATATATATATATATATATATATATTATATATATATATATATATATATATATATATATATATATATATATATATATATATATATATATATATATATATATATATATATATATATATATATATATATATATATATATATATATATATATACCATTATATTTTTGTATGATGTAAATATCTATACTCACCAATATCGAGAAACTTGACTCCCTTGTAAGATCCGCTAAGTAGATACAAACACTGGATTTAAAAAGGGTTTACAGCCTACAGCTCTCTGTTGGTGAATATAAGTAAGGTACAATGATCGGATTACTCAAATCATGCAAAAATGTACAGTACTTCCCAAGATATTCCATTCACATGAACAAGATAGTTATGGAAACACCTGGTTTAGGCTATCTTCCCAGAATACCTAATAAAAGCCTCCTGCGAAACTCCCCGGAGTTCAACGGACCTTTGGACTTTTTTTATTATGAATTACGCGTTAGACGCTCTTTCCCCTAGAGGTGTTACCTACCTACCTAGGATAACTTGACAGTATGTAATCAAAACTTCCAATCTGCTTGTACAGGATGCAGTCACGAGTGTTATTGTTACTGAGTCTGGGTTATATATATATATATATATATAATATATATATATATATATATATATATATATATATATATATATATATATATATATATATATATATGATGGATGGATGGATGGATGGATGGATGGATGGATGGATGGATGGATGGAAGGATGGATGGATGGATGGATGGATGGATGGATGGATGGATGGATGGATGGATGGATGGATGGATGGATGGATGGATGGATGGATGGATGGATGGATGGATGGATGGATGGATGGATGGATGGATGGATGGATGGATGGATGGATGGATGGAAGGATGGATGGATGGATGGATGGATGGATGGATGGATGGATGGATGGATGGATGGATGGATGGATGGATGGATGGATGGATGGATGGATGGATGGATGGATGGATGGATGGATGGATGGATGGATGGATGGATGGATGGATGGATGGATGGATGGATGGATGGATGGATGGATGGATGGATGGATGGATGGATGGATGGATGGATGGATGGATGGATGGATGGATGGATGGATGGATGGATGGATGGATGGATGGATGGATGGATGGATGGATGGATGGATGGATGGATGGATGGATGGATGGATGGATGGATGGATGGATGGATGGATGGATGGATGGATGGATGGATGGATGGATGGATGGATGGATGGATGGATGGATGGATGGATGGATGGATGGATGGATGGATGGATGGATGGATGGATGGATGGATGGATGGATGGATGGATGGATGGATGGATGGATGGATGGATGGATGGATGGATGGATGGATGGATGGATGGATGGATGGATGGATGGATGGATGGATGGATGGATGGATGGATGGATGGATGGATGGATGGATGGATGGATGGATGGATGGATGGATGGATGGATGGATGGATGGATGGATGGATGGATGGATGGATGGATGGATGGATGGATGGATGGATGGATGGATGGATGGATGGATGGATGGATGGATGGGCTATATGATGAGTGAATGAGCCTTGAGGAGAGAGTCGCTGAAAGTATTGGTATGGATGGTGGTAATGTTGTTGGTGTTGATGCCGGTGGTGTTGTATGTGGTGGTGGTGGTTGTGTGGTTGGTGGTGTTGGTAGTAGTGTTGCTGGTGTTGGTGATGATGGTGATGATGATGATGATGATGATGATGATGATGATGATGATGATGATGATGATGATGATGATGATGATGATGATGATGATGATGATGATGATGATGATGATGATGATGATGATGATGATGATGATGATGATGATGATGATGATGATGATGATGATGATGATGATGATGATGATGATGATGATGATGATGATGATGATGATGATGATGATGATGATGATGATGACGATGACGATGACGATGACGGTGACGATGACGATGACGATGACGTCTGTGACAATTAAAGGACGTTTTCATAGGTGCTATGCATCTACCCTGACATAAATGTAAAATCACCAACATCATGTTTCTCCGGTCACGGCGGAAATGATCCCGGATGTTCCTAATAACCAACAGCTCTTTGCTGTAACTGGTTCTGAGCCAAGGTCGCTATACAAATGGAGTGAGATAAGCAGCTTCATGATTTTTTTTCATGTTTATTTAACGATTCCTTGCTGTCTTAGTTGATCACCACCTTCAAGAGGCTTACAAAACCTTTAAAGTAATGATTTGGCAAAGTTAGCGAACACTGTCAATCTTTGGCAGCTGTATACCAATTGTGGGTTTATTGGTCACGTCACCGAAAATGTCTGGTAATCGTGATATCGCAACAACTACAAGCTTTATACGATGAACTTGGATAATACAATTTTAGTATATAGATACAGTTCATGCTTATGAGATGATGAAATTTGACCTCATTAATATTCATGCATCCATCATTTTTTTTTATACTAAATAGACTTTTACAACATGATAACTGATTCCTGGCACCTCCCTTTATATGTTGCGGCATTCGTCAATAGATAATCCATCTTCAGTTTGGTGTGCACAAGTTCATGAATATTAACATTTATGACTTACCACAGTGTGCTTGAATATGCTTGGGCATCGGAACCACTAAACGTTTCGTTTTCTGGGTTTATCTATTTAAGTTTTTCTTTTTAAGTTAGGTGTTGACAGGGCACTTCACCTTCCCATTTAACCGTGACTTCTTGTTTAGAAATTTAACTTGATTCGCTCAAATACGATAATTGTAAAATTCAATCGGTGATATAAGACGAAACGTCTGTTTGACATCTGTTCACTGGGGGGACGGTCCCCGAAAGCTGAAGATTTGAGACCAACTTTTGAATTTTACTAAGTGGGGGGGGTGGGGTGGTGGGGTAAACGGTACTGTATAAACCATCTTCTCTATTCCTTTGTTGTGTTTAAGTCATTAATCCTGTGTCGTGGCAGCTTTACGCGTCCGGAAGTACTTCACACAAAACGGATTAAAGGCACAAAGTTCCCAATGCAGGTTTAGTTAGTGACGGGTCAGAGAGGTCATTGGGTATATCCCTTTAATGTCAAGGGTTTCCTTATATATATATATATATATATATATATATATATATATATATATATATATATATATATATATATATATATGTATAAACTGTTTATATATATAACTGTTCGTTCACTTCGTCAGTGTGCAGAGAATTTTACCAAAAATGGTCCAAATTGAAATGGCTACGTCATTGAGAGTGTTAACGAACTAAATGTTTTGCTTACAATTATCTTACAGTTTTGTATTTGCATTAATTAATCATTCAAGCAATCAATAAGTCATTCATTGAAACAATCAAACCAGTTACTCTCCCATTTTCATAAAGTCCAAAAAGAAGACGACCGAAAAATTGTTTCTGTTTTTCAACAACTTTATTTAACCATCTTCAACTTCATAACGACTTTCCTAATGACCATAATAAAGCAGAGAAATTATGAAAACAAACGATTCTTTCTCTTGGCCATTCTTTCCTTTTTTTCATAGAGAACACCAAATAAATATCTTTCACTCACTTACATATTTATCATTTGTAAGCATTGCACTGTCATGACAAATCTTACATGTATTAGTTGTCTATTAGTTGTGTTTATACAGTTTGTAGACCATCAAATGATTTTCACAAGATTGATATCAAAATTTATGATAATTTATTAACCATACAATGTATCTGATGCCTCTAAAATAGAAGTAACTACTAGAAGGATGACACTGGAAAAGCGACATCCCTCACCACCCCCCCCTTTCTTCCCAAACCCACCCTCACACACTCCCCAGTAATGGATAACAGAGTAAGCAGATGAGGCAAGAGCCTTGGGGAACACTCCCTCCCCCCCCCCCCCCCCGCCCGCCAAAGGGCTTCCATGAAAACTTGAGCAAGCCATTTCAGTTCTCCCTTTTCGGGTTGTGAATTCAAAATCATATTTTGCCTGAAGGGCCACAGAGGGTGTTATTCATGCAGTGTTGATCTCTGCCCACCCCTCTCCCCTCCCCTCCCCTCCCCACTCTAACCTTGCCCCTCTGACATCACTTCAACAACAGACAAAGCTGCACACCACCCTTTTAATGGATAATTCTGAGTTCATCTAATCTGCCTCTCACTCTCCTCCCTGGCAACCCACTCTAGTTTTGTTGTCGAAAACATTTTTTGTTTGTACTTCAAAGTCTGTATATATTTATATATATATATGTATATATATATATATATATATATATATATATATATATAGATACATGTTTGTGTAATCTCTACTGTGGAACTGTGTAACACTAATTTCACAATTGCTCAATGTGAGTGACAGTCATTGAAAACCCATAACAGCAGCTAGATAGATATATCATCTATACACAAAATGACATTGTTGATAATATTACAGCAACACTCAACCACAGATGGAATTTCACTCAAAGTATATCAAGGCACTGACGAAAATATAATATGGAAATATAATTCTTTCAAAGGAAGTGCAGAATAAATTTGGACGGAAATGTCTCGAATGAGAAGGTAGTTTTTATCCTCGATGACTATTAAAAGAAAAAACTAGGCACTTTCAATTCAAGTTCAAGGTGTAAAGATTTCAAGGTTAAAAATTTGTTTTTTCTACCATCAAATAATTATCATCCAAAATTAACATATTTATGACATTTTTGCATAGTTTACATTCACTCATTTACATACAGTTTTATTTACAATTGATACATTTTTTTTTTAGTTTACAACTTTCATCTCTTCATTAAGGGAAGACAAAGCTCTTCATAGACTTGTCACGAAAAGGATTTCATGTTATGCGACCCATGTAGGTGTCGGTTCAATCCCCTCCAAGTTTAAGAATGTGACCATCTTGTGGTCAAAGTCGATTGGCCTCTCCCCTGGTTCCCGGTAACGTTGCGACATGTTGTTGCCGAGATACGCTATCAACTCGCAGTGCTCTTCAAACTGTTGTAATTTTCGCTTGTACTTCTTTCTCACATAATCCGAACTCTTGGGGTTGTAAGCTGCAAAAAGAAAATCATAAATTGCCGCCAGGTAAAACACTGCCATAATTTTCTTTCTGTTGTTGTAGGAATAAAATGATTCGATTATGGGTTGTTTTTTTTGGGGGCTTGGAATAGTTGGGATAGTTGTAAGGTTGCAATAAAAAAACAAATAATTCCCCTTTCCTATTCCATTACGAAGTTAATGGCCATAAATTTGTCATCACTCGCATGATTTAGGTGAACAGGAAGTAATATATCATACTTAGCACGAGTACTTATCATACTTAGCACGAGTACTGTGTGTACTTTTGGAAATTGTAATAATCAACTATAAGAGGACAAAGCATTACCAATAACTTGATGAAACATAAACGACAAAGTTTTAATATTTCTCTTCCAAATCCTTTGAATTCTCTCAATTTTTAGGTCACTCTTTAAATATTTTAACATTATCAAACCTTTCAAGTGAAATGCAACGTAAATGAGAGCTGATCGTGAAACACTCAGGAACGGAAACTTTGGTTTGAAGAGTCCCGCGGCAGTCATGGCTTTGGTGATGGCAGTAGATAGAGTCTGCTCCATGTACCCCAGCATGGGTAACGAGGTCACCATCAGGGGGTCCTTCCGAGGGGGTAACTTATGAGGTAACTTCAAGTTATAATACTTCTCAGGAAGTCTGTGAATATAACACATTAAATTAAAACAATAACACATAAAAATTAGCAAAATCAACAGAATTATCATATTTCTTTCTCTGGTTACTGTCTATCTCCCATCTATTGGTTTTCTCTGATTTTTTCCTCCATTTTTATAGTTTTTTAGCTTCCTTCCATTTTACTATTATGGAAGGTGCAGAAGTTGCACAAATAGGAAACTGTTCTCCAAGTCAACAAAGGTGAAAATGACACAAATCAAATTTCAACTTCCTCGAAAAAATTAGTCGATGATGTCATGAAACCCTCACCTCATAAACTTGTGTAATTTTTTCAGGTCTTCAAAGCAATAAAGTTTCTCGCGATATTCGACGACGAGCTCTGTGTTGCCAGGAATGAGTGCCTCATACCTGTACGGAGATGAAATAAACTTAAAGGCATTACAAAAAGTATCAGACACGATGGCAATTTTTTTTCCAAATGAATTTCCACAAAATTTTGTACTAAATGTGTTTATACTAAAGTGTTTTATGAGTAAAGTAAAGATGAGTAAGTAAAGATTGTGAGTAAAGATTAAATTTACCACAGGCGTAACTCATACTGTAAGATTCTTTACACAAGTGAAAGTGGCCTTAAGTGAAAACAGCAGACACCTCTCAACTGCAGAAGGGTCACCTCAGTTCGGACAGTGCTAGTATATTAGGCGTCCGCTGGGATGCGATAAGTTCTATCTTTATAAACTAGTGGTCAGATAAAATGTAATAAGTGAACGAGTAAATGAGTCAATAAGCCGAGCTTTTACAAACCATCTCATTTTGTTAGGTTTGGCTGAGTCGTTACTAATAACTTTTCCAACTCGAGTCAAGTCTTTGAAACGAGTCACCGTAAAAACTTGACAAACCTCTTCTTCCTGTAACTGTCGTCACAACTTACAATACTGTCCAAATAAGGAAATCCTGACTGCCACAATGGCAAACTTATTACTTAAAAAGAGAATTGTCAGTTTGTGAGAAAACCCCTCTGTGGAATGACTTGAGACATATCAAGGCTTGAATATAAGTTATGAATACTAGTCAGTAATAAAGATAATAATTAATAAGAAAATATAACTAATACAAACTTTTTCTAAGGATAGTAGTCTAGATAGTAGATAGTCTAAGGAAGTACTTGAAAAGGTCCAAAGGAGGGCTACTATGATGATTAGTTCCTTAAAGAGTGTTCCTTATTATAGGCAGTTACAACTGTTGAATCTCACCACACTGGAGCTTAGGAGGTTACGGGGGGGGGGGAATTGATTCAGGTTTTCAAGATTGTAAATGGTTTTGACAATTTATCCTTTACCGACTTTTTCTTGTTTGCTAATAGTAGTTGTACCAGAGGTCATTGTCTTAAACTCCAAAAGTCACATGGTAGGATTAATATTCGGCATAACTTTTTTTCTAATAGGGTTGTGAATGAGTGGAACAGTTTGCCTGAGAAAGTTGTACTTGCAAGTACTGTAGTGTGAATGGGTTTAAGAATGCTTTGGACAAGCACTTTAAGCATTGTAATCGGGTCTGAGTGTTTGTGTCTTCAGTTTTTTTTCTCTCTCTTTAGGGTCCTTGATGGGGACTTAAGTGTCCCTCCTGATCCTTTTTTCTACTAAACTAAACTCATATAATATAATTCCTGATCTGTGGCATAATTTTTTTACCACAACACCTTAGATTAAGCAGAATAATAAGATGCACTAATTAAAATCTCTTCAGGAAAATCAAGCAAGATACATTGTGTAACGTGACAGGGGTCATTTTTATAGCTTAAGAGAATTTTTAGAGCCCACAGTAGCCTACCCAGCACCCTACAGTTAACATGACAAGGCCAAATTTTGTGTTTCCATGTGACATATCAATTATTATCTGTATTAGTATTCATGTTTTATTGCTATTTGTGACTAGCACACCAGCATTTTAAAGACCTGTTGTCAGGATAGAATACTTCTAGCCGATACTTTTAACGTTATCCATTGACAACATCCCACATGTAACATGTTGGGCGCCACTTCTATATATGACATATGTATCAATCTAATTATCTTATTCAGTAAATCATGTTCTGTGCTATTTATCACCAACAAACCCATTGCATTTCAAAGATCTACTGTGCATTACCGTTTATGCTCAATTTACAAGAAAATAAAAGCCACGGAGTTTGCATGTCAATTTCTGGCCGTGTTGAAACCAAACCGAAGTACTGACTATTTATTCAACACCATTTCTAGATTTCATTTTTCAGCAGACAGACATGTATGCCAAACAAACCAATTTTCTCATGATATTTTTTCTTCTTCCCCTTTCCCTTCCACTTGCAACTGCAAGCTAGGCTTTCTCACCTTAGTTTTCCATCCAGATAGGTCACCGAACAGTAACCTTGTAATTCTAGCCTCATGGGGAACATGGTCTTCACTTCCAGAGGTGTTCTTCTCTTTGGTAACAGATCGGGAGAGGGGAGGCGTCTGGGGGCCAGGGGGGGAACGTACTGCTCTGGATGAGCTAGGAATTCATCTCGTTTCTCCTGGTTCTCTAGTTTGTAATATCGTCCACGGAACTCGGCGGCCAGGTCCAGGCTACGCGCCGTGGAGCAGTCTACGAGTTCACCTGTACGAGCAAGACTGACGGGACAATACTGCCCAAAGTCTCCGAGTCGGGATAGAAATTCTTTGGGCGTGATGCAAAGATCGGCTATTGAAACTGCCTTGCCTACAAATAAAAAATCAAAGAGGAAGAATTGATGAAAAAGGTAGAACTTTTTGTTAAGAAGGTGACTTTATCTACTCTAACAATATCACCATTGACTTACCATCTATAATTCTCTGTAGGTAGTCTTGTATCTGCCCTAGAAGTTACCTCTAATAGTATCACCATTGACTTACCATCTGCAATTCTCTGTAGGTAGTCTTGTATCCTCATTACACTCTTCTTGCCTTCCTTGACTGCCTCGTTCCACACCCACCACTTAGATCTCTCTCCGTCCGCTGCTACCCAGTTACTATGTTCCTCTTTGTACCATTCCCTAACACCTGTCACCTCTTTCTGCCAGGCGGCTATCCTTATGGCCATGATCTGGGCACTATCGTGAAGGGGCAAAGTCCTAAGAAAAAGAAGTAACGATCAACTGTCATATAAAATATCAAGCCGACAGTTTGTAGTTCTGTGTGGTATCGGTTTGATTATAAAGTGTCTGCAGATGTGGGCAAAGAAAAAAAACCACCGTCCCCCTATTCTCTATCTTTGTGGCTGTAGTTCTGTGTGGTATCGATTTGATAATAAAGTGTATGCAGATGTGGGCAAAGAAGAAAACCCCACCGTCCCCCGATTCTAGATCTGATTGGCTGTAGTTCTGTGTGGTATCAATTTGATTATAAAGTGTATGCAGATGTGGGCAAAGAAGAAAAACCCACCATACCCCCTATTCTAGCTCTGACTGGCAGCTGTTTCCTTCCTCAAGTTACTGATGATTACGCTAATACATTTTTGTAGTAAATATCTCCCCACTCTCCCCCCCCCCCATCCCTCCCCTACCTCTACTTAACATGTAACAGGTCCTTTACATTTAGGTACAGTCTATTATCGATGGCAGATAACTCATTCCTCAAATGATGTTTCCTCTTCTTAACTTACCTGAGAGGAGAATGTCGGTCTTTCATTCCCCGTACCATCAGTTCCCGACTGTCGACCTGAAGTTCCAGGATTACCACTGGAATGATGTTGTACTCGGTTAATAGGTCCACCTGTGTCTTTGTGACAGGGTATCCATCCAATATGTACCTTCAGAAAAAAACAAAAATCATAGAAAATAAAATTTAGTTTGGGAAAGTCCTCTCTCCTTACCATACCCCCACTAAGGCTGGCTCAGGTCCCCACGAGGAATGATAGCTTGAAGAGGGGTGTATGAGGGGTGTTTGAGGGGTGTATGAGGGGTGTATGAGGGGTGTACGAGGGGTGAGGAACTGCCTACCACCGGCCTTGCTCTGCAAAGTGGATTATGTGCACATATAAATCCTTAAGTATTATTAT
Source organism: Apostichopus japonicus (assembly GCF_037975245.1). Classification (NCBI taxonomy): domain Eukaryota; kingdom Metazoa; phylum Echinodermata; class Holothuroidea; order Aspidochirotida; family Stichopodidae; genus Apostichopus; species Apostichopus japonicus. The sequence goes on from NC_092581.1 coordinate 1,328,167, forward strand.
TAATATTGTTGTTGTAGTTATGGTTATACCACTAATTTGCATTACAAAGAATGATTATGATAACATCTTAATTGTATTCCGGTCGTACTATTAAAACAATAAGTCACTAGATGAGGAAAATAATATCTTTATCATATCTACAACACTGAAATGATTTAGAAGATGTTGCCAATTTGGGTGACTTGGTTAGTCGGGACAACAGAGAACCTTGCAAGGGAAGGGCAAATGTAACAAAACTTATAGATTATGTTTTAATATTGCCATTAGAAATATTAACATAGCGTTATGTGCTTATGGAATAATTTTCATAAAGGGAAAATTTTATTATCAGAAAGCAAAAAGGAAAATTTTTAAAATTCATTAAAACAGCCAAATAATGTTAGTGAATTTAACTTTTACCCTCTGGTGTTTGCTTTTGAGTCCAGCATGGTCACCTCCAAAGCCCTTACTGCTAATTCGTCTGGAATTACAGCGCCTTTCTGCAAATGGGAATTGATCTGATTGGCTAGCTCAGTCTGGGATTGCTGATTCAAAACAAAGCGTACTGCTTCTCCAATGGATAACCTCATCATTCCATACTCTGCCACAAAGCGGTTTGCGACTGGGAAAACGAGAGAAACGTAGAGGAAAATATTCATGAACCGTTATGAAAATCAATCGTGGTTTCATAACGTATTAAGCAAGTCCGTTGCTGGTGTTAAGGATGCTGGTTCCATTTACTTTTCATATCGGTAATATCGCAGACTATAAAATAAAAAGAGTTGTCATGGATACCAATCTACAGTTGAGAAGAGAAGTAATGTATTGCAGTCTACAGGCTCTGTAATATCTTCTTATAATACATGAAAATATCACAAACATTATTTGTTACGTTCCATTAAACGTCTCTGCCTTGTTTGACCTATTCAGTGTGTAAGATTTCTGTCTACAGAATATCGCTTCTTATGTTGTTTGATATGGGCAAGATGTGCATGTACCTATTTTAATCTCGATAGTTTCCCGAAGGCCCCAATTTACAGAAACATCACTTATACTCACGGGTTGTCTTTCCACACTTTGGTGGACCGATAATGGCCATCTTGGTAGGCACCACCGGTTTAGGAGAGGGCTGTCTCAGATACTTCAGAGGATTCAGCAGAAACGAATCCCTGTCCTCCTGCGTGGACAGGAAGAATACGTTCTGTCGATACTGGACGGGGAACGACGGGAACCCGACGCCCTGCATCGGCTGTATGCAGTCCTTGGCCAGGAGTTTGACGGGACACCACCTGCCAAAGCGAGATGGATGTTTGTAACCGATCTGTAACATCTTCTGTGCCACGTGTTCTTTGATGGGGTAAACTTTCTCGAAGAGGCTCTCCCGGCACTCCACTACTGGCTGTAGCGTCTGCTTCAGAGTGTAGCGGACGATATGAGGCTTCCTACCTCCGTCTAACTCCATCCTAGGGATCAAGATCTCCTCCAAGGTTTCCTGAAGAAGAAAAAAAGAGATGGAAGAATTTATCACGTTTCTTAATTAGAAAGTCACAGAGCTAAAACTTCAAAATGGAATCTGAAAGCCAGCCTAGCTGGGTTATGACAATATCCATCGGTAGATCATCTATCCAATTTATGAAATCAAAGCTGAAAATGCATGCAGGTGAGAGTCCTTCTTCCCCTCGGTCACTCATTTGTTTTCAGACCGATATCCTCGGACCTGCATATCCTTCAAATCTCAACTTTTCTGACTAAAATGGATACATTTTTGCTTTTCTTTCCTTACCCATCCAATGGAAGATATGTCTCCACAACAGTGCTGTGTGTGTCATAAATCCAGACATGTGTCATCTCATATCAAGAAACTAGCAAGAGCTCACTATCATACATTTCATAAATACCAATACGTTGAACACTGTTTCGAACCATTTTTATTTCTTCCTCCCCCATTAATTTCAAACTTGATCTTCTGAGTCGAAAAATGTTAGTAGTATTTATAATCTGCCAGCATCTTACCAATGCCCATACTTTTCCATGTACATCATCCTATGTATCTTTTAATTCGGCCCTACATTTCTTTCCTAATTTCGATTCCTAAACCACAATTCTCCCACCGTCTATTCCTCTCCCCCCCTCCCTTCATCTTCCCCTCCCTTGATCTATCCATTGCCCCTCCCTCCCCCACCACTTTCTCTCCTCTTAATTAATCCCTACCTGCACAGATGCTAGTCTATTGGTATCCGCATCGTACATATCTTTCCTCCCGATTCCTAAAAACAATTCCCCCACTGCTATTCCTCCCCTATACATCTTTCCCTCCCTTGATCTATCCATTGCCCCTCCCCCCCCCCCCACTTTCTCTCCTTTTAATTTATCCCTACCTGCACAGATGCTAGTCTATTGGTATTTTCATCATACATTTCTTTCTTTTTGATTCCTAAACCACAATTCTCCCACCTTCCATTATTCCTCCCTCCCCCCTCCCTTCATCTTCCCCTCCCTCGATCTATCCATTGCCCCTCCCCCACCACTTTCTCTCCTTTTAATTCATCCCTACCTGTACAGAAGCTAGTCTATTGGTATTGTCATCATACATTTCTTTCTTTTTGATTCCTAAACCACAATTCTCCCACCTTCCATTATTCCTCCCTCCCCCCTCCCTTCATCTTCCCCTCCCTCGATCTATCCATTGCCCCTCCCCCACCACTTTCTCTCCTTTTAATTCATCCCTACCTGTACAGAAGCTAGTCTATTGGTATTGTCATCATACATTTCTTTCCTTTTGATTCCTAAACCACAATTCTCCCACCTTCCATTATTCCTCCCCCCTCCCTTCATCTTCCCCTCCCTCGATCTATCCATTGCCCCTCCTCCCCCACCACTTTCTCTCCATTTAATTCATCCCTACCTGCACAGATGCTAGTCTATTGGTATCGTCATCATACATTTCTCCTATCTCATTCCTCAGCCTGTCTTCGGCGTCTTCTTCCATCTCGTCGTCATCTTCTTCCTCCTCTTCCTCCTCCTCAAATTCCTCTGCCAGCAGTGCTTCCACATCATCCTCCTCCTCCTCCTCATCTTCATCGTTATCGGACGCATCGGATTCATCGCTGTCTTTCTCGGCAGCTTTTTGGGCCTGTGTTTTAGAAATTGTAAAAGATGACTTTCGGCAAAACCTTAAACTTGGATATGTGGTAGACCTTATAAAAAAACACTGCTACAAGTCCAGATTGCATTTTCTATACCAAGTTTTAAATTTTTGAGAAATGACTCTATAAACATATGAGATTCTTCAAAGAAAGTGGCTGGACTACTAAGTCTAACACAACGACGACCACTGGGTCAGGTCATACAACTTTTATGATCTCTAATAACATGCGTACATAATACATTACAACGGTGATCTGTTGTTTATGTGTCAAGCTAAAAGAACATGTTTCAATTGAGTTTTATTGGGATTCATCAAATAATGGATTCCCGTTAACATTTACACCAGCACTGAGGAGCTGATGTCATAATCGAGTTGTATACTTAAAGGAGTATTCTCGAGGGATGTTTGAGCTTGAAAAATACTTGACACTTTAAGATTGTTTGTTTAGCACTTAATGTATAACAAACTCATGACAACATCCCCTGTAAATCCACTGAAGACATTGACGATATCGGATTGATGGTTACAACATCGTGGAATAGTTCAGCATGACAACTTCCTTTGGAAAATTGTAACCTGCAAAATCTGCATACTCGATGCATGACTCCATGTATAATAGCATGATTGTATAATGAACAAACCCCTCGGCCAAAATGGCTGATCTGTATGACAAATGAAAAGATACTGCGAAAAACTCACCATTTTTTCGGCCTTCTTCTCGGCCATCTCCTGCTGCAGTTCCAGTCGGCGTTTGTTCATCGCAGCATCTCGTTCCTTTCTCTTCTTCTCCTTCTTCTTCTCTCTCTTGGCTAACTTCTTGTCTCTCTTCTGTTTCCACTTCTCCATCTTCGGTGGGAGCAAGCGATTGGTGATCTCGCCGTCGTCGACGGCCAGGACGATGGCCGCGTCGGGAAACAGGCCTTTGTCCGCCATGAACTGAGCTTCTTCTACCGTACGGGGAAATCCTTCCAACACGAAGCCAGTTGTCCTGAGGGTGGGGATTGATGCAATACCGTGGTCTAAAGATACTTCTATGTACATTTTAAACGACATAGTCAGTTTTAGTTTGGCAAAGACTCAAAGAGGGCAAATGTTGCCACAAGATGCTCCTCTGAATAATAGGTAACTGCATAATATTTATTTGGGTCTGATATTTAGTGGGTCTGATATTTAGTGGGTCTGATATTTAGTGGGTCTGGAATTTAGTGGGTCTGATATTAGTGGGTCTGATATTAGTGGGTCTGATATTTAGTGGGTCTGATATTTAGTGGGCCTGATATTTAGTGGGCCTGATAGTTAGTGGGGCTGATATTCAGTGGGTCTGATTTTAGTGGGTCTGGAATTTAGTGGGTCTGATATTTAGTGGGTCTGATATTTAGTGGGTCTGATATTGCCATCCTGGTATGATCACTTTCTAAGCAGAGGTTAACAGGTTAAATCCAATCCATATTTTTAACTATGCAGAGTTTCTAAGCATGTATGAATCAACACAAAGGAGATCCTTTATCAAAGGAGAATTACTGTCAGTTAAAAAATTGAGAAACTTCTCATGTCATAACACCAGCAGAAAGAACTGGGGAGACATGGGCGGGGGTCGGGTACAGCCCTGGGCAAAAAATAGACCTGGGAATATATGGAGGGAGCCAGGGTGGCGACTTCTCATTTTCATAACATCATTTAGCCAAAAATGAAGAGTACAAGAAGGGTACATGGTGAGATAATTTACCTCGAGTACCAAACTGGCATTTTGCACATTTTGCACATCTGTCCAAAGATACCATCAAACACAGATAAGACACAAAATAGTGCACTCATCCCTCTCCCTACAGTCTCATCTCTGCATAAACCCCTTAAAATCTCTCACTGCTTCCCTCAACATCCCATTTTGGTACATTTCGGACCTCTACTATATCTCAGTTGCCATAGAAACCTAACTCATTTTGCTTTGATATTATCAAACAAGCACTCACTTGAATGGTTCCTTGTTCCACCAATCAGAGGCTATTTTCTCCACTGTCTCCAGGGACAACGCCTCTTCTCCCATCAGGTTTCCTTTAATATTCTCCTCCTCCTCTGTGAGCTCAGCCTCGGGCTCCTCTTCTTCCTCTGCTTCTTGCTCACCCGTTTCTTCTGGCTTTGACTCCTCTGGACTGGTTTCTTCCACCTTTTCTCCATCTTGAAGGGAAACAGAGAAGGTTGTAGTCACTGCCAGATTTAGGCATAAGTTAAACAGCCTACAGCTTAGAGCCTCACAATCTGCAGGGGCCTCAGAAATTTCAATTTCAGTTTTTTTTTTTTGGTGGGGGGGGGGCTTTTAAAATTATGTGCACAGAAAGTGCTAAACTGCGTAGCTGATCTCTGAGGACATAATTCATGATTTCGTTTTTGGGAATGAACATTTTTTTAAATTGAAGGCCTATCTGATATAATTTTGGACACAAGTTCATTATTACTTATTTTTTTTATTTAAATGCCTTGCTATTAAACAATTAAAAGGCATACAGGTACATGTTTTCAAGTTTTGTGAAACCTTGTCATGTAATGTTTTAATACGGGCTTCCGAGCTTTATATAGCTTAGGGCCTCACCAAGTCTAAATTCAGCACTGAGAGAGAGTCACGAAAGGTTATAAATTCCTTATAAAGCTAGGATATAAAAAATATGACAGTTCTGATGTCCTAGCCACCTCGTTCTTGGTTTTACACTGAGACTTTTTACACAGAGAAGAAGTTTCTATTGGTGTGAAGATACTTTCTACACTGTGAATATGTTTGATTACAATTCAGAAAAAAATGAGATTTTATTATACATGGTGAAAATATGAAGTGTGAAGATAATTGGTCAAACACTGGGAAGGTTTTGTTCTTTTTGTATTAAATGTAAAGAAATTTTTAAACTTCAGAGATATTACATTTTTCATTTTTATTTAAATTGTTAAGCTAAATTTTTTACAAAGACACAAAGCAAATGTTGACTTCATCACGGTACGGTGTACCGGCTGTACAGCTAACCATTGTGGAACGAAACACAGTTTGCAGATACAAAGGTCAATCCAACTTGGCAGTGTGAGTAACGATGTCACAAAGAAAATGGCCCAAAGTTGAACCCGTAATATCAGGGAAAGATCCTTGTATCAACATGCTTTGAGACAGACATGCTGATAACACTCTTTATAACTGATAGTTTGAAACAGAGAGGTTTAGGGTTTGAATATGAATGTGAAACACAGGGTAAGTCCCTTGGCATTTCAATACTGCACCCATAATAGGTCAGATACAGTGGCAGAGCGTCCATACAGTCAGGGGGGAGTATGCCCCCCCTGACAGCCTTTCAGCTCTTTACCACTTTTTACTTATTCGCGATTATTGACTTTTTTATTGCGCTCTCATCTACCTATTGACATTTGTCACATTTTGTTGGCGATGACACCTATTTATTCTTCGTTTATCTGCAAATTAGCAAGGCCCGGAAAGGGTCATTTCCGGCGATCTAGGTAGTATCTTTACTCAAAAAATTTCCGTACGCTCCGCGCCAACCTGTGGTGGCGCTCCGCTTAGATAGTGTCAAAAGCGCCCCTACAGACCATTCTCGCCCCCCCTGACCAATACCCCTAGCTCCGGTCAGTGTCAGATAGTCACCTTTGACCTCTGCATTCTCTTCTTCATTGTCACTATCTGGTTCCTCTTCCTCATCTTCAAACTCTGGGCCGATCTTCTTCTTGGTTTTTCCGATGATTAATTCCTGAAGTCTCTCCCTGAAGTCGATGTGAAATATTCCCAGCTCTTCGGCTAGATGTCTGCCGTGGAGAGATTTCCCGGCGCCGCGAGGTCCAAGCATCAATAGTCTCACTGGAGGTGGCTGAAATATTAATGACATTATTTATTTTCATGTATTTTTTTTACAGTAACGATACTATCGAGAATATTAATGGACTTGTTGTAAAACCTTCAAAATATATGCAAAATGCAACAGAAATAGAAACACGGACGAATATCTATATTCTTTTATATTTTCTTTATATGACGTTTAGTCACCTTCGGAATACTAAAAGCAGAAACTTTCATACTTATTTTTCAAGTGTTTGCAATAATTGGATATAATGCCGACCACACTTGATTTATAAAGCTTGATTTATAAAGTTAGCTTGATATATAAAGTTAGCTTGATATATAAAGTTAGCTTGATATATAAAGTTAGCTTGATTTATAAAGTTAGCTTGATTTATAAAGTTAGCTTGATATATAAAGTTAGCTTGATTTATAAAGTTAGCTTGATTTATAAAGTTAGCTTGATTTATAAAGTTAGCTTGATTTATAAAGTTAGCTTGATTTATAAAGTTAGCTTGATATATAAAGTTAGCTTGATTTATAAAGTTAGCTTGATTTATAAAGTTAGCTTGATTTATAAAGTTAGCTTGATTTATAAAGTTAGCTTGATTTATAAAGTTAGCTTGATTATAAAGTTAGCTTGATTTATAAAGTTAGCTTGATTTATAAAGTTAGCTTGATTTATAAAGTTAGCTTGATTTATAAAGTTAGCTTGATTTATAAAGTTAGCTTGATTTATAAAGTTAGCTTGATTTATCAAGTTAGCTTGATTTATCAAGTTAGAAAGTTAGCAACCATAGCTTGCTTTATAAAGCTAAAAAACCGGCTAGCTTGACATTCCTTACCTTAAATGGTTTCCCTTTGGCCACATACACATTAGGATCAGCCAAAAACTTGTCTTTATTATCTTGGTTCGAAAAGTAGTAAACCCTCTCTCTGTACTTGGAACCAATCTCAGGGTTACCGGGCCAAAGGACAAAATTCTCCTTGAATGCGACAGGGCAGAAATGTTTGGTATCTCCAAGCTGTTTCTTCTTATTTTTGGCCACTTCTTCATCCTGAGGAGATAATGTTATAACATTTTTGGTTTTAAATTCACAGATTTCATATTTCTTACGGAAAGCTTTAACAAACTACTCTCTTTCGTGGGATTGCAAATCAAACTTTACAGATATGCCATTGTTTATAGCACAATACATACCGTATTTTATTCATAACATGCACAAATTTACAGGCATGTATCCAGGGTGGGTGTGGAGGTTTCCCCTGCCCCCCCCCTCCTTTTCAACCCGACCAAAAAAATTAAACAGTTGTTATAGTAACGACCTTGCAAGTAAACCGTATTATATACCTAATTTATAGCCTAAATATGCCTCAGAATTTCACATGTAAAACTTAATTTTAGGGGGTGGGGACACATTGACACCCTACATGGTACTCTGTTTCAACAGAGCCATATCACACATTTTCATGGAATCTGTTCATTTTAACCATACCATCATCACATACAACACAGATGTTATGGCAGCTGTATGAAGGAGTTTTGATCAATTTTTCAATATTTTCATTTGTGGAAACTAAAATACCCATAACTATATTTTTTAAATATGCTAATAAGGGTTAAATCATAGGTTAAAAAGTTTTTCAGGTGATGAAAATGTTGAGGATACAATCAAAGTCATTAATTTATACTTGTTCATTACTGTTCGCTTGGTTTGAAAAGACCTAGAAGATTGTCTCAGTGTGATGAAACTATATTCTTTGAGTAGTTACTCGACAGGGTTGCAGACTTGTTGACCAAAAAAAAAAAAATTGTATCCTTCATAATATGTGTACAAAGATATGACCAACTGTGGAAGGCAGCATTTTCCATTTTTTCTTTTGGAGAGGGGGGGGGGGAGGGGGACGGGTGGTGTGGGGAGGAGGAGGTAGGAGAAGAGAGGACAGACTAAACAGACACACTGACAGAATAGATCAATTGAAGAAAGCTACAGAGGTACAGCAATTCTTAACGGTAACCCACTGATTCATTATGGATGATACCGTATTTTAAAAAATTTATTAATTCTATAAAATACTATATTAACTATACATAATATTCATTTCCATAAATTTGTTTTTAATTTTAATTTTGTAATATTTTTCTTTCCCATTTAACTCACCTCTTCTTCTTCCATTTCATCATCTTCATCTGCTTCTGCATCCTCATCCTCCTCGTCCAGGTCCATGCTGGTGTAGTCGGCCGCACGATAGGTGTAGGGCTCTACGGGGAAAAGGGAAAGAAGAGGAGTACAGCATGATACATGATACACCGGTTTGTGGTTAAAGACAAAAACAGATTGTTTATAGTTTGCACTGTCCTGTCAAAGTTAACCCATCTCTTAAAATAATGCTGTTTTTTGGGGGGGTCTTTGCTTGTTTTTTTTTTTTTTTTTTTGCTTTGGACGAAATCTAACATCTGTCATTCTTGTCAGAACGAGAAACACTCTGACCTTAATACTAAAGGTTTCTCTTTAAACAGCAACAATCAATGACCGTGTAACATAGACAAAAGATACAATCCACCCTTAATAAAAGAGTTCAACAACGATAGCAGCTAATTCAGAGCAATAGAAGGAAATCAACACATAAATGTTTCCCTGCTCATCAAAACTACCCATATCCTTGGTAGCCTACCCTTCCCCATCTGCCTCCTCTCTGCAATCCACTTTATCCCCCATCCATGACCTCTCCCCTATCCACTACCACTCACCCCCAACGGCCACTTCTGCCTCCCCATACTTTCAGTGACCCTCCATCCACGACATCTCCCTTATCCACTACCTCTCCACTCACCCTAAACCACCTCTACCTCACCATCATTTCAGTGACCCTCCATCCCTTATCCACTACCTCTCCCCTATCCTCTACCACTCACCCCCAACCACCAACCTCTACCTCACCATCATTTCAGTGACCCTCCATCCCTTATCCACTACCTCTCCCCTATCCACTACCACTCACCCCCAACCACCACCTCTGCCACACCCCCCATATCAGTGACATCTGTGACAAATTTAACATAGAACAACAGAGGACAGACAAACGTACGTTCAACTTTATTGTGAGCGATCTTCAAGACGTCATCGATGCTCAGGTCTTCAATCTCCACAGTCAATGGCTCCAGGTTTACCGTTCCTGTGAGTAGGGCCTGGACCGAGGGCCATTCTCTCTCAAAGTCCATCCTCTGGTCCTTATACTGTTGAGTCTCTGGTCCATCTGGTGGTAAAACGTTCTCGACTGGGACCTCGCTCTTTTCTGTAGATATGAAGGGAAGGTCCAAAATGTTGCTTGTTTTATAATTTGTTTCCTTTTGTAGGGACTGTTCTATTTCAATACAACACATATTAAGTACAATATCAATATAATAAATCTCAACATTATTCTTAAAGTAGGTTGTAAATGGATCACCTCAAAAATTTGTTAGGAGTTTACAAAATGGGGGGGGGGGAGCATTGTGAAACTGTAGTTGAGGTTATTGAGTTGACACCAATTACCAAATGTGAAATTAATGCATTTGACCTTTAAACATTCTAAAAACAAAGGAGAATTATTCTGCACCCCAATTTCAGACAGATTTTCCTTCCAACCCTTGCCCTCTCCTAATGGACCCCTCCCCAACATTTCCTCCATCAATAACCTAATTGCAGGTCAGCTTCCTCCCCTCCAACCCTCCCCCGCCCCCACCCCCTCCAAGCCATCCCAATACAAACTTCTCATTACCATTGCAGTTTATTCACACATAGTTCATTTGTAAATTCCTTAAGAAATTATTATTATTATTATTGAGTAAATTGGTTTTCTGTATAAGGTCAGCTGACCTTGTGTGACAACGCAGGAATAATTTAAATCAAATATGACAAATATGACAATACATGACACATGGACTATTCTGCTTAAGATATTATGGTTCACATTATGAGTAATCATCAGTATTGTCTAACTACAAATACATGATCCGATACCTGTTGCTAGGTAAGTGGAATCTCCAACTGTTGATTCAGTTGCCTCAGTTAATGCAGGTTCTGGGGCTAAGTTTAGTAAATAGCAGCAGAAGAGGGCAAAAGGGATAGATGGGGTAATAGGGATAAAGGGATGTAGGTTGTAAAGGAGGGATAAAGGGGTTAAGGGGATGAAGAGGGGAAAGGGATAGATGGGGTAATAGGGATAAAGGAATATAGGTTGTAAAGGAGGGATAAAGGGGTTAAGGGGGATGAAGAGGGGAAAGGGGATAAAGAGAAGGGGATAAAGGGGGAGGGGATATAGGGGAAAGGGGATAAAGAGCGAATGGAGATAAAGAGGGGAAGAGGGATAAAGACAATTAAGAAATCATCATTGGTAGAGTTAAATGGAAGAATTTAAAAGCGAGGAATGACAGATTACAGAAAAGAAAGAGAAAAGATTTAAATAGTGAATGAATAAAAAATAAAAAAAAGAATTGGGAGAAAAAACCCAATTGAAGAGGAAAACAAGATGAATATGAGAAAGAATTGAATTAAAATCAGAAGGAGAAAGAAATGGGATAAAAACAAAAAAATATTTTATGGATTAGTAATGAGTGAGATGTGAATATGATAACAACTATAACAGTCATTGCAATAATAATAGCAATTATAACAATTATAACAATGATAACAGGAAAAATGAGGGAAGGAGCTACTCTTAAAATATTTACAAATGATACAACAGTACTTAGCATATTTTAAGTAATTTTTGAAGGGACATTTTCTCCACTATTGCTTTAGTAAAACACTTTGCAAAATAGCAAACAATCAAGGGTTTGTAGCCATTACCATTATCCTTCAATTTGCTGCATAAATGTACATCATTTACCTAATTATTTCCCAAAATCCAATCAAATATTAAATGTTCACATTCCTGGAGGCTGTGGGAACTGTGACTTGAGAGAAAGAAATATGTCAGCAGGAAAAGTTGCACAAAACAAACATCACCTTACAGTGTCCAGTTCAAATGAATCCATTCCAGTGGTGTAGATAAGGGGGCACAGACCCCACCTCTAATCCAAATATATGTCTGGCCCCCACTGCCACACCCCCACCCCCACAAAAATATAGCAGGGATTTTTTCCCTAGAAATTATATTGAGCAATACCCTGCTTGCCCTCCTCCCCCTAGAAAGGTATCGGGCCTTTCTAAACATAACTAGTCTAGCTACGACCCTGATCCCAAGCAATCCTCTGCCTGCCCTCCTCTACCTAGAATAGTGTCTGTCCCTCCCTAGGAAACCTAGTCTAGCTATGCCCCTGATCCATTTACACACAGATAACATTTAACAATGAATCGTGCATGCATGCATGCAAAAAACAAAAACTCTAAAATTTTCAAGTTTTTGTTTCAGTTATTAAACGTTGGTTTACTTAGAGAACTTGATAATTGGATCTCCCTAGCAGCAGTAATTCATTGACAGCTTGTTTTATGCAGACAATGAGTCATCGATATTTTTTTTTTTTACCTTTGCTCTACATTAATACACAATGACTATATTCTATTACTAATTACTAAGTTTCTGTGCACAAATATCATCACTCATATTTCAGTATCAGGATGTTTCATGAAAACACAGCAGACAAAGCCTGCGTGTTTGTGTTTGAAGTGCTATGCAAAACATGTAGTTTATAGTAAACGGAAGAGTAAGTATTAACAGGAAAGGACTCAACAGATTACACAACGTGACCGTGTGTACCTAATGACCTCCCCCTAACCTTCTGGATTCTATATTTGGCACAAAACTTATATTAATTCCATAACCATTTTTGCTGATGATTGGACACGCCTAACACTAAGCACCTTTATTTTTTCTATTTTAACGATTTTCCATAAAACAGGGTGGTAGCATCATGGGTTAACTGAAGAGAAATCAAGCATTTAGAGCAGCCAGAATGCTTTTGTCTATTGATGCTTCACTAATCACATCATGTATAAATGTACCTTTGACTAGGCTTAATTTGCAATGATATGATGGTTCAAATGAATGAGGGGTATTGCCATGCAGGTGAGATGAAGGTGTGAAGGTACAAAGCTTGCACCATATAAGTTGTCAGCTATGAAAGTCATGGTACAATGGTGATAAGCACCTTTATTTTTTCTATTTTAACGATTTTCCATAAAACAGGGTGGTAGCATCATGGGTTAACTGAAGAGAAATCAAGCATTTAGAGCAGCCAGAATGCTTTTGTATATTGATGCTTCACTAATCACATCATGTATAAATGTACCTTTGACTAGGCTTAATTTGCAATGATATGATGGTTCAAATGAATGAGGGATATTGCCATGCAGGTGAGATGAAGGTGTGAAGGTACAAAGCTTCCAGCAGATTAGTTGTGAGCTATGAAAGTCATGGTACAATGGTGAGGTATGGGCGTGCAGGTGAGATGAAGGTGTGAAGCTACAAAGCTTCCAGTAGATAAGTTGTAAGCTATGAAAGTCATGGTACAATGGTGAGGTATGGGCGTGCAGGTGAGATGAAGGTGTGAAGCTACAAAGCTTCCAGCAGATTAGTTGTGAGCTATGAAAGTCATGGTACAATGGTGAGGTATGGGCGTGCAGGTGAGATGAAGGTGTGGAGCTACAAAGCTTCCAGTAGATAAGTTGCCAGCTATGAAAATCATGGTACAATGGTTAGGTATGGCGTGTAGGTGAGATGAAGGTGTGAAGCTACGAAGCTTCCAGCAGTTTAGTTGTCAGCTATGAAAGTCATTGTACAAGGGTTAGGTATGGGCGTGCAGGTGAGATGAAGGTGTGAAGCTACGAAGCTTCCAGCAGATTAGTTGTAGGCTATGAAAGTCATTGTACAAGGGTTAGGTACTGGCATGAAGGTGAGGAGCAGAGACATTACTAGCACGCATGTTGTTAGCTATAATAATGATGCGATGGTGAGGTATGGGCATGCAGGTGAGGTACAGAGGTGAGGTCCAGATGTTTCAAGCACACAGGTTGTCAGTGCTGAAAATGATTCAAAGGTGAGGTATGGGTACATACAGGTTAGATGCAGGGTGGGGAGAGAAGATGTTTGAATCATCCAAGTTGTCGGTGATGATAATGGTACAAGAGTGAGGTATGGGCATGCAGGTGAGATGCAGGTGTAAAGAGATGTTTCTAGCACACAGGATGTTACCTGTAATTTATGTATAAAAGAATGGTACTTTTACATTGCAGTGCAGTGATCATGGTGCAATTGTGAGTTGTTGGCATGCAGGTGTGAAGAAAATATGTAATACAGGCACACACAGGTTGTCACCTCTAGTTGATGAATTTAAGAATGGTAACCGTTACACTAAATCAGTGCAGTGAATAGTGGTGCATTATCGTGAGGTGTGGCATGCAGGTGATATGCAGGTTTGGTGAGGGATACCTGGTTTGGCTTCTGCCTTCTCCTCTACGGGAGGTGCTGCCACAGCAGGTTCGGTTTGTTCTTCCTCGGGTTCAGTCCTGGGTGTTTCATCCGCAGTTTGACCTTCAAAAACGTAAATATTATTCGTAGATTTAAGCCTAAAGATCACGCAGGTAGACACGCAGGTCTTAAAAGAAATGAAACATCTACAGACACCGAGATAAGAATAAGAAGACAACAGCAGAGAACACAGCAAGAAAGGATATTCCATCTTAGCGTACCCTGCCTCAGTTGTTAAACTCAAACAAAGTTGTAAATTATAGGTTGTGTTTCTTTAGGCCATTTACATACAATGTGTAACAGAGACCGTTGCAATCTGACTTAACTACAGCAGCCACTATTCTGCCGATACTTTACGTCACGTTATAACATTGACGCAGACCGATCAGAAAATTCATGAACGAAAAACTCAACGGTGTAAGAATATTCAAGACAGGCAAATTTGATGAAGAAGAAACTTATGAGAAGGAATCAGTTCACATGAAAGCATTGGACTGAGTTGTTTAACTGTGCTGATGTTGCAACAAGGGATCTTTATCAAATTTGTTATAGCTGGGTGCCTTCTGTACTGAAATCTTAGATCTAGGCAGGCTGTGCTACACTCTACTAGTATTTCTCTTCATGACAGGACCTGCAAAAAAATGGGACAAAATCTGGAGAAAAGGAGGTTCACATCAGGATAAAACAAAGTGAGCAAAACCATTCAAGAAAATACCTATTAGTGAGACTAATAGGCAGAAGGGATGCGGAATTGGTAAAGAAGGATAAAATCTGGAAGAAAGAGAAGAGGTAAATCGACAGGTTTCGATACTTTGCGACTTCGGTTCGTAAAGGGAAGGATTTCCTTAATCTGTCGAAGGGAAGTAAGGATTAATGACCGCAAATTTGTGACTTCAATCGACTGCAAAAAGATTGGGTTTGCTTTTTTCTCAGAAGCAGTTATAAGAGAGGGCAGCAGAGCACAGCATTCTTGTTCGTTGACGTTTACCTTCCTCTGAGTCTTTCTCATCTTCCTGTTCACCTTCTTCTTGACCTTCTTTGACCTCTGCTTCCTCTACCTTACCCTCACCACCAACATCCTCTTCACCATCTGTACAAACACACAATTTGGAGTGTTTCGGAATAAAGGACAACTTTTTCTCAAAATGTAAATAACGCAGATTATTTTAATATAATTATGATCTTGTGTCATGATCAGTTTTGGGAATTTCTTGAGTAATTCGTGGTAATGACTGATATTACCCAATACGAATCTAGGAATTCAATCTAACAAGTGTATGGCATTCTGATAGAATAAGGCTACATGCAACTTGAAATATGTATCTGAGTAACAACCATCACAACATCACATTGATCTCCTTTGACCTTCCAAACACAAGGAAGGATCTTAGAAATGTCAGACAAAAATATGAAGAATCCATTTCCACCAAATAAGTATTAACACTTTTTCAATTCTTTTTGTACTAAATATTTTCAAACATGAAAAGGAAAAAGGAAAAAGTATTTAAGTATGTGGTGGGGCAAGGGATGGTTTAAAGGTTAATAACTAAGGTGGAGAATCTGTTACTACTACTACTAATATCTGAACTCACCATCCTCTGCTTCTTTCAAAGCTTTCAACCTCTCTTCTTCTTCCTTCTTCTCTCGTATCTCTTGAAGTCTGAGTGAATGCATAAAATAATCACCACATTCAACCAGTTTGTTACATGCAATGTAACATTTCCCCATCACAGTAAAGTCATGAACACAAAATACACCACCTAGCTTCCAGCGTTTTGCAAACATTTAAAATATCGATCAAGTTAAATTCCCTTCTCTGGATCTCTTCAAAACAGTTTATCAACTTGAGAACTTAGCCAAGGCCTGGAGTAATTTCCCAGCAGATGTGACATAGATCCAACCAATTTTGCACATGATTCAAGGGTTATATGATGTTATGTATCGCATTCCATAGATAAAAGCCTATATTTCATGCCATCAGCAAGTGCCTACAATGCAGTGATGTTTTCATAATTTTGCAAGTTTTGTTGTTGTTGTTGTTGTTGTTGTTTAGATGGTGTTGACAGTAAATGTCTCCCATCCCCATTTATCGTACCTTGCTTCCTCCAGGATGCGGGCCTTCTCTCTGTCCTCTTCCTCCTTCCTCAGTTGTACTTTCATATCAACCTCCTCTTTGTTTAGATGATACCATCTCTTCAAGAGAAAGGTCATGCCCTCGCTGCTGTCTTTCAAGAAGACCACCTCGTCTGGGGCCAGGCCACGATCGATAAGGACCGTCCAGTGTTCCCTTGTTAGAGGAAAGTTATCAACTATCCATCCACCAGCACTGACGGAGGACAAAAAAAAATAATGACCAGAGATGATTATAATTGATTTATGGTTTCTAGCAAAGAAAGAAATATATACATGCCAAAGGGGAGTTATACCCAGCTAGTGTGGTCCACTTTCTTTTATCATTTTAGCTGAAGCAAAAAAAAATCTTAATAGATAGACTCTTACCATTTGGACCCTCCTTCAATCCCCCTCCCCAGCCCCCCCCCCAACAAATAGTGATCACACAATGTTGATATCTTCTAAAAATGCAATGTTTTACCATCACCACATCAAGACTTCACGACAGAATTTTAATATGGCACGTAGCAGTATTACATTTGTATAATATATCATAACAGACCAAAATATAGATCAGGATTTGACTTTCAACCTATTTTTTCACAACTTTTTACCTCTTTTTTTTTCAATTATTTCAGATACAGAATTATTCCAAATACAGAATAGAATGTGTTCTCAACTGATATGGTCAATACTCCTCCAGGGTGACTTAATTAAAATTAAAAGCTAAATTAAGTTAAAAATACCTTTAATTAAAAATTAAAAAGAAACTACATTAACACCTTTTCCAAACAATTTCTGAGTACTCACATGGGTCCTGTAGGGTCCCGTTTCCTGATCTCCTTGTGTACCTCATTGATGGCCTCCTCCAGACAGTCCACATACTGCTCGGGGGCGAGGGTGTAGGTCATCTTGTCGGCGTCTAACTCTGCCTGTTGGGCAGCCGCTTGGACCTCCGGGTGACTCTCGTCCACTTCCGGTTCTTGCGACTGCACGGGGGCGTCTTGAGACATGGCCGTAGATTCTGTCATCTGTCTAGAGGGCGGTCTAGCTAGCTCTGCTCCACCTGTAGATCCCAAAAGATATTTATCAATTTATTTAAGGGAACTCTCCATTCACAGAAATCGATACACATCTCTTTAACTTGTATTGTACATGGCTGGGTAGAAATGCAGATCCAGCTAGTCACTTTCATGGCAACGGTACCAATTTCTCCGTTGTAGTGCAACGGTATAGATAGATAGAACTGAATAAGGTGTTTGTTTAGCCCACCTTCTATCTATGCCGAGATGTCATAGACATGCACAGGTGGGTTGCTGAGGAACAAGTTCATACACAAACAAGACAAAAGCTTACATATTAACCTTATTATAACATATTATCAATTGTATGTGACTCCATCAATGTTGTCGATATTGCGGATAGGGAAAGGAAGGGAGTTCCAACAAAGGCGAAGGCTCTGGTACAATATTTGTTATATGCACCCGTGGGTACCAACGTATTAGGGTAGCAGGGGCGAGAAACATTTATTATGTTCGTTCGGTAACCGGGAACAGCATCGTGAACATATTTACGGACAAACAACAGGACAATATGAATGTATCTGCCAACAAACTGTACACTTGAGTGCAACATTGCCAAATAAAGCAGTCCCAGCACACAAGTAGTTGATTTTTACAATGTCCACAATTTAATTTTGTGCCCTTGTTACATGCCCGTATTTGCAAACTTACCATGCGATTGAACTGCTAATAAAACACACCGAGATGCTTATACATAGTGAATCACATTTATATTAGATCATTTGAAAGTAACATATTGCTGTCACAGGCCAGGACAATTCCTTTCTTGGATTTCACGATCTCCACAAGCCTCAATATTTTTAACTGAGGAAGGTTTTCTTCCAGAAAATTAAATTTAACATCAACTGACTTTTCTAATCTTTACATACTATTTGTGTTGAAACTAAAAATGAATAAAAAATGATATTTTTCTGTATACAAACCTGTAAACCAAAAAGATGAATGGAAAATTTTCATTGCAATTGATCAATTCAACTTTTCTTTGTTTTGGTAACTTTTTCTAATTCATCCAAGGATACATTGACGGAAAATAGTCACAACATTGCAAATCTTGCAAAATGAAATAAAGTATAAAGAGCCAGAAAAATTGATAAGGTAAAAAGCAAGTGTGGTGTTAAAGTGTTGATTTTGATGGCATGGTGTGCATACGATTAGCACAGAGTCCAAAAGGAGAAACAAAGCATACATCATAATTTTTGGGGAATAGATAAGAAAGTTAAATATTACTGCAGGTTCGTCAGGGGAAAAAAGTAAAGAAAAGTCTAGAAAGCGATGAAGAGCTGAATATATTATTTCAAGCAGAAAGGAATGCTTGAACAGAGTAAAGTGAGTAGCAAAGTAGGTGTACAAGCTCTGTTGAAGGAAAGAAACTCTTTGTTGAAGGAAGAAAACATTGTTACAAGAAAGTTGCAAGAGAATGAGGTATCAACAATATCAAGAATATAAGGTTGTGTGTAGCAAGGTGACATACACATCATTGGGAACCAAAGGTTTCATCAATGACAGGATTATACCAGTTGGGTAGGTGGAGAAAAAGAGTTCTGGGTCTGGATTTTGCTGCTAGGGGTGTACGTATCCCCCACTCCCAACCCACCACCCCACTTTGCAAACTCATACAAAAAAAATCAAGAGTATTTATTAGCACCACCTGTCATTTAAGGTTAATTAGAGATCTCATTTTACAGTCTAAACGTGCCTCCCCCCACCTTTGAAATCCTCTGCATGCCCACTGGGTTCTAAGAGACTATAAGAGAACGAATGACTCACAAATGAACAAAAGAGCAAAATATATGTGTCACAACGTGAAGATGAAACAAACAGCTGTTTTGTAGAAGATACCCCTTGTCTATACTGGAAGATAAGTGCTCCTTAGAAAGGTGGTTTTAAAGGAAAAAGAAGATAAAACTTTGAGAGAATGCGTTAATACAGGAGAGTCAATTCAAAAAAAAATTCAAGGTAAAAGAAGCTGACAGAATGAACTGCTTTGCAGAGGAAGTGTAGATCTTGAATCATTCGAAAAAGAGACTTGTGAGAGAATGTGAGGGAAGAGAATATTGAAAAGATGACAAGCAGCTAGGATGAACGAGGAGGCAGACAGAGTTCTGGTACCTTCTTCTTCCTTATTATCATTATTACTATTATCCTCCTCCTCATCACCACCACCATCATCAGCTGTCTCTGTCTGGTCCCCCATCTCCTGTTCGGTGGTATCTCCTGCCTCTTTCTCCTCCTCATTCTCCATCTCGGTATCTCTGGGTGTCTTCTCTTCCTCTGGTGGTGGTTCTGTCTCTGCTAATGTTGATGCTCTTTCATGTTCATCTATGAAAGACATATTTATGATCACATATATGAAGGATCTTTTTTTTCCCTTATTTTTTAGTTTTCCAAGGAGAGTGAGGAGGGTAGGGGGGTGGGGTAGGTGGGTGAGTGGTCCATGCGATTAGTAATAACAAAAATATTTGTGTGTCATGCAGTGTAAGTTTGACACTGTTTTT
The DNA here is from genome assembly GCF_037975245.1 of Apostichopus japonicus. Lineage (NCBI taxonomy): Eukaryota > Metazoa > Echinodermata > Holothuroidea > Aspidochirotida > Stichopodidae > Apostichopus > Apostichopus japonicus. The sequence goes on from NC_092581.1 coordinate 1,348,261, forward strand.
AATCCACCTGACAGCTTTAATTCAGTTTAGTAATCTCAAATTATAACATATATTGGTGGGGGGAGGGGGGAGGGAGAATATATCATGGAAGTCAATTCTCATCACAAAATGTGAAGTATCTGGTACTGTGTGCTAACTTTACACAGGCTGGATGAGGCTGAAATTTTCTTACTATTGCATGGGATTCACGATGGAAAGAAAACTGTTTATAACAAAACTGCCTAATGGGTTTAAAGGGGGCAAAATAGATTGGTACATCGTACGATGTTGTACAACACAACTATAACTTTTGTGGTATAGGTAACAAGTTATTGGTAACATTAAATTAATGGGGCAAAGTAGATTGGTACATTGTACAATGCTGTACAACACAGCTACAACTTATGTGGTATAAGTTACAAGTGATTGGTAACATTTAAAATCAGCTGCAGTGTAAGAATGCAAATTATGCAGTGCAATACTGTAGAGTTGACATTAAATAGTAATAAAGTGAATGCATGATCGGTGACCGTATAAAAGGTGCAAATGCGGAGGGGAGGGGAGAGGAGAGGAGAGGGGATGGAAGGTACAAGCAATAAATCATAAGAAGTCATGTGGAGGGAATCAATTCTACCAATGGCTGGCTGACTGACTGACAGGGAGGTGATTGACAGATGATGTGCAAACTTATGTAAAATAGACAAAACATAATTACAAAATAAGCTGTGGTATTAATAATTAAAGAAGAGGTAATACAATGGTAGAGTGATACAGCTGCCTACTAAACTCTGTGCATTATTTAAACATTCTCCATCATCAATCATGGAAAGCTAATGCAAAATGACTTAGAGAAAGAGCTGTCAACAAACCGTGCATCTACTGAACAAGCCTGTTTAAATACAGGAAATTCACAGTCTTTAAACGAGCTCCTTCATTTATAGAAACATTGGGGTTCCCTAACACTTGTCGTATCTTCACCAATCAAACACAGCATCCAGTATAACAACATGTTTTATTTTATGGATAAATATTGGGCGTAAAGAAAATTCTCATTTGTTGAGAAATAACAAGAAACACTCTTTTCTAACAGGAGGGGCAGCAAGTAGGCCTTAAGATCTCATAACATTGTGTTACAATATATGTTAGGCTTGAATTCACATGTTTTTAATGTTCTCACTTTACCACATAGCGACCATCCTCACATAAACAGAATGGGTATTGCGATTGGATAAAGTTGTTTGATTTTCATACCTAAGCTCTATCTAGTTTGGGAGACTTTCTTATAAGGTATATTTTATTGCCTTTACACATTTCTCCAATGGTTGGCATGTGATTTCATTCATTGTAAGCAACTAAATATCAAATAGTGAAAATATTGCAAAACTCAAAATGTTCCTTCAGAGCCATAATGCAATACAGATTCAATTTGTTTTAGAAAGAACAAGTAATCAAAAATTATAGGAAGGTAAGTGAAGACAAATGCAGGTGTTAAGTAGCTAGGGAACATACATCAATATACAGAGAGTTTTCCCACAAACATGATGGTGTTACAGTAGGTTAATATTTCTACAAGATGTATAAAATTATACAGGTGCAATACACTGGCAATATATGCGAGGTGCTTTACAAATCTAAGAGGATCGAAAGTAGTGCAGAGTTCTTATAGTGCTTGATTATAATAACACTTGTTGCAGGACAGGATTAAAGGATCAGTGAAGGTTTAAAATGATACCTTCTGGTCTGTCTTCCTGATCACTATCCTCTGCTATAGCTACGTAGAAAGATGATATGGTTATATGTTAAGGTTATATGTGAAGAACCACTCATGGGATACCTAGAACTGTATGTGTAGGAATATCTCAACCTCTGATTTGATTGATTTATTTTTCCATTTTCATGCATATCTTACAATGCTCTCACTGTAAACAGACTGGTTTTTCTTCAGACAACCTCCAGTACAACTTTTAATGCACAAGCAATTTAGTTATCGCAGACATCAGGTGGAGTCTTAAATCACACAACCCAGTTAGCAATCTATAACAATCCTCCCAACCACCTTCCACCCACTGGCCCCACCCACCCAAAATACTGAGCTTGAGCAAGATAATACCATACTGCTAAATGTATTTAATATCTGCAGGTTTCAAATAAAAAAGGCAAAAACAGCAGAATTGCATATACTTGCAACTACCATATTGAACTTGAAAGATTGAAGGTACAATCTCTAATCACCTCAAACCTGTAACTTAGGATGAATAGAAGAATTGTGGTGTCTTAGGTTTCTAAATTGGTTTATAGTACAGGTTTTGGTGCTATATATTCTTTTTCAAAGATATATAATAGATTGAAAAATAAATTACAACCTTTCAAAGAAATATCTAAGGTCGAAAGGAATTGAGATAATAATGCCCTCCCATATGAAATTTGCAAGTATGATTATTTTTTTATGGATGTAATTTGAAAATTGTTATAATAACTTACTTTCTTCTTTCTCTTTTAATCTAGCTTTCACATTTGCGATGGCCGCTTCGATGGCCTCCTTTTTAGCCAGCTCAACCTGTTTATCTTTGTGCATTTGGTATCGTGATTTAATCAACTCGTTGACATCTAGAACCTTGTGAGGGAAGTTGAACAAATGTTGTTAAGTCATTTGTTTTACAAATTTTAAAAGTTATAGATAAAATGAAGTGCCTGCAAACTTCTGTGCATAAAATTACTTTTCATTCAACTACAAGTCTTTTCCACTGGATACATACACTGCACATGCATGTTATCAAAACTTAAAGGAGCAAAAGTTGACCTTTGACCCATCATTCCACCCCATATGACCCACTTGTTAACAATATTTATGACTATCTTTAGAGAATATTCCACTGATTTCTGTGGACTTCAAAAGAAGCAGTCTGCATGTTTTCAAATGTTGTGATTTTTCCAAATTACATGAATCTTCAAATTTGTCAGTTTGAAATAATTGTCTAATAACAAAATAGGAGGCATTCCAGACCACAAATCTTGTGACTACTTTAACAAGTTTTTGCCCACCTTTTAACCAATACCATACTTCTTTGCTTGACATAACAAGGCCCCGACACAATAACTTCGTTAAGGAAAGTTGACTGTACACAGAGGATAAGGTAACTGGATAATAATGGAACATGATTTACAATTATTTTCCTAATATTTATATTAAAACCTTCTGAAACATGTTGACTTTGTAACCAAATCCAAATTTTCTTACCCTGGCATTGAATTTTTGAGCAAGCAAATGGCAGTTTGAAGTTTTCCCAGAGAGAGGCGGTCCGACGACACATAGCTTACAGGGTGGACGTGGTTGTGGACTTATCAGGAAAGGACGAGGATTCTTTAAGAATTTCTCCATTGCATCAGGACTTGACATGACATAAATCTTGTCCAGAAATCTGTAAAGGTAAAAAAATTAACTAGTAAGACCAAACTGCAAACTTAATTGAAATCTGCTATGCACGAAAAGGGTTCCATACTTAAGTCAAGTTAACAGTGCTTTGTGATTTGTATCGCTTGAGCCAAGTCTTAAGAAAGACACAGAGATTTTGGATCGGACAACCTGGACAATTGTTGGCCTTTTCCGGAACAAAAAAAATTCCTGGTTTTCTGAAAACATTAATGAAGGCAAATTTTCAAAGGTAGTCCCATCGTCCTAGATGAACGACTTCCTGTTTAGACAACCTATCCAACAACACAACACATCTTTCCTAAATAGTACATATTAGTCATTATTGGTTATTTTTTCGGACAATCAAATTTGTGGTCGCACAACCAATGAGTCTCTGTGTGCGACCAGAAAAAAAGCCTAACAAATTTGCCTACATGTTTGCTTAAAAGCTGGAGAAAATGATATTTTTTATCTTAGAATAATCTCAGTCAGAGGCAAATTGAAAAAAACACACAGAGGAAACAAGTTAAATAGAAAGAAAGGACAGATATATGTGTTAATTGGGAATATTTGAACAATTAAACAGAAACAGAAACAGAAAAAACAACGGGTAGCTAGTCAATGATCTAGACTGATGGCTTTTCAATCACAAATCTGGTTTGCTTTGGCGTACTTGAAATATAGTAGTGCTTGTTTGTTGACATCAACAACCACCAGACAGGTATCATTCCAAATTATGTTTATTTACATACATGCAAACCACACATTAAATTACACAATTTTCACATTTCTTGGCTGACAAATACTTGATAATTTCCAAAAGCAATCAGATATACATTTGAACTACCTTGAAAGTGTATTGAACTTAAAAATTGACCGAGGAATTAACTACTTAATTTAGAAATTATTTTGCTTACAGAATATAATGTTACATATATTATCTCTTTTTTTTCCTCGAGGTCAATCCAAATGATTTGATAAACTAATAAACAAATCTTATTTAAGTTTTCTAAGTTGTAATAAAAAGATGGCTGTTTCTCTCAATTCAACACATAAACAAGACAAGTTTTAATTTATGTTTCACTTTGTACATAACTTTAGTAAATAATAAATTTAATCTGTTTAGTTTGAAAGAGCAATAAATTCCTAGTAAGCTTTCTGTCTATCAATTGCAAACATGATGGCAAATACACTGACCCAACAGCAAACTCTGGTTTTCCCATGACCACGTTGCCCCTTTGAAGTTCCACAGGGCAAGCCCGACCCCACTTGCTTCTTCTCCACCTGTAACGAGGGGCTACCATGTTAGTCCCCGACAAGGTCCTCATCAATTCCTCCGTCTCGATGTCATCCGGTATTTCTTCCTCGTCCTGGTTCTGCAGACGGATGGGGACAGCCGCTCTTCGTAGAGTGAATGTGTTCAACCTATTCATCAGTTCTCTGAAGAGCTGAGAAACCGGTTTGTTGGCATCCAGTTCGATCAGATACTGTTGATCGTGATCTGCCATGTAATCCTGGTTGAAAGATTTATTATACAAATTGAAATGACTCCATAATAAATATCTAAGAATATAAAATGAAACTTCAAAATACTTTGTAGGATGAAAACTTTGTAGTTCACCACCTTGCTTGGAAGAGATAGTAACTGCTTTAGAGAGAACAGGAGTTTTGCCAGTTTTGAGCTAACAGTTGTGATTAAATGAGACAAATAATGCAAGGGTGTAACAAGATGGTATACGTGCGATAATGTGTCAAGAGTTTGAAAAAAAGCCAGTGTTTGTTCTCAACATCAATAAAGAAGCCTACAACTATCTATAACAATTCGTATAACAGATAAACATAACCTTGCTAACTACACAGATCAAATTAAGTTTGGAACTATTTTTGTTACTAACAGTTGGGATAATACACCAGTTAACTGCACCTATTCAGAACATCATATGATCCACTGAGATCATAAGATCCACTGAGATCATATGATCCGCTGATATCATATGATCTGCTGAGATCATACGATCCACTGAGATCATACAATCCACTGAGATCATATGATCTGCTGAGATCATACGATCCACTGAGATCATACAATCCAATGAGATCATATGATCTGCTGAGATCATACCATTCACTGAGATCATATGATCCACTGAGATCATACGATCCACTGAGATCATACGATCCACTGAGATCATACAATCCAATGAGATCATATGATCTGCTGAGATCATACGATCCACTGAGATCATACAATCCAATGAGATCATATGATCCAATGAGATCATATGATCTGCTGAGATCATGCGATCCACTGAGATCATATGATCCACTGAGATCTTTCACTCCAGTCACTTGTCTGAAACTAGTGGGTACCAAAATAATGCTATGAAGCACCACTTGCTGGTTATAAATCCACTTCAAATATTCATATCTGAATATTATTTTTTATCAGTACCTCAAACATCTTGAGAAGTTTCTCCTTATATATTTTAACACTTTCTGTGACATGGACCGGAAGGTCCTCCGGTCTTTGTACCAAACGCTCTATCATTTCTGCCGACAGCTCCGGCTTATCGTCTGGAAACTGGAAAGAATGAAAGAAGGAAAAATAGGTAATTTCAGTTATATATAGATATGGCTATTTTGAGATGCTTATCATCCTATCATAACTGTCTTCAACATAAAATGCTGTAAATATTATTATTAGGAGCTTCATAATAGATCTTCTTTTTAGCCATGGTTTGGCAGATGTTTATCTTTTATTAAGCAGAGCAGGGGAATAATGTATCTGGCATTTTTACAGCTTAAAATAACAAAAAGCTCTACAATGGTTTCACCTCTTCGATGCCTGCATTTTCTTCTCCTTCGTCCTCCTCTTCTTCTTCCTCTTCCTCTCCATCCTCCTCCTCACCTTCTCCTTCCTGGTCTGGTTTCGGTGGAGGCTTATCTGGGTTCCACAGTTCCCTGGTGTATATGTGGTTGGTAGCCGGGTCAATACGTTGCCCCGAACGACGGTTGGTGAGGTCTTTGTCCGGTATCTAGACATGGACGATGGAAATAGATTGAAAATCTTAGGTTAGTACAAATGAAAAAATTGCAAATTGTGAATGCTACTTAGCAAAAGAAAAGATACATTGACAAGTGTTTAGTTTTCATGTTCTTCCCCTAAATTATCACACATTCACTCCTACATCTTTTGCAAGGTTAGATTTCACAAGTACTGAACATTGTCATTCAAACTTAGTACAAACAGCACAACAAAACCCTTATGCGACGCACAAAAGGAATGGGAAATAATGGACCATCGAATAAGTCATCACATGGAAGACATTACAACTACATTGCTAAGCTCTAGATGAATGCAACTAAAAGCACATTATGAAAGATTTGGTATCAACTTTTGTTAAAGAAATGTACTCACCCTCAAATTGATAATGAAGTCCGGTGTAAGATCCCAATTTTTGATGAGAGCCAATTGATCTGTAACATTCATGTATTCCTCACTCATACATGGAAGATCATCTATGACGTAGCCTGCAACATGAACAGAAATAGCTGTGTAACAAATACACTATGACTATAAAGCAACACTCCTTCAAAATCATATATGAGAATACCTGCAGCATGATCAGAAATAGCCGTGTAAAAAATACACTATAAAGTAACGCACCTTCAGATGTATCATTTGTTGTTGTTTCGTTTTTCTTGAATTTTTGGTTTTTCTTGCCTTTTTGCTTTTCATTTGAAAAGAGCAATACCATTTCAGCTAGAATGAGTTTCCAGCCATTAACTGAAGGATAGCACTCTTTGCTCTTGAAAATCCCTAAGTTTGAGTTTTATCCCAGTTACTGCTGCCAGTACTGTAAAAACACATACATTTAATTTAACTCGAAATGAACCAAACTTCAAAGACAAGATATGGCTTCATCTCTCAAGTGCAAATTTGGTAACATTCACATATTCCCAGACTTTCAAGGTTACTTTTGCGGCAGTATTAAATTTCTATAGGCCTCACCATGATGTGTGACTTCAGGTGAGTTGATTTTTTCTTCAATCATTCTTGCTGCCATCTCTTCGGGGATAACTCCACCTTTGATGAGAAGCTCCTGTAGCTTTTTGCCCAAATCTGTCTGTAGATCAATATTTTGAAGGATCAGCTCTGTCGCATTCACCAACTGGCACTGCCAGGTCTGTGCCAACTTCTTTGCCAAGCCTGTCTTTCCTGCTCCTGGTTTACCTAAAATGATGAAGCAGCTTGGTTTCGAGTGAAGAAACCGTAGTTCAGCCTGTGAGGAAGTGAAGAGAGTACACCAACATGGGTTCAAAATCTATGAGTACTCTTAAGTATGTTATTATCCAATGAAAAAGTTGCACGCCTCACACACAGGCAAAAAAGTCACTTATAGATACAGGCAGTTTACACTGTCATTGAAACATATGTTTATAGTTTCATACAACTAATGAAATATTCATATCTCAGCACAAAATGGCTTTCAACTTATGTGAGATAATATATCAATTTTTTAAGTTAGAATACTGTACACTAGCTTGACATAAAGTTCTGCCTTTTGAGGGTTGTTCAAATTATGTAATACCTCATCCTCGTCAAATGGGTCTGTGTCCAAAGGTTCGAGGTTTGTGGTGCTGTTTTTGTGGGATCCATCAAAACTTGAAACACTTAATGCTCTGCTGATGCTCAGTTCAATTCCACCCTGACCATCGTTTCCTCTCTCTGCGAAACCAGGTGTGACCGAATCTAAGGCTATTTGAGTTGCTGGTCTTGTATCGGCCATGTCTATGGTAACACTCGGTGTAGCTGCTTCAATATGTACATCATCTTGCTACATAACAAAAAATGATACCAGAAACACAATGATAATAAATCAATCAGGAACAACCAGCTTCCATTTTCTATGGTAAAATAAGTCAGAATTAATAACTAGACAGGCCAAATTTTGATCATGTCACTCAATCCAAAGGGACAAATAAACAGCTCAACTAAAGTAGGCTTGTTTGAGATACGAACTGAAGAAGCTGCTGACTGGTGGTCAAAAGTCTAAAACAATTTACAAAAATTTCAATTTCAAGTGTAAACCAAGAAACTACTCAACTCCTACTCGTGATTATATCAATGTATGACATCAAATCCAACCTCCAGCCAGTTTTTTTCCAAAAACTGAATGTAAAGAAGTCAAACAACATTAACTGTGCATGAAAGAAGGTGTCTCCTTGACCTCTTAAAACGTCACTAATTTCAAAGTGGTATTGGCACTACGCCTAAGCAAATTCAAAAGTTAGTAGGCTAACGATGGTGGAAAGTAACATAGCATTGGGCCTAAAAACTAGGGATCCCTACAACACAATCAGAAAGAAATGACACTTCACTTTTATTCATGGTCTCTTTTCTGTGAAATTAAATACTTTATGAAACTAAGTACAAAATACATAATTTGACTTGACAGGAATCTAAACATGTAATATTTTGGCAAATGTTAATTTTGGATTGCTACCTACCTATCGTACTAGTAGCATGGACACTGCGAAGTTCGGACACCTAAGCCTTAAAACACCCCAAAACTTTCTTTTGTTGACAAATATGTAAGTACTGTTTTGCACACGGATCATTTTGGAGGAAAATTAACTGTAGCTGCGTAGTTTTTCATGAAATTGGCTCTTGCTGTAGGTTGTCATGTTGAAATCGTGTATTCCATAGGGGTGTCCGAATTTCACAGTGTTCCGAACTTCGCAATACTGACTATACTATTAGGCTTGCCTGCAGTTCAATTAAACTAGAAGGTGTAAACTGTAAAAGCTGTCTACTGGTGATCAAACTCCTGAAAAATTTGCAGTTGTCAATTTGACATGTATCCTAAACCAAGTATCTGGTGAACTTGTTATTGATATGATGAAATTGACATAGCCGAAACTATGCCATTTGGAGCTTTTGCCATGGTGGTTCGAATAAAATAGAGTTTTGGATTTTCATGCTGAATGCTTTTTTGACAAATTTTATGAAAAAGGATTGGGTATACTGTGCTTCTAATGGTATATCATCAGTATTTATGAAGAAAGCTGAATAGCGTGAATATTTCTTCGTTAAATGTTTGCCAAGATTAGCCAAAAGTATTGCTTGTTTAGATTCCTGTCAAGTCAGATTATGTATCAGGACTTTTGTACCAAGTATCTTAAACTGGCCGGACTTGGGAGTGTTGGCATGTTCTTCCTTATTTTACAGAAAAGAGATTGAGACCATAGGCCTACATACTATTTTCTTTGACTATCGCGGGATTTTGATCAAAGTTTAAGGAAATTTATTACATGCTTGACAGATATGTTTGACGCAAAATGCATTCAACGTTTCTTGTTACCGTGTCTTTGTGCTATTCATCATACATCATTAAATTCCATCTTTTTTAACGTACGACTAGTAAGACTAGAGGCCTACGCTATGGTAACATAATAGCAGACTGCTAAGGTCGCCTAACGATATCACAGTGTAGGAAACGGTAGTCATATCACTGATCATATATTCGTTCACCTGTTGATTTAAAACATGAATATAATTCTTGAAACAAGGAACTAAACGTAATAATAGGTGTGAATTCAAAATGAGATCTGTTTACCTCGTTTTCCGCCATAGTTGTGACTTTTAGTAACTAATATTGCATTTCGCGACGGAAAAGTTGATTCTGCATTTCCATGGAGATTCAAACAAGACTTGTAACACCAGTCGTTTTCATAGTCAGGCGCAAAGGCGAGAAATTATGGCACGCCGTTTTTGTACATCAAATATATAGGCGTTATCTCCACAGTTTTGCAAGGGCCTACTTTAATAATAATAATAATAAGACTTATAATGCGCACACACCACTCAAAGAATGTTCATGGCGCAAATGACAATGAGAAATGATACAAATAATACAGAAAAATACAAAACAATGACAGAAGAAAAACTTAGTGGTATAAGATCATATAAAAGCTTTTGTCATTAAGTGGGATTTTATGCTCTTCTTAAAGTTAGAGAGAGTAGATGTTTTTTCTGATTTTTAAGGGAAGTTGGTTCCATAGGCGAGGGGCAGAAACAATAAATGACCTATCCCCCAAGAATGTTTGGACTTAATTTCAGATAATAAAAATTGAGAGCTGGATCTTAGATTACGAGAGGGGACATAAATATGTAATAAGTCAGAAATATACATTGGACCATGTCCTTTAAGTGATTTATAAACAATAAGGAGAATTTTATACATAATACGATATTTCACAGGTAGCCATCGCAAGTTTTTTAAGACAGGGTGGATATGACAATGCTTATGAGAATGAGTTACAGTACGTGCAGCTGAGTTTTGGATTAATTGGAGTCTATGAATCTGTTCATGTGGAAGACCGAGGAGTAAGGAATTGCCCATATCCAACCTAGAAGTGATAAAAGAATGTACAATTTGTTCAGTTGCCTTATCATTTAAATAGTTTCGTAATTTGTAGATGCCTCTGAGATGAAATGCATTGTTTTCCTTCCGTTTTAAATCGAATCATGCAACTTCCGATTAGGACAGTAGGCTAGCATTGTTCGAGTACCAGTACTTTGAGATCCGATAATCAGTACTGTTAGTTTACTTACTCAGAATAGACTTCTTTTTTAAATAGTTTTCTTGACTACCTTTGTTACGTTCTCAGTTTGTGCATACGTAAACGTCCTGTCAGACTTTGTTTTTATCACAGTTCTTCATTAATAACTAACGTAACACCCATGGTCTCATCTACTAACACTCATAAAATTGATAAATCGTTCTTCTTCTGGTTCGCAACAGGAAGGCCTATAGCACTTCCCCACCCTCCAGGGTCATGCCCTCCCCCACCCAGTGCTGTGCGCAAAGGAGGCGTAGGCCATCCCAAACCTACCTCCCGGAGTCAATCGGAGGGAAATGGCTCATCGGGTGATATTTGCATTCAGCCGGGGAAGAATTAGACCACTAATACGGCTGCCCCCCCCCCTGTGCCCGGCAGTCTTATTTTTAAACTTCACACCAGTATCAATAAGAAGATTCTTTAGGGCTATTTATAGTGACCTAATGAATCGGTTTCAATGACCCACACCAGCACCCCCTCTTTTATAAATTTCCTATCGTTCGCCTCTAGCCCTTCCATCATGAAGGTCCATACCCCTACCTATAATCAGTCGGGGTGAAATTCCTCCCCTCCCCCCGACCAAATTTGAAGTCCCGTGCACTCCCCACCCCCCCCCCCCCTCACCCTCCTCCGACAAGCAGAATATTACCAAAAATGATCCTTGAGTACAATTCATAAATATATAATGTGTATGAGTTTCAAAAACTGTACTACAGTCATAGCACCATTTTGCCAGTAAGTTACCTCAACTTACCAAATCGAAGAACTTAGCCTAACCTTACTAAGAATTAAAACGCTGGAAACACAACCTGTATTCCTCCACGTGTTCCACAAGTCGTGTAAAAAATTGACATGCTTTGCATTGCGTAACGAGATTTTTCATACAATTGTAATGCAACGTGTGATCATGTGGCTTGGGCATACGCTATATTTCTATTAATAAATGTTATTCATTAACTGGCTTTATATCAACCTTTGAGTATACTATCAGGACATATTTTCAATTGGTTCATTGAGACTATATAGCCCTCCTACATATATGCATGCTAGAGTATAGATATTCCTATATATCGTCATCCATGAATGAGGAAAGGGGCAAAGTTCAGTGGGTATCTATTTAAAGTCAGGCTAACCATGTCTCATAGTGACTTTAGAGGTTATTCCTAACGTTTGTGTAGAATAGCCGTTCTTTCGCTTCCTGCATCACACTGGAAAACGAAAGATTATCTGTTTAAAATTGTTCTTTTTAACATATTCTGCTGAAAGTTGCTGAGTTTGTCATAATCATGGTAAGTCGTCTACATTTGTAATTATTTATCATTTATAGGATTCTTCCGTCAAACTAAATCACTGACGACTGCAGAGGTTCGGAATTGGTGGTTCTCATGCGCCTCCTTACTTACTTAAATTATGGTCATTTTCCCAACATTTTAGCATTTTAATATATTACATCTACTTCGTTACTAGACTTCTGTCCCTGCAGGTTATTTACACCAGACATTGAAAAGCCTGTTTAATGTTACAATTAAATTTCTTAGTGAGAAACAAGTGACCATTTTTAAAATATAAATCATAGCATGTCTAATAGGTACTAATACTATTATATACCCGCATAGAGCATTCATGATATCCTTCGATGTCAAACTGTTATAAGATAACGTTTAAGTTCGGGAGGGAGAATTTGCCACCCCCAGCATAAAACTAAATTGGATCTTAACCCCTACTCGACCCCCCCCCCTTCCCCTTCCATGCAGCTGCAGACTGGCGCTCCTGATGTATGATGCAACAGTTGCACTAAAAGATGCACTAAACTTGGAGTGGTGCAAATGTTGTCTTCTTTTGCATCTATAAGCTTATACAAGTACATGGGAATTACCACGTGTCAGTTTACAGATGACGTCAATTTTATCAATTTATTTCTTCGAGTGCCTAATTAACTGAATCCGAACCTGTTTTCTCTACCGCGAAGTGTTTTATTTTCAATGAAAGCTTCTTTTTCATGTTATAGCTTTTCGGTTAATCATTGCGATAAGTTAACATGGATATTTTGGTGATATATCCCTCCTGGGTCCCACCCGAACCTCGTGCTCAATTTAAATTGGTCTGCTACGAGGCTATGGAACCCCTACAAACATTTTTGGTTGGGGGGGGGGGCTGCGGCCCCCCGCCTCCTACGCCTATGTGAATACATGTGAAGAATTTACTAGGCATTGTAATTATGGGGATACATGCTTTAGCTGCTGTTTCTTAATTGGAGGTGTATCAACGGAGGGGGGGGGGATGTAAAAGTTCTTACATGGGGTGAAAGGGGCGCGGTTGATATGTACTTATACGGTCTGCATACTCGTCCTGGTAACGTAATTGAAGAAAGCATTTGCCCTAAACAGTGATATGTATGTCGCTATATCTATACCAGTTGCCGTGTTATCTGTAAAAGCACGCTATATTAAACACTTGAACCATGGACTTGTAAAATGACTGACATGTCGTATTAATGTTTAACATGCCCAGTGTTTATAATAGAATGATAAAGGTTAAACTGTACAAAAGTCAATAGCGTGTGATCTGTAACGGATGCCCACCTGAAAAGCATGTGATTAGGAAATATTAAAACGTTTTATTGTTTCCAATAGATCACATGTAGTTCTTACTGACTAGCATTTCAGAGATCTAGTATATCTATAGGCTAGATCAGGTTATGGGATGGGGGTAGGGGGTGCGGTGGTGTTGGAGTCATAGGTGGGCTGTTGTAAGGTGATGCAATCTCTCTATATGCCAGCAGTTTGGCATGTGTTGATGTGAGAGTGACGCTCATTTATAGGAAAGGAATGGCGCTAACAAGGGGTGAACTTGGGCATGAACTGTTGGTGACCGGCTTAGTGTTCCAATCGGAGGCGCTGGGGCCTTAAAACAAGCGATGCGCATTTGGCAACTTGTAGCGATTCACATGAATTCAGCGTCGCAGGCATCTCAGGTTATCTTGGTGGCGCTAGGGACCCGACAGCGGCCCAACGGTTCTGAGCCGATAAACCGGGATGATAATCTACCTCTGCTTTGACCCGAAGTAACCTTCTACCAAATACTATTTCATTCCTTTCAAGTGTAAATATTGTTCGATGTATAGTCATTGCTACTTTTCTCGTCGAGTTTTGTCAAACATTTGCTTTACGGTCAGTCATTTTGTCTCTTACCATGTTTACATGAAATTTGACGAGTTGAAATTATATTTATTACATAATATTTGTTCCGTACGGTGGTATATTCTGGACATGTCAAAAATATAAAATTTCCAAGCGAATCTACATCAAAATTTTGAACCTCACTTTTTTTTTATTCTTTTTTTTTATCGTAAATGGTTGATCACGAATTGTTTGTTTTTTTTCTCCCTTGTTTGGATATGTTTTTATTTTCATGTCCCTAATAAGCAATTGTAACCCTGTGCGTTTTGTAAACATTTCCACCCCTTTTTTTTGGTCATCTCAATCGACAGCGTGAAGTGATCTCCCTCCACGTCGGTCAAGCCGGTGTCCAGATTGGTAATTCCTGCTGGGAACTGTTCTGTCTTGAGCACGGTATCCAGCCAGATGGCCAAATGCCAAGTGATAAGACCGTTGGGTCCGGAGAGGATGACTTCAACACGTTCTTTAGTGAAACTGGGGGTGGAAAACACGTCCCAAGGTCAATATTCGTGGACCTTGAACCCACGGTTATAGGTAAGTAACAGTATGGCAACATGTTATAGAATTATGTTTCCTTGGTTACTTCGGGTTTTTTTTTTGGTTTTTTTAATTTAATTTTTATTTTTTTAGACAGTGATATTGAAAGACATGGAACATCACATAACATACAACAAATTCATGCGTGACTATATATAAGTTTCCTTCTAGCAATACAGAAGAAAGAAAACAGTTTTAGATTTTCTTGTTTGTAACGTATTTAAATACTCATATGGCTTACACATGGGGTTGCAACATTAATTAAGAAATTAATAGACGTTGCGAAAAAATGGTGTCTTAAATTAGTTTGATCAATTGTATAAGCTTAAAGGTTAATTGTGCAACAGGTGGTAAAGGTTGATAAATGCCTGCGGAATTTGATAGCTAAACAATTACGCAATTGCTGAAACATCCTACTTAAGCACGATCCAGTATATAGAAACATTATCTATACATGTGATCTATTATGTACATTACCTTACACGAACGAGGTCCAAGTCGTTGCAGTAATGTATCTGAATAGTCCTGGACGCACACTTGAACAAAACTATAGTAAACAGTAACTTTTATCATGCAGATTGGTATAAATTTCTGACTGGCAACATATAGCTGTTAACAGATGTTAATCTAATTTATCAAGAAAAAAAGGTCAATATTTAAGATCGAACAATTCAGTTATAAATAAGGCATAAGCATCCTCGCTATAAGTTTATCACATCGGAATGATTCAACTCTGCAAGGTGACTAAGGGGTGTCGAGTGGGGGTGAAGGTGGGGTGGGGGTAGGTTGAAGACTGAGAAGAGCGAAGACTCTCATTTGCCTAAGAAGAGGAAAGGAGATTTTTGTACGAAAATATCTCCTATACATTCTATAATGTGAACATAATCACGGCGATTGTTACTATATGAATAAACATGACGAAATATGAGTTACCTGTGCCCTCACACATGTGAACAACATCGGTCCCTTCCCTTCCTCACGATACCTACAATGTTAATGTGCAGAGAAGAATCATCGTGAACCTGTCACATGAAAGAACTTGGCTTTTAATCCTCATATACTTAACGCCAACACCTCCCCCATTCCCTCCCCAACCAGTGCTACATATTGAGGATTTTAAAATTATGTGTAAATGATAAAAACAAAATATATATTAAAAAAAATTGATCATTTAATTAGAGACATACGCTGTATTTTCTTTATCGCGATGTATGAAAATGAACCCGTCACTGCAGTTATTCAAATATCTCTTCTAACCTTCTGTTTTCCAGACGAAGTTCGTTTAGGCGCATATCGTCAACTCTATCATCCAGAACAGTTAATTTCGGGGAAGGAGGACGCCGCCAATAATTATGCCAGGGGCCATTATACAATCGGTAAAGAAGCCATTGATGAAGTTCTCGACCGTACACGCAAACTCGCAGACCAGTGTACCGGTCTGCAAGGGTTCCTAGTCTTCCACAGCTTCGGAGGAGGTACTGGGTCTGGATTTACAAGTCTGTTATTGGAAAGGTTGTCCCTGGACTACGGCAAGAAACCCAAACTAGAATTTGCAGTCTATCCAGCCCCAAGGATATCAACGGCAGTAGTGGAGCCTTATAACGCTGTCCTCACCACCCATACAACTCTCGAGCATTCAGACTGTGCCTTTATGGTCGATAACGAAGCCATCTTCGAAATTTGCCAGAAAAATCTCGACATCGAAAGACCGTCGTTCACAAATCTGAACCGTATCATCGCGCAAGTGGTATCATCGATTACGGCATCGCTTAGATTCGATGGCGCTATCAACGTCGACTTGACAGAGTTCCAGACCAACCTCGTGCCTTACCCTCGCATCCACTTCCCCTTAGTTACATATGCACCAGTCATCTCGGCAGAAAAGGCTTACCACGAGCAAATGACCGTGTCTGAGATCACCAACGCTTGTTTCGAGCCAGCTAATCAAATGGTGAAGTGCGATCCACGCCACGGCAAGTACATGGCCTGTTGTCTTCTCTTCCGTGGAGATGTTGTACCTAAGGACGTCAATGCCGCTATCGCATCTATCAAGACCAAGCGATCCATCCAGTTCGTAGATTGGTGCCCCACTGGTTTTAAGATTGGCATCAACTACCAACCGCCAACCGTTGTACCAGGTGGTGACCTCGCCAAGGTACAACGTGCTGCCTGTATGTTGAGTAACACCACCGCTATAGCAGAAGCGTGGGCCCGTCTGAATCATAAGTTCGATCTGATGTACGCCAAGCGTGCTTTCGTACACTGGTTTGTAGGAGAAGGCATGGAGGAAGGGGAGTTCTCAGAGGCAAGGGAGGATCTCGCAGCTCTAGAGAAGGATTATGAAGAAGTAGGTGTTGATACGGCCGATCAAGAAGATGAAGGGGAAGAAGAAGGGGAAGAATATTAGATGCTTCAAAGTTTCCTTTCCAGAAATAACCAATAAACCTATACAGCAACATCAATATTACACAATGCTATTAGAAGAATCAAAGGCTGCCCGCAAAACAAAAGAAAATCATCAAAAATAAATAATGGAAGCAAATATCATTTGTTTCATTTACAACATTTTAAATGAATGTACGAGTAGATATGGTGTAGCAACAATTTTATGTGTATAATTACCACAGCAAAATATATAAAACAAAGGTATAGGTTTCATATATAGGCCAAAGTCAGTTTTTACACCTTCAAATGATATAAAAACGAAAAGTCGCGACTTATACAATAGAGACACAAATCAGACGATACAATATTACTGTCTGTATTATCGTCACCTGTCATATTTGGTGAGGGGGGGGGGGCGTTGTGAACAGGAGAGAGGGAGATAGCAGATCCTTTTCATTTATTCCCCTTTTTTTTAGTTTATCAGAAAAGAATGAAATTAGTTGTCCAACACTCTGTTTCCACAACAGCATTATCCTAACCATCATTCTTCTTCGCATGTATTCCTAGTAGGTTGATAAGTGATTGATAGCATAATAAGCAATGTAATACGATGGGAATAATTGAGTGCAGTAGGATGAGAGTCGGTAGAGAAATGGCGGGGAACGAAAGCATAACGTTAGTATATATATATATATATATATATATATATATATATATATATATATATATATATATATATATATATATATATATATAAATATATATATATATATATATATATATATATATATATATATATATATATATATATATATATATATATATATATATATATATATATAGATATATATATAGATATATAGATATATAATATGTGTTCTATAGAATATACAAGTAAAGTCTATACATATGTTGTAACTGACTGAAATCGACCTTGAGTTACGCGTTGACAAAAGAGGCAAAAATATGCATCTCATCGAATGGCAATTATTATATACTGATTTACCGATTTTCAACCACAAGTTTCAGTCATATTTACATTTCTTATTATTGTGCAGTAAAATGAGAAGATTACTTATCTCCGCAATTAAGGTTCTCAAATTGTTATATTCAGAGGACCAATGAAACCAACGGATAGAAATGTAAATATTGAAATAGTAAGTGTTATACACACTCACAGTCAGTTCATTTTGTCAGTATTAAAACTTATCATGCTACGAATAAACATAGTGCAATTATTTTTTTCTTCTTTATTCTGTGTTAAGTACATGTAATGTATTAAGAACTCAAAATCACTGCAAATTTACGTTACAATGTATAGATTACGTTACAATGTATAGATTACGTCACTTTGACACTACCCAATTTCGGACCACTGTGGCATTTAATTCCTCCCCCCCCCCCCCCGACTTAGCAAAAGAAATAGAAGTTACACCCAGTTCGGATAATATTGTCACGATTTCTTATATTCTTTCCGGTGATGTACAAAGAAACATAACAGGATACCTTAGAAGCATTTAGGAAAGTGCTGTGTCAATTACTGATCTATCACAGATGTCTAGTTAAAGTCTTGCGGCTTTACATGGCGATGAAGCCGACCGACAAGATGTAGGCTTGTGGAGATAAGAAGCATCTTAGAACATAGAGCGCAAAGTGTAGCCTGTACACTGTATGTTTTATTGTAGAGAGTAGGCCCAGATATTCGAGAGTATAGAGCAGGGTTGTCCAACCTACGGCCCGCCGCAAGGTCCCGTCAGGCCCGCCAACCTCATTAATTTACAAATGTTCTTTTACTCAGGAATTCTTTCGTAATAAATTTACTGGAGATCATTATATCTCAATATGAAGATTGTTTTATACAGATCAGAAGGCTTGTGAAGTGTCATTACCTGCAATCTGATTATCTTTTGGGCGTTTTTTTCTTTCTTGCACGCCACGCGCCAACCTACGGTGGCGCTCCGCTTGTATAGTAACTATATTTCCCATACCCCCTAACAGACCCCTAGCGGGGCCACTGAAATTTGCCGCTCTGGCACGAAACCCTGGATATGCCACAGGAGCTTGTAGGCTCATGCGGCCCCTCCTTTATCATAATCATTCGAGGTGGCCCTTCTCATCAAAAGGTTGGACAACCCTGGTATAGAGTAACTTTGTTACTTCTACAGACACATATTCCATGCCCTAACTTAGTTACACCTACATGAAGCATATTGCATTCCGCCACACCCAAAATATTTGTACTTATTTCTTATGATGAATGAAGTCTCACGTTGGTCTCAGCTCCAGTCGACACCGACATATTACAGGTGCTGTGGCCGAGTTGATAAAGGCGGTTGCATTTGATGCAACGAGGCTTAGCAATCGGGAGGTTCCGGGCTCGATACCCGGCCGGGTCATAGTAATGTGGGTTTTTCATCCAAGTGCAATCTACGGTTTTCCCCTCTGAAATGACTCTCTATAACTTGAAAAGATTCCAATTTGAGTTAAAAAATGTTGACTTGGAAGCCACCAGACGTGTAAGTTGTAATCCATAAGCCCTTGCGGGTTTCTCCCACATTAAATCTGTGGTCGCTTAAGCGTCGTAAAAATAATTGCTGATGATTATTTTTATTATTATTCCATATGTTATATCACATGACACCACGATCTCGGGATAAGTATGTTATTGTACAATGGTCCACTTAAGCAACACTATATTAATGCATAGTCCATGATAGTCGTATACCAAGCTCAGTTTGCTTATAAAACCAGAACAGATTATCTTACACAAAACAATGGCTCCGCAAACACACAATGGCTCCTCAACTATATATATGTGGCTCATCAAATAAGGTCAAAGTTGCACATGACCCTGTCCAGTAGTCATGCTGTGTAACAGTATATTCACATCCACTCTGGTTCGGAAATTTTCAGTTTGCTTTAAAAGTTTAGAGTGGATAAACTTTTGAAAATGTAAAACTTACCTTTTTAAATTGCTGACCAACCTTAAAGTCAGTGGCCTCTCAACGTCATTTTAAACTTATACTGAGACAATATTATAAAGTGCTGTATATATGTTTGAAGGGTTTAGTTACTAGTTGGTGGACAAACCCTACAAGGACAGTGTATTAAACGCCCAAAAAGCAACCCTAAAGTTGTTTAATTGAAGAAAAAACAGTTCGTATATAAGAAATAAAACAGTGAACAGCACCTCACCAAATACTATTCCGAAACCAACCTGTCCTGTGAAAAAACCACACAGTAAAACATATTGGAATTTGTTTCTATGTGGCGTGACTGAAAAATATCTAATTGAAACTATCAGCTTTTCGATCATTAATGTTGTAGCAACGGTTTAAGCCATAGTAACGCCGCTGTGACGTCGGTTGTTGTTAATGAGGATTAATGTCCCTTTCTGCGTTCCTTATCAACTTGACGTGTAGTCACATTAATCTATAGAAATTGACCTGCTTCAATTTCTATGCATTAATCTTATGCGTAAAATTAAAACGACTTAAATCAAGCTGAAATTTGTCAACATGGCTTCTGCATTAGGTCTTACTCGTAAATGTTCCACACCAATTTCATCATTTTTAAAGTCAATGAGAAAGTGTTACAACAGAAATAGCTGTCGATATGCGTCTGCTTTCACTTTCCACCCCCAAGAAGCTGATAAATCTCTTGGTAATGTGTGGGTCGACATTGCATTCCCTTGCATTCATAAGGTTCCAGCTAGGCTACAGTACATCAGTTAGGGAACTTAGGCATAACTTATTGCTTGGTTTAACGGTACAGTGTAAGGCCTAGGGCATAGGCCTAGCCAATGTTTAGGCTTTGTATACCGAATATAGCCCAGCCTAGTTTGGCCCTAGTAAGGTTAGCCCGGCAAACCAACTTTTATGGTGTCATAAGGCCAATGACTATAATTTCAGTATCATCCTAGGCAGGAGTACATGGTAGACATTTTTTCCTATTCATGACTCTGTTGAGGCTCAGTCTGGTATATGCCTGGGACAAAGTGGGAGTTACAAATTGCATTGTGTTAAACTGGGCTAGCATTGACCCAAAATCAGGGCATAATGTTATAAGCTAAACTACTGATTGCTGTGGGCATGGCATTATTATGTCAATATTTGGCCTAACTTTAGAATCCGTACCATATGAATGGGAAAGCTTACTTCGAATCGGCAGAATAACAACTGTATAATCCGGCTGAACGTGTGTGCTCGCATCAGCTTGGTTTCTGTCTATAGCGGCCTCCCAAATCAATAGAATAACAGTCATTGAATAGGTGCGTCATGTGAATGATTCGCTGGAATGAATTTAGCCTGTCAGGTAGTCGAATGGTACGGATTCTAAATTAGTACCCAATATTCTATAGTACCTACAGAGATTTTGTAATGAGGAGATTTAAATTACAACAAGTTTCCATTTATTATATTTCCCTGTATAGATATTTAATAGGGCCTACCTATAGGCTGCATCTTGAGTGTAACTTATGGTGCCACCGCTTTATAATTACTTGCACTATGGAAGAACCTATCATGGCATAGTCTATTTTAAAAAGATTTCACTTTGATGACCTTAAATTAAACAAGTTAAAATATTAATTTTAGTGCAAGTTTAACATGTATAGTATTAAAGTTCTAGAAAGAGTAATTAGTGATATATGTCTTAATTCTTTGCATTATAGGCACAAAAATAACAGTCTTGAAGCTGATTCAAGTAAGCTAATACAAAATAAGTTTCATGATTGTTATGATTTAGACATAACTATACAAATTTGATCATCATTTGCCTATACTTCTGTTGAAAACACATTGAGACACTAGCTAGCATATTTCAAAATGTGGCTTAATTTTTGTTGCTGCGGTTTAAATCAGAAATTTTCAAAAGTGTATCATTATTGGTACACTGTCATAATTAGGTCCCTCGACTATACACCAATACTGTTTCTGTTTTAAAACCGAAATTAGTATATCAGCTTGGAAAATAATTCACCTTTGAGATGTGATTTTAATGTATGACAAGTGGTTTTCAATTGTGGAAGGATCCTAAAAGACAAATAAACACAACGACAGTTTGATTTGTAGTCCATGTATGAAATCTCATATAAGCGCACAATGAACAGTAATATACTTCCCCAAATAAAATCAATGAATAAAGATGTAACATTGTTATATGTACATTAAATGTTACTTATTTAACTATCATGATGTGACACATTTGTTTTAAGGTACATACATGTACTACAGTGATTTATGACCCAAGCAAACCCCCTCAACCCCCCCCCCCCAAAAAAATACTCAATGGCTATTGTTTATTCTTTGCCTTTATTCAGGAGAAACATCCAAGATGAATTTGTTCCAGTCCCTGACAAATGCTATGGATATTGCACTTGCAACTGACCAGACAACAGGTTTGCCAATTTGCCAACAAATATGCTTAAAAAGTCAAATAATGGACACTTTTAAATGTTAACAAGCATTTTACTGCCACCCTCTTAAGGCAGGCACACTCCACACCAACCAGGCTGCGACAGGTCTGACACAACTCACCCGACTACTCCTCAAGCATGTGTTGGAGACAATTGTCGCCACCTAGATTTGGTCACGCGGAGGACCAACTGTCGGATTGTGGTTGGGTCGAGAGTAAAATTTCCTGCTGATACTGGACCGACCTGACTGATTTTTTGTCGCAGTTGCATTGGGTGGCAGTTGACTCAGCGCATTGTGCGCCTGCTTCCTTTCCAAACTTTGTCAGGGAATAAGTAGGAAGATAATATCTTCCCAGAAAGTACTATTTTAAACTTTTAGCTGTTTTAAGTACTCTAAAGTTTAAGGAAGACTAACACTAATAACCTTGAAAGCAGCTAGTTAATTTAAATTGTTGAATAGTTCATTGATGTCAGTCCATAGTGAAATCCTATAACAAAGTAATTAATTAGTTTGCTTGATCAATCAAAGTTTATTTCAAGGAGTGAAGCAAAAATTTGCTGTAACATGTGTTTTATACTACGATGAAAAGTGTTAACCCAAGGAAATGTTGTTTATCATTATCAAACTTACTCACTTCAGTACATTTGATTGGTTTAAAAAAGCACATAGAAACTCTGATAATACTAAAAATGCTCTGATAATGTTGTTCTGAATTGTCAACTACTTAAGTCTACTGCAGTGCCTGCTGTATTCACTCATTTTGTTTTATTGTTTACAGTGTTAAAACAGCAGTTTACAACTACAGTATTTAACCAAACATGATGAATGTTTTTGATCAAAGTAAGACACTATACCAGCCAGGGCTCAAATGATAGGAAAGCAAATTCACATACTTGCTGCTATCACTATTCTATATTACCCTGAACAAAATCACCTCCTTTCGATGGCAACAACGTCTGTGCCCATTTAACAAAGTTTACATAAACGCCCTCATAATGATCCTGGATATTAAACTTAAACTTCAGCACAAAAATTGTCTGAAACTTAAGTGGCCTTTGAAACAATATGTATAGCTATTATGCAGCCTGAAGAAACATAAACAGATGGTTGAGATTTGGTGATTGTTCTGTGCATAAATATAGGTAAATATATGTGGTCAAGTGGTTAAGGCAGTGGATTTCTGAGCTAAGGTTTGCAGGTTCGAGTCTTGGCCAGGTCACTATGTCGTGTCCTTGGGGAAGGGCACTTTATCTCCATTGCGTCTCTTCACCCAGGTGTATAAATGGGGACCTGTGAGATAAATTGTCAGTTGGGCGCTGTATAGCTGCTGCCATGTGGAGGGATTTTCTCTATGTTTGACAAGTTATCGTTGACCAGGGTAATATTGTAATGTGCCTTGAGACCATTATCGGTGGATAAGTCTGCAGTTTATAAATCTAAATATTATCATTATTTAGCTACTATACATGTGTCAAAGACACTTGTTTTGCCAAATAAAATAAAAAATCATGCATGTGTTTTAATAGTCCCTCCCACACATATAAGCTTTAAATTTGTTTTTATCTGTTTTCTTATCCCTCTACAGTTATCTTTGGCGAAGATGTAGCATTTGGTGGTGTATTCAGATGTACTGTTGGTTTAAGTGATAAGTATGGTAAGAATGCCAAAGCAAAATAATATAAAGGTGGTGGGAAAAAACAAGTTGCAAGGTAAGAAAGGTATCTTAGGTAAGGTTGCAACCATTGTATGGCCATTATGTCTTATCTCAAGATGGGCAAATATCATTAACAAAAATATATAATTAATTCCTGACCAAAGAGAAATCTCTTAGTGATAGAATTATCAGCAAATATTCACCACTGACAGAACTGAATGTTACAACACTGTTCATTGGTCTGAGAAAAATTGAAGTTGACACAAACCCAGCCAATAATCTTAAGCTTGTGTGATAGAGTTGTACATGAGGAACAACTCCCTCAAGTAGCTAAGAGGAATCCTGTTCCATTGGGGAGAAATCCAATTTAAATCTGTGATGTCATATTTCC
Organism: Apostichopus japonicus; assembly: GCF_037975245.1. Lineage (NCBI taxonomy): Eukaryota > Metazoa > Echinodermata > Holothuroidea > Aspidochirotida > Stichopodidae > Apostichopus > Apostichopus japonicus. The sequence continues at coordinate 1,372,841 of NC_092581.1, forward strand.
ACCAGGATCAGAAACCATTTACTTTTTTCCTTGTTTTTTCTTTTCATCATTTTTTATGGTGGAATGTTTAACAAGTTAGACCAAGAAGTCAGTTCTAGCATTAGCCTCATGTATACCACCTGGAATATTGGAAGTTCAGCATTTGCAAAACCCATCTCCATTAACAGAAAATAGTCTTTTAAAAAATAAATAATAAAAAATAAAGCATATATTGATGTTTATGCAGAAACACTAAATATGTGATATCTTCCAAATGGAATATAATATTTCTTAGTATTTTGGGAAAGTTGTTTGTGACAGTTACCTCTGTTGCAGAGACCAATAATGATGTTTGGGTTGGTGCTTCCTTTTAAATGTCATGTTGGACTACAGCCAAACTATTCGTAGGGTTTTTTGAGAGGACACTAGTCTTTTTTTTTAAGACAAACTACAGATTTGTGTTATTCGTTATACATTAATAATCTGTCTGGCCAACTAATGATTTTGTTAAAAGACCTTAAAACAAAGTCTGGTTAGTTTGACAGAAAAAGAAAAAATTAATTTTGTCAGAAGGCCAACATTTGTTCATGTATCGCTCACAAATGCAATTCAGGTCCACAGGACAATTTTTTCTGGAAAGAAAATGTGGGGGTTGCGGCAGGGGGGAGCTAGGCGTGTTGTGAATTTGTAGTTCCGTATTCCTGATTTCTTACAATGATTATGTTTTGTATTTTCACATAGAATAATCATCACTGATCTTGGTCACTGAGCGAGATGTTCAGAAAAGGGACGATAGGTTCTCATAGGAGTAGATATCAACATGTATTTTACCCATCTCCATCGGCCTTCCATCAGGGCTGCTGATAACAGTGTCGTTAATGGCTAAGATCTTCTTCTAACGTTGTTCATTTTTCACTCGCATCTTTCATCATCCTACGATCTAGGTAAGGATCGCGTTTTCAACACGCCGCTCTGTGAACAAGGGATTGTGGGATTCGGTATAGGAATGGCCGCAGTTGGAGCCACAACGATTGCTGAAATTCAGTTTGCTGATTACATCTTCCCTGCTTATGATCAGGTGAGAAATTATTTCACAGTCAGTTTGTCAGGAAATCCGGGCACATATTGATGTTGACCCCCTCCCCCCCCCACCGGTCCCTCTACTCCCCATGTTTACATCAATGGTCAGTAGTGCCAATCTAAAAGGTTGCCAAACTTTCAGAGGCCTTCTGGATTTTCACAGACATCAGTAGATTTATCTAAAGTTTTCTGAGCTGACAGAAATACAAATTAAGTAAAAGCTGGTGAAATTTCCAGGGATGATTTTTATCCTGTGACAGTACATGAAATCCTGTGGCTGTCACCTTAACGAAATACAGTGGATCTAAAAGATATATTTTTTTTGTGATCAACATAAGTTGTTGTTCATGGAGTGCTGAAAGACTAGTCAAATAACAAAGCGTTCTAAACTATATATATGGTTAATATCAACAGACATGTGGCTGATGTAAGCATGCATGTTGCAAGTATGAAAATAACTTCTGAACGATGTCAGTTGGAGCGATTAGGTTACAAAAGGAGATAAATCTGAGAGCATCTTTGGTGAGCTGTTTGCCAAGCAGATGAAACTTTGGAAAATTTAACCAGATGTTTGAGTTTATGATAGATACTGTACGTTTTGTAAGCTGGTATATAAAGTGCATTTTATGGTGGGATTGTGTTGAAGCTAATGTGTACAGCCAACAATGCAAACCCTAACATAAGGACATAACATTTAGAACATGGACATATGATATCAGGATATATATTTGATGAGACATGGACATATGATATTAGGGTTATTGGGTATTCAAATGTTTAAAATGGATTTTTTGGTCAATCAAAAGTTAAATTACTCTTTCAGGGAATGTCACTGCTAGGTCACTATGTATATGTCCTGAATTGTATAAACCTAGTGTACTGTGCATTCAAGAGTAAGGGATAGCTCTCTTTGTCATCAAACCGGTAAGGCTAAAACTTATTGTCCTACTTTGGCCAAGAAGAGGCACTTCCTAGGGTACGTACACATTCACTAGTTACTCGATCGAATAGGATGGAAATTTAAACATGGCTGTGTAATTTTATCGGTCGAATGTAACCTCACGCGAAGCGTACAAGAAAATTTTGGCTGAAGATGCCTCCCAGATCGCTGGAAATGGCACTTCCCAGGCCTTGTAAGTTGCATCTTAGCATTTTCTCTTTTGAAATTACTAGCGATATCATAAAAACATTAAAAAAAAAATTAAAAATAGGCTCAAGGGGGGGGGGGGGGCTTAATTCTATCCATCTATATTTACTAAAGGAAAAGTAACAGGGTATAAAGTTCTTGTAGTTCTTGCCACTGTTTCTACTCCCATGATATTGTTAGTGCAGTCCTGTGAAGGCAGACTAGTACTAGATGTAATAGTTCTTGAGATCTGTAAATAGTTTTACTATAAATACATAAAAAACAAATTTTGTACTTTACACTTTACATGAATGAGAGCATCAATTGCTGTGCCTTTATTGTCATGACTGAAAGATTAGTTTCTGTTGTATTAGAGTAAGGAACAGTTGGTTGTGTGGAGGATTTTCGGATTATCCAAATTGTATCGCATATCTGTGTTACCTGTCATATGTATTACATCATACATGCAGAGGGGATTTTATCCATGATAGCAAATACTATACAAGTGCACAGATATTGCAGTTTTTGTAGACAGTAAAGTTCAGAACCATGGTCTTTATATGACTAAATATATTCCATAACATGTCCATCTATAACTGATGCCACAAATTATTGGTTCAGTTTGTGACAGTTTTTCTTCTTCCAAGTCAAATTTCTGTGTGTCAATTCACAGAAGCTGTATAGCACACCTGTCTCTTTCGATATCAAAAGTGTATTAAAGCAAATAAAATGCGTTTGAGCACAAGAGAAATATTTTTTCATTGTTTGAGTTTACTAACCCTTCTATTGCTGAACTTTTAAATTATTATGATCCAACTGTATCGTCTCTGTGTTGTAACCATGGAGACCACAAATTTCAGGATGTCGTACTTGTAACCTTCATCCATTCGAAATGACCAATCTATATGAGCGATAAATGTGGACATTTGTCTTTTGTTCATCTCGCTGGAGCCTAACTTAGAGATATTATATCCACAATCTTTGCAATAAATGCAAAACAAGGGAGTTTTCACTTCGATGGGGTAAATAATACCGATCTGATTCTCTCTCAATCTTACCATTTACAGATCGTGAACGAGGCTGCAAAGTTCCGGTACAGGAGCGGTAATCTTTTCAACGTTGGAGGCTTAACAATTCGGGCTCCTTGGGGTGCTGTTGGTCATGGTGCCCTCTATCACTCACAGAGCCCAGAAGCTGCATTTGCGAGTTGTCCAGGTTTGAAGGTTAGCACTTCACGTGTGACTTGTTGCCGTCCAAATGATGGTATTTCGTTTTTGTTTCCTCAATGAGCAAGCTATTATGTTACACAGAAGATAATGAAGTTAACATCACAAGGTATACTAGGGGTTGTATCTTAAGGTGTGTCTTTATTCTTTTCAACTGCCATCTCCAACCCAATTTATAATGTAAATTGTAATGTAAGTACCATAAGACCCTTAGGTATCCTTTTCTATAGGCATTCTTAAGAAAATATGTCTTATTTTAAGGTTATTGCTTTGCCCCCCCCCCCACCCATCCCACCACCATACCATAGTCTCATGCTTATTCCTAACTCTGCAGTGGTCTTCATGGGTTTGTTTTTAATATGCTGAAATTAAATGAAACAAAGATTATTTTGATGTAAGCTGCACAATAGATGCAATAAGTATTCTTAGCAAGTCTAGATCTGTTGTTATATTCTAAAGTTCACCCACTATTCCCCCCCCCCATCCCCGCTCCATCACCTGTCATATAAACCAAATATGATGGTTGGCTTTGTGTCCCCTTTAACCCAAACCAAAGTTACTCTAAAAGAGTAGTCAATTAGTCACAATTTGACCTACTTTTCCCTTATATTCTTGCTGTGCATTATTCAGGCATGAGACTCTTCCGCGGAAACGCGGATTTCCGATTTTTTTTTTTTCATTTTCGCGTTTTTTTCTCGTAATTCGCGTTTTTTATTATTTTTTTCATTTAATTTAATTTAATTTTTTTTTTTTTTTTTTTTTTTTTTTTTTGGCCGAACATGCTGGACTGTGAAGGGAAGGAGCACCGAATTTGACCAGTGGTGGAATCAAGTAGCACAAAGCAAGCAAAAAAGCCTTTTTTTGGTTCAAAAAAGCTAATGGATAAATTATACAAGCAGAAATTCCACACATTTTTGGCGAGTTACGTGATGTGATAGATTCCATCTAGAGTCCACCATTTTGCATCTAAGCCCTCCTTACCTGACAAAAAATTTCTAAAGGGGAGGGGACACCCCCTCCCCTTAAACCCCTCCCCCAGGACGGCGATCGATAAATTTCAGATTTTTTTTCCCCTGCTCAGTCTCATCCCTGATTATTAATACATAATTATTATTATTACAGTTCTAGTACATGTAACTGTGTATCTTAGCTTAGCTAAAGTCCAATTTCATGAAAGGTTAGGTTGTCTGTGTTTATGCATAGCCCCATCTAATAAGAGCATGATATGTTTGAAGTGGTAATCCTCCCAAAACAGTCAATCTGGTCCTTCAAAATTGCTACAAAAATAATAAAATAGCTTCAAAACTAGTCAAGTTTGGTTTGTCAAATTACCAACTCCTTATCCAAAATGATCTTCTGTACAGGTGGGTCAAATTGACAGATATGGCAGGTTATAAGTGGCCACTTTATTATTATTATTATTATATATATCTATAGATATATATATATATGTTTTTGCAATGGCAATTAAGGAGCTGAAAAATCCAGAACACTGAGAAAAGATCCAGCTTCTAACAGGAATAAATCTGGGGGTCCTGCTTTATATGAGGACACCATAACCACTAGGCTATGGACACTGATTGTATGTTCAGAGGTTCAAAACCAGTAAGGAAAGTCGCCAGTCCACTGTAGGCTTTTGCTAGTCCTGTGTTGGTGGCATATTTTCCATTCTCTAGAGATTAAGCATGATGCTAACCAACTCCAAATTATTCGTGATTCCTAAAGCCGGATCTAGATACATATACAGTAATAAATATGTAAATATATAGATATAGATATATTTACAATTTTCTATCAGAGATGATAAAAAGCTACCAGTGTTATGTTTATGTTGGGTGACTGCTGTTTTCCAAGAATAGTAATCGTACTCTGTTGTTGACCCCTTTTATGATAACATTTCATTGCAAGCCATACCAGGATAATATTTCCATAGAAAATTCAAATTTGTTGTCAGTTCACACAGAGGAAACAGCTTGAATCTGATTACAAGATTACAGTCAGCTCAGTTTACTTGTTTATATTTGTCTCCATCTTTCTGCAGGTCGTTGTACCTAGAAGTCCAATCCAAGCCAAGGGTCTCCTTCTTGCCTGCATTCGAGATAGAAATCCATGCATTTTCTTTGAACCAAAAGTACTTTACAGAGCAGCAGGTGAAATGTTTTTTTTTTTTATTTTTTTTTTATATTGTTGCTTTTGGCTTTTACATATTTTGCCTTATTGGTTCTATATATTGAATATTTTGGTTTTGTTACTATTTTTTTTAGGTTTTACATTTGTAAAGCGCTTTGAGCAGCTTTGCTGATTATGCGCTATATAAATATTACTTATTATGATAATTAATACAGACTGTTTAAAAATAACGCAACCTATATCAGATGGATTTTTTTTTCTTATTATAGGATCGCATACATCACATATAAAAACTATCATATTGAACACTGTTCAGTTATCAAACAATTTTTCTTGATGATTGAAATGTTCAGTAATCCTTGGAAGCTACTTTGTAACAGGATCATGGCATCACAGAAAAACTGTTAGATGCAGTTTGAAATGTTGCTGTGTATTTTGTAGTGAAATAAATATAAACAAAAATCGCAGCATCACTGAATATTTATATACTCTGAATTTCGGTGTGAAAATTGCTAAAAATTGATGTTGCACAGCTAGTATGTTACCATAGCAACAGACTATTGGATTTGCACTTTGCTACACTGTAATTAAGGAGTTCAGTTCAATATATACTCTGAATTTCAGTGTGAAAATTGCTAAAAATTGATGTTGCACAGCTAGTATGTTACCATAGCAACAGTCTATTGGATTTGCACTTGCGCTACACTGTAGTTAAGGAGTTCAGTTGTAGTTCAATGGAAGTATAAGTATAAATAATACACGGAAATATAACCACATTCCAAGCCAAACTCACTGGTAGGCTCTGGAATTGTCTTTATTTGTTTCATTTGGTTCCATCGGCAGATTTGAATATCTAAATCTTTCTAGTTGGAAACCTGTCGCGCCTCAAATGTAACACACAAAAACAGTCCACAATGTAGCACTGTACCACATGGTGATTAAAATAAGAATTGTAATAATAAATATATGTAATATATTTATTATTAATTATAATCGTAAACATGGAAGAAGTTGTTTTCAATCCAAAACAATAGTTACTGGTAGAGATGTAAAGTGCACCTTGTGCTGCAAGAAAAGTGCAGTTTAGATTGGGGAGTTCAGCTAAGTTTATTGTATTCTTACTTGCTGCCTAAAAGTGAAGAATGAGTCAGCATGGCTTATAGAATTTTTAAAGTGACTTGCTGGGGTTTCGAGCAGCCACTTTGCTTACAAATTTATGATACACGAGGGTTCACCTTGGGCCTATTCAAAATGACAACATGAACTGGTAAAAACTAGTTTTATGGACTTAACATGTGGGCTTGATATTCCGATAGTTGTTGCTGCATAGTTTCTTGATCAATTGGGGGGGGAGGTGGGGGTGACCAATTACAGCCAGCAATAATTTGCTAAGTATAACACACATCAAAAGCTACAAAAAAGGACCAATTTCTGAAAATATAGCAGGCAGACATATTTCAAAGCATTTTCAAAGTTTTGATGAAAACTAAGCCAGCTTGATATTCTTCCCGGGGTATGCTACAGTACGTCATTCAATTCTCATGTACAGTGTTGCTTAAATGTAACTTTGGGTTAAAAAAAAAAGGCTTTTGGTATAATTTTTTTCATATTGCGGGTTTGTAAACTGCTTCAGCAGGTTTCCTTCTTTGATAATAATATAAACACCTCACTATCAGTAAGATATGGTTACTATTATTATTATGATTCTTATAACTATTACTTTTCTGTTTTTATCCCAAGTTTATCCGTCGTTTAGTACACACTACTCAGAATATATTGTCATAGTCATAAATAACTTGTGCTCAAGAACTTCCTCTTCGGGAGTTCTATTCAATGGAACCGCACTCTTTTAGGCCTCACTTTTTTGTTTCCTGTTAGCGTTATTAAATAATATCATTCCTGTAGCTTGAATAAATCCATTTGTTTGATTTCATTGTTCCTCCAAGATTTCTACCAATCTAGCATATTTTGCCTGGGTGCAACCCTGGGAGGTATATCTCGATAGAATTTGGCAAAATGAATCTTTTATTTTCTTTACCTGCCTTACTTATTTCTTTATATATCAATCCTGCGTTATCAATTAATTGTACATTGGAGGGTAGAAACTAGAAATCACTAACTCTTATTGCTGGCATGAATGGAAAAAAACATTTCAAAGGACGTAGCACATCAGAACATCTTAAAGGTACAGTACAAATCTCTTTTTTGTGTGGCTAGCATTGCCACAGGATCTACATGGACTTACTTTAATGATTTTAAAGGAAACCTGCTGCATTTGGACAGTAGAATCGCTAAGTCTGGCATCACTACAATAGCAGCATTTATTTAAGATTGTGAGAATTTAAAGGGGCGACTTTTGGTAAGAATTGTAGCCTTGTTATGGTTTGGTTCAAGAAAACGGAAAAAGATATAGATAGATATTTTTATAGATAAGTCTGGATATCAAGATGTTCACCTTTAAGGTGTGCTAAAATATGCGGTGAATTAGATAATATAATCTTTTAAAGGCCCCAGATACGATGGAATGTCAAATACTGGTCACTCATGCTCTGACTTGAAGAAGAATTTTACTAACACCTTCATAGTAATCTTATTTTTCTGTCTGGACGCAATCTGAAGATACCGAACCACCGGCCAAGCACTTTGAAAACTTTCAAGCCATTTTTAGCACGGCAAAAATAATTGACCAATACTTATGATCTTTAACGGTGCACAACGATAAATGTTACTCTATACCCTGGCAGTAGTACTACTGTACATGTTGTGTTATCGTTAATGCGACGAACGTGAACCTTACCTACATAAAGTAGCAAACATGCAGAATATTAAAAGGAGAAATACATCCTGTGTGGACATTGATATATACAACTAGTGTCAGATTTACATGAAGTCAAAGAAGCCAGCAATAAAGTATTTTAATTATTATTTTAAAATGATTATATTTTAAAACAGGCTTATCTTATGAAATGTTCAAGTTCCCTTCCTTTGTTTTTAAGTCATATATCAACATGTCTATATGCCAGCGGGTGGGGGTATTTGCATAAGACACCGTACAGTTCACGTGGCGGGCAATGAAATTCCACTACAAGTTTTATACCATCCAGAGATTGAAAAGAAAGATAGAGGTTTCGGCAGTTTGTTTGATGTTAATTAAATGTAAAACAGATTTGCATGAAGTTTAAATTTGCATCGGAATGGAGGGTGGTGAATCTTACGGATGGTTTCAAATTTTTAAATGAGTGGTTTTAAATCGTGTTTACTTGCCCACCCGCTGGGCGATATGGTCTGTTCATGTAGTTCATGTGATGCGCCATAACCTCCCATTAAGGTGTACTCATCGTCAAAAATGGCAGCCTGGCTTGATCCCATCTATTCCAAAGTAGATTTGCATGAGTTTAAAAGTATTTGTACAAAATTGAGAATTATAAAAATAAAAAAATAAAAATTCATGTGGCTTTCCAATGTAACCATGATTTTGGGATATTCATATCGATATATGTTATCTGCAGTTTTGTTTGCATAGTGTTGGCCTAAGGTATTGAACCGTCAGAAAAGGACTTCTCTATTTGTTCAGAAGTTTTGTTTTACAATGTCCTATGAGTTTTGTAGCTATTATTTATTTTTTTATGCAATGTTAGATCATTTTGTTTTATTTTCTTCCTCCTTGCAGTTGAAGAAGTTCCAGTGCAAGACTATATGGTTCCCCTTTCACAAGCTGATGTCTTACTAGAAGGTGTGTATATAAGTTTCTTAAATTCCTCTGATTCTCCTTCTTCGGTTTTCCACCATCTCAAAGATGTGCAACCCTAACTCCGACCGTGCACTGCCCGTCAGAAGAAGACAAAATGACTGATAGACATTTAGACCCATAGCCTCTCACATGACAAGTCTCACCCTCCTGGGAAAATGTGACTCACATACATAGAACAGCCTTTTTCCCCAAACTGCATACAGTATCAATGGCCCAGAAATAAAAATAAATTAAATGTGCTTAACTTCCCCATACCCCCCCCCCCTCTCTTTGCAGCCAACCTCACATGTTTCTTTACATTTCTTGAAGCTGACCAGCTGTATTGGCCAACAAGGGACAGCCATCGCAGACTGGTTCAGACCATGACTTAACACTTGCTTTATCTTGATCAGGCGTAGTCATAAACACACGCACGCACCCGCACCCACACCCACACCCACACACACTGTCCAACTACCATTACATTTTACCTATCTATCTATTATTATTGCCTTATCTAGATTAGGTAGAAGTGGGTGGGGCATGCTTTAAAAGTCACAATTATCTGACCTTCAGATTTGATGGGTTAATTCAATTCCGTGTTTGTTTTGTTTTTTCAGTTCATTTATGCAGTACATATACCATGGTGTGATATAGATTAGAATTAACCGAATCAAATAACATAATGATAGAAAAAGAAAGTGTGTAAGAGAAAGCAAAGGAATGTCGTTTTGTCCCTAAAATACTGTACGTATTATTATGTATATATACATGTAGGAATATGACAGGGTGGATAGACAATAAATGATTGTCCTTGGATAATCTCAGGGTAGGTGTTGTTCCTTCCAGGGGGAACTCAAATCATACTGAAATCAAATCAGAGGTAGTAAAATCTGCTGGCTGATAATCTAATAGTTTACAGAGTAGCCAGGTTAGAAAGTAATTACTGAATAATTAGCCTAGCTAGATGGCCTGGTGTTTGCTATTATATGTTTGCTATTATATTTTGTATTAGACAAACTGTGAAAGTCTAAGAAGTGCAATAATTTACAGCATGTGCCCTCAATGGAGTTACTATTACTTGGGAGAATCTGGAGGAGGGGGGGGGTTTAAAAGGAGGGGAATAACCCTCCCTTTGCAACTCCTTGCAGAAGGCAAAAGGCATCCATGCAATGGTTGTTTCCGCATGCGTGGGCATGTGTGTGTGTGTATGTGATGCCTTAACTTGTAAGACAAGTTTTCTTCGTTAATGTTGTTACTGTACAGTAAGGATTCTTGAGCACAGCCAAAATTCCGTCCCAATTCTAGTAGTGTTTGGCAGTAAACCACCAATATGATACTTTTTCTAGTACTTCAGGGTTTTATAATGGCTGTGACCAAAAGGTTGATATTGTCCGAGCCTACTTACCAGCACCTTTCAGAGTTGATAGGAAATGCAGTAACTTTTGATTGAACAAGAATTGCTCCCCCCCCCCCTCCCCAGTGGTTTGTTCAATTCTCTGTTAAGTATTAAATCAGCTTTCTTGGTACTTGATAAATTGGCCATGATTATTAACTGTAAAAGGTGCGAGGCGATCATACAAACAGAATTTATTGGTCCATTGATTTTACTCTGTGAATATGGTAAGGTACTTAGTACTAAAACTTGATTTCAGACAGGGATTGGGGTTTGAAAGGCAACTAAGATGCTTGATATAAGCAGTTTACTATTTAGACCCCAGAGTAAAGTAGGCTGGTTGTAACTCTCCAGACCGGTTAAAGAAATAAAAGCTTTTTCTTGTGTATATATATATATATATATATATATCAGTGAATGACATGCAGAAATTATTCACAGTCTTGTCAATATGTAATGTAATGTAAATAAAATCTTATATAGCGCACTACGCGCGATGCATCTGTGCGCTTTACAAACAATCAATGACATAAAACAGTAAATACATAAAACAGTAAATACATATACAGATATATACAGGAATATGAGATTGAAAAACGATTAAAAGCACTGGTGAAGAGTAAAGCGATAAAACAGACTACAAAATCTACAATTTGAATGCTAAAAAGTGAAAAAAAAGTCAATATGTTAGTAGTCAAGGTGAGACACTGAGACTCTGGAAAGGATATCTCTGTCCAATGCCATTACTAACGTTAGAAATAAGAGGCAATATAAAGTAAGATAGTTGATGGAATCTTAGAACCAAAATTTAATTTCCCCCTCCCTCCCCTCCCCCCCCTACAAAGAAAAATAATGTTGATAATAATACTCTTGTCACATGTTAGTTGTCATTTGAACAGTGCAAATTTTGAGGGCCTTCATCCCTCTTTTTCAGAAAACGATACTTTGATAGTAAACCACATTGTATAGTACTGACACCATTACAGTATCATATAATTGTATATACTGTAAACTAGAGTTTTTCCTTCAAAATGCACTGGCAAATGAGAACAACAGGTTCAGAAAGCTGGTATGTAAACTGCTCAGATGTCATCCCAGGGAGTTTCCATAACAACTCCCTGGTCATCCATACCATATTCATTGAATGTTGCCCAATGTTAATTTGAAAGCGAAACATATTTTGTTTTGTCTGCGATAAATCTGTGGATAAATATTTACATATATCAACTTGGGATGATTCATTGGCAGACAGCCACCATAGATGTTGAATACTGATACGGGCTTGTCTAAGTTTAATGGTTGATCGCATCTTCGTAAATATCTGCCTTGTACATCTGGCAACAACTGTGCTACTGTACATGCATGCTCAATGTTTACATTAATTAGACAATGACTGGATGTTAAATTTTGTAATTATGTGAGCCGGGGTCCGACCTGGCGATTTGAACGGAGGATCAAACCCTGTGATAAATTATGTAATGTCAACGCAGCTCAGACGGAGGGGGGGACCCGAGATGAGAGGTGACCATTAACTTCCGTAGTTGTTTGTTTAATATGCTAGTATGGTCTTACGCCGTTTCTTCTCGTAAAGAAACGTCAAGTTCCTGTGATTGTGAGCACAGGTTCCAATACCTAGCAGGGGTTCTATATGTAAAACGTAAAGGGTTCCAAAATTCAATTTAATGCTATCATCCGGTCTGATCTGTAATGTTAACAGGGCCAATATGTCATTAAAAGGGGTATGAAATAACATCTCTGGCTTCAGTTTGCTTTATAATTCTTTAGAATGTAGAAGCTTTTCCATAGAGAATTTTTTACTACAAAGGGGGGATGTAAAACAAGCAAATGATATATCTTTCGTTCAGTTTGTTCTGGCAGTTCAAAGTCGGATAAGTGCTATGCTAATCCAATGTAAATATCCACAATCAAAGGAATCGAGCCTCATCAAGAGCTCTCTTTGTCTTTATAATTTGTCAGATATTTGGTAAAGCCTAAAAGTTAAAAAAATCTCTTTTAGTACTGATATGTTCAGGTTGCTGAAATTGAATCATCACATCAAGCCATTTTCTTTGTCCAAACTTTTGGTTCCTGGAGTAAAAGAATGAGCAAATTAGATGAAAAGTTCATAACAAGGACTTTTTTCCCTTCTTCTTTGAAACCAAAATGCATCAGCTCTGAGTCAAAACTTTACCACATTTTTTCGGAATATAACTTTTTTCACATCAGTCTGTGTTCATTGTAGTCGTTGTAATAACTGTTTCCATAGCGATTGATAGATTGGTTTCTGTTTTTTTCCCCCCCAACAATTCAAGAAGTTTTGTAACAACTTGAACGTCTTGTGTAGCTATGATTGATTGATCATTCCTCGCTACGGTTTCAGGTAGCGACATCACACTGGTAGGATGGGGAACCCAGATCCACGTGCTATGGGAGGTTGCTGAAATGGCCAAGGAGCAACTGGGTGTTTCCTGCGAAGTCATCGACCTACAAACGATCCTTCCATGGGATCAGGACACTATTATAAAGGTGAGTTTTTAGATACGCATAGAGTAGTGTTTACTTTGGAAACACATGATGGAAAAGGAAACCATGCTTTCCATGACAAATAAAAAAAAACACGAAAATACAGATCAAACCTAATATTCAAAGCAAGAATAACCTTTGAGTTACTATGCATACTAGTAACCCCTCCACTCCCCCCCCCCCAGATTGGGGTAGGATATTTGTCTGTGATGATATGTTGTGACAGTCATTAGGATCGGTACATATTTTCAAATAATGATAAAAAAATATTAAACAAAAAAACCTGGTTTTTCTGGATGTGCTTTATCTTGATCCTGGATTAACAGACCTGAAATCCAACCATTCATGATTGTTTCACTGAGCCTCTCCACTCGGCAGTCTCTGGTAGGTCACCGGAGCATAATATGCAGCCATTGGCCTTGTTTAGCCTCCACCATTCAGGGCTCGGTATCATGGCAACTTAGTTTCATATGATATAAGCCATATCGCTAACCAATCACTGTTGGATAATATGTTCATTAAAGTTTGTTTTTTATCCGCCCAAAAAACAATGGCATGTATGGAATAGAAAACTGACAGACCTTTTTCATTCTGTTTATAAATGGCGCCCTCTTAAAAGTCGTCTGCTTTTGTATGCTACCTTGGTTACTACCAACTTGTGGGAATACTGATCCCATCCAAGCGTAAGCAATTGTCGTTATTCTTACTGTACCTGTTTATGATATAATCATAGAGTAGGAAGAATCTTTTTAACTCAACATAATAATAACCTATCCCAAACTAGCAAGAAATCCCAAACTTTTATGAATATTCTAGACAGTCATTATGAGTTTTTGCACGATATTGATTCAAGCATAGACAAGCCAGTTTCCTATCGGGGCATATTTTAGTATGCAAAGTACAAAAAGGGTTTGGTTTTTTAATGAAAGAAAAAAGTCTTTGAGTTTTAGAATTCTGCTTTGCCAGTGGAAACAACTTCGAGAACTGAAAAACATTTTAATACGCAAGGAAATTCACAGAATAATATCCCAAATTTCTGACTCTTACATACCTATTATGAAAATAGTAACACACTTTTTTCAAGGGGTTTAGGATATCAAAAATCCTAGGTTTTATGATCCCTTTAATAATTTGTTCTGCCTACGTCCTTGAAAAACATACAAGATCCAGGGTTCAATATTCCAACCAGCAAAAGTCTTCATTTTATGCTTTTTGTTTTCCAGTCTAAGTCCATATTTCATTCCGAGCACATGTTTGTTTTCTGTACGTTGCCAAATGTAGATTTTTATTTTGTTACAACTGCTTTCGCATTGAGATACTGAAAGCTGCACATTGAGATACTATAGGCTGCAAATTGAGATACTGTACACTGCACATTGAGATAAAGCAGCTTTATTCAGATATTTTGATAAAATATTAACACTGTTAAAATACTTAATTGCTCAAGACTGTTGAACATAAGTTTGTCTATAGTTGAGTTTCATTTGCAAATAGGGAAGTAAAAGTTGCAAACTTTTGACAACTTTGGTCTATAAATATGGAAAGCGTCTAGACGAATAGCGTAGGTTTATTACTGGCTCTTTGACCTGTCATCTAAATTTCTGAAGGTACCCATGATGGTTTTTATCATTTGAAGTCTTGCATTGATAAGTACTTGGTGGTACAGTAGGATTAGACTGAAAAACTGCTATGATAGAGAATCACTAAACTCAGTTTAAATATTGTGTGTTTATTCGTGTGTTTGTGTGACGGTATTTCTTGGAACTACTGTACCAGCTGGCAGTCTTTGACGTCTCCTCAATACATCCATTGAACCATTGTAACATTATTGAATCAGTGGCAGAAAATAAAGGTCAACAAAATCTCACGGCCCAGTTTCTAACGTCTGTCATAACTCTGTATACCAAAGAAGTGACATTTTGTTCTTTGTTATGTTTAATACATATTGAGGTAGTGTCATGGTTGCAGGCAAACATGTTTTGTTTGGTATTTCCTTCTGTTGTCAGCTCTGAAGGGCAATTCTTTTGAAATGTTTGTCATTGGTTACTACATGGAATTGTCTAGAAAAGTTACTTTATATATTTGTAACCTAAAATTCTGAAGCATTTTTGTGTCATCTAAGGTTACATCTAAATGTCAATCAAAATCTTGTAGCTACCTCCTTACATGGTTGTAGACTGTTCTAAAGCATAGCTAGTGAACAGGTAGACAAAGCACAGCTAGTGAACAGGTAGACAAAGCATAGCTATTGAACAGGTAGACAAAGCATAGCTATTGAACAGGTAGACAAAGCATAGCTATTGAACAGGTAGACAAAGTATAGCTAGTGAACAGGTAGACAAAGCATAGCTAGAGAACGGGTAGACAAAGCATAGCTAGAGAACGGGTAGACAAAGCATATTGTCCAGTTAGTCACTGTCCTGGAGGTATAGTAACAAGTGTCAAGTTTAGAGCCTAGCTACTGACACACTCGACTGAACAGTTACAGACTGTATTAAATGTGTTACAGTGATAGTGTTAGCCTACAAATGACTGGCAGATGGAAGTTCCTCTCCTGATGTCCTGATTTGACCATGCCACCCATAGGTCTGGACGGTTTCTGTTTCACTCTTGAAACGGAAAATGGGTGCTTGAAATTGGCATCCCACACAATGTGAAACTCATAAACAAGTTTCAAGCTGACATTAAGATTCTTAAACATTGTCCACTGTATAATCAAAATGATAAACGTAAGAAATCATCCAGGCACTGGCACTTGAAAAAGGTGTTGAATGACTTACAGCTAGCTATTATTAGTTTGTGAAATTTTATTTTTGCTTTTGTTTGGGGTTTTTCCATGCTAACCTTTTTCACTTGGTAAAATAAGCGGGTAGTGATTTAGCCAGTGAACCAGACTCTGCCGCCCCAGGGTAGTATAGAAATGTTTTATGTTCCATTTTTTTCTTCACTTGATATAATATAAGCCCTTAATAATGTAGCTAATAAAATCAAATGTTGAGAGTGACAGAGTCAGTCTCATACTGTTTCTTTTGATCAGTTTAAATGGAACTTTCTAAAAAAAAAAAATGAAGAAGAGTTCTGAACATTTGTGATCAGTTTTCTTTTTCTGTCATTATTTTTACCAGCTTATCAAAAGCAAGAAGGAATAAAAATTTAAAAAGCTGGCAATGGTTGACACAGAAATTGTGGATTCTAACTACAGCAGTGTTTGTACCTCTAGAGTAGTAATTCATAATCTGGTCACCTGCAGTGGAGACCAGCCAGGTACCTGGCATGCTATGGCAGTGCTGGAGAAGTGATGTGCCTTGTAAGAGTAATAAATCGGACCCTGCTCGAGGTAATAATAATAATAATAAATGAGACTTATATAGCGCCAAATCGGTAGACAAAAGTCACTGCTCAAGGCGATTTACAGAGAAAGCAGATTAATTTACAAAAGAACAAGTGAAAAGATGGGTCTTAAGTAGACTTTTGAATGTAGAAAGTTTATGGCATGTTCGAATGTGATCTGGTAAATTGTTCCAGACATAAGAGCCAGAGTATTTGAAGCTTCTGTAACCATAGGTCTTCAAGCGTGGTTTAGGAACAGTTAAATACAGTTTGTTGGAGGAACGAAGTGTGCGAGTTGGAATATAAGGCAAGAGAAGTTGTGACAGGTAAACAGGCTGTTCCAGATGATGAGCACAAAAGGTGAGAAGAAGTACAGAGGTACAGTATGGTTGGTACACACATGAAAAGCCCTTCCAACATGAAACTTAAAACAAGAGATTTCAGATATTACGGATTGAAAGTAAACGGATATATAAAGTATGGTGGATGACCTACGGTATCCTGTAGAATCTCTCCTCTTTTTATTCCATAGTTTTTTTTGGAGTTTCATTATCGGTAATAATTTGCCCAATTCCTTTTTGTCACGTGGTATAACACAAATCTCAGCCGACAGAAGTTCAGCAACTTTTCCACTGGGGGGGTTCATGCATCCACTGAGAGTAAAGGCAGGACTCGAGGTGAGGGGGGAGGAGGGGGATTGCAAAGGTATTGTAAAGGCATAAACCACAACATTTCCTAAAAGAGTAAATTCCTGGACCCCAAACTTAATGGGCAGAGTGTTGGTCGTCAGCCAGTATTCTGGGGTTAGAAAAAGGAAATTTTCAATTTTCTATAGCCGAGTGGTATGAGTTTTGTGGATGAGTTCAGAAGAATCAATGATCTACTATAAATAAAAAAAAATGTACATGAAATAGCAGAAGACTGGCTAGGGCTACTGACAATCGGTCTGTCTACCACCTGTTGCGAGAATTCTTTGTTAGAATATTACCAAGAATTTTGCTTTCACAAATTAAAGAGACTGTATTCATGAGTAGATTCTGGTGATCAAATTTGTAAACATCTCACCTTCAGACAGTTTGAACAAGAATGACGTACACTGCTGGGTCAGTCAAATTATCCCAACCATGCAAAGAACTTTTCTGTTTTTTTTATCTTGGGTGAAGAAATTGCATCTGGAAATCCCCCATGTGTCGTAATCCTTTGTATAAAACAAAAAGTCATCGCAAAAATTATTAACAATGAAAATCGGATGAAAGAATTCAAAGGTTTGTACCCAATAATGAATGACAGAATAGTGTGAAATTTTTGTTTTTTCTTCTTCTCAGAATCAAGTTTACATATTACTAAATTTGCTTATCTGAATATTTTCAAACAGGCAATAGGGTCGATGATGTGGTTCATGGAATATAATTGTCAGGGAATATCTGCATGCTATTGTTCAACAGCATTTCTTGATTGTAACTGGAAACTGTTGTAAGAAGTTGTTTCCGTTTCGGCAGCAGTAAGCTCATGTCGTATTAGAAAAGTCATAGTTGTCATGGAAGTACACCAAGGCTGTTTTTTGTTTTGTTTTTTTTGGGGGGGGGGGGTCCATTCAGCATAATTTGTCATCGGTAAGTAGTTTTCTTTGGAAGGGTGTGATAGTTCAATGCCTTTTGTTTTAATCTATGACTAATTTTGCAGATCAATTGTGACTGTCCATTTTAATTGTGTGTGTATCGTTCACTGTGGGTGCCAGACTAAAACTGGGTGGTTTCATAATTTGTACTGTTTTTGTGAAAGCCTCTGTTTTTAAAAGTAATGGCATTGAGAGAACAGAAACTTAATACTTGTGACTATTTACAATTTTCAAGTGAACAAGCACTTTTTAAAGCCTTGTTAAAAGTTGTCACCTTTTTATCAAAATTATCAATCGGAGAATTAATTGTCTCTTTTCATGCTCTACTAAACTTGCACAGTCGGTACATACAATATATGCATTGTATTTTTACAGTCTACGTCATCATTTTTCGTTTTGGAGTCAACAGTTCTGTTATTTCATACCTTTTTTTTTTAACTAGACATCTGATTCACTTCATATTAGAATTGTTCAAGGCTATTGTGAACATAACAGAAACGGAGGCACGTAAACATCCCAAAAAAATTCTGTCCAATCATATTACTCGATTAGTCAAGGATAAGTCAAGGCACTTTGTGGTATATTTGATGTTTGTGTCAGATTGCCTAAATATATATTGATTAAAAGACCTTCATGGGTGTGTCTAAACTTTGCATGTGAAACTGTCTGGAATGGTACTCCGCCTTTGCATATAGTCGCCAACTTCACCGATCCCTACCGCGTAATACTCAACGCAGAGTAAAGGACTAAAGACTACAGTTGCCTAAAAAAGCCAAGACAATTGACTGGACTTTCAAAACATGGAATCAAAATGAAGGTTAAAAAAGCATTCAATTAATGAGTCCATTTCTCAAACATCCCATCTCCCCGATTTTTTGTTTTTCTCATAATAGTTAGGAATATCATTTTCAATTTTAGTTTCGGTGATTTTGAAATGAAAGTTCATTATTTAGAGTAAGTTAAATAATTAAAGAGATTAAAGTACTCCCACCATGCTAGCCAGATGCCCCCATATCTCCAATGTTTGTTCCTAATTCTAGGTGAGATCAGTCGGTTTTTCTGTTATTTGTACACGGAAAGAATCCACAGTGGGTCGCCGGTCATGCCGTCATGCTGTGGATGCTAAAAGCTCCGAAAGCTGTTAATTTAGTTTGATAATTATTCTCTTCTTAAAACAAATACTACGTTAGAAATTAGCGCCCCTCGTTCGTCCGAGGGAAACTAGTTCAGCTCTCTTTTAAAGTGAAAATTATTGATATGAATGTCATTATAATTTTTTGTTTGTGAAATTAGTAATTTTAATATCATTATGAACACTTTTTTGCCTTGATTTTCATGAATCTGTTTACATCATTTGCATTTCACCAGACTGTCCCTTTAAACTTGTTTGCCAATTTCAATATGGAAGTTTTAAACACATTTTTGCATTTATTAAATATGATCATATTTTATGAAAGTGTTGGATCGGTCCTCGAGGATGTTTGGTTAAAACTTTTCCCGGAAGTTTATCAATCAGTTCTGAATAAAATTTGTGAAAGTTTCTGTGAGATCAATTTTAAGCCCAGTAGGCCCTTTAAAACGCAATCAGTTACTTCTATGAAAGTGTTTCATTCCCCCAAGGGACTTTGGTCTCTAGGTACCTGTAGAAATATTCATTCAATGGGTGAAGCAAAGTTCAGCCTATCCTACTCAAACAGCAAGTCGCGAGTCATTAGATTTTAGTATCAACTATGTGTTGTGAGACAGCTCTATTAATAGTGGATACAGCATGTACATAGCACGGTCGTACAATCCAAGCAATCTGTTCTATTTCGTGTTCAAGGCCTGTCTTAACCAGACAGTGAAAATTTATGGCGTTTTTGTTCATGAAATTGCCAACCAGCACCTTCCTACATGACTCACCTTGTGTAGATTTCTGTTTAAACCCTTGCGTAAAGTTCTCGTTTTCGTAACGGCATCGTAATTGCGATGAAGTGAAAGTCTGTGCACATTCGAGCAATAGCATATATTTTAGCATCTATGACCACTTTATGAATATACTGACCCAGGGAAGTGAAGGCAACCCATTCACCATCACTGCAGTGCTGCCGTGATATCGTTTTGAAACCACTGAAAGTTTAACACAACCAAAGGTCATTTCCCACTTTTTTTACTATTTTTCACATGAGAAATACCAAATCCAGGAAAGCCTCCACTCTACAGTTGAATATAAGAGACTGATTCTCGGTGGGTTTTTCAATCCATGATCCCAATGATTGCACACTACACCTGGAAATTAATAGTACTTTAGTCATATTATATAGACTGTCAAATTGAGATTGTGTTCTGTGAAAGACTTGTGAAACATTTTTGATGCCATCAGAATAAATCTTCTCTTAGAATTGGATCTAAAATCAGTCGTTACATACTGTAAACTGACCCTTTAAGTTGTGTCACAAGGAGAAAAAAAACAGTATTCTGGCACATGTTAAATTGGCTGGGTTACCATAAAAATGTAAATGCAGTTCATCAGAACCAAAGATGTTATACCAAATTCTCCCAAATTTGGGATCTAAGATTAATTGTGATACAGTATGCTGAAGACACACTTTTCAACTGTATCATGAGTGCTAGCTTGAAGGAGAACATATACAGAAACAAATTTATTATTTAGACTTATTATTAATCACTGAGTGTGTGGTATTCCCTTGCACACAAAAAAAGAAAAAAAAGAGAGTTTCATCGCAATAAAAAAAAAAGAGGGTGTTTCCTTGCAAAAAAAAACAAAAAACGGGTGTTTCCTTGCAAAAAAAAAAAAAAAAAAGGTGTTTCCTTGCAAAAAAACCCACTCCCTAATTCCTACTGTACACTGCAGAGTCAGATGTTGTGATTTGTCAAATAAATGTAATTTTTTAGATTTATCCATTGCATGGCACTTTGTCAATGAATAACTTATGTGCTTTGGCAGAGTTTCCGCTTCTGAAAGTGGAAAATCATACATTTCTTGTGTTTTTGTGTACTTTACATTACAATTGAAATAATTTCATATAGTACAGTACACTCACCATATGTTTGACTCAAATCAACACTTGCCTACTAGCTGTATTAAAATAACTTTAATGTGTCGTCAGTAGACACCATTACGTTCATCACTCTTCTAATATCTACGGTATGAATACAAATATAGTTTTTTTTTTGGGGGGGGGAGGAGGAATAAGGTACTGTACTTGTATGGCACACAAGCTGGAAGCTGGCCTAACGTTTACGTTAATTAGTAACATTGTTATGATGTATGCATACAGTAACTACTACTTGTTGAATTATATTCGTGAATTCAGTGGTTTCTAACTGCTTGTCAATGTTTCTTTTTTTTTTAAAAGGCTCTAATTTGAAGTCACCATATCAATAGCATTCACTCGAATATTAACGATGATTGTCGATTGTCACTTATTAAATAAACAAAAAATTGATTTTTGCCAGTAAATTTTGTTAATGCACTAAATTGTGAAATTCTAAGCTCGATAATGTATTATTGGCTTTGTCTCCTTCCAGCTCAGATTATCTTTAATTTTTTCACGTAATATGATAATTAGTCTCATACATCTGACATTCATGAATATTCATGAATGTGAGATTGATTTCTAGTTTGTTTCGAATTCACAGTTCTGGCGTCCCAAACATATTTTTGTCGCTTTGATTTTGCGTTAACCTTTCTATGAGAGAATTTGAAGTCTTCAATTAAAATTTATCATTTTTAACGAATAAGATTAATACAGTATCTTTCACTCTTAGAAGATAGTCTGTGTGCAAGGTTTTCCTTTGTTGGCAAACTCCCTGAAATCGGTTAGAGTAAAATTAACTCAGGTTTTGGCGTTCGATCATTTCATAGCGTGAGCATCTATAAAAATGATTCTTGAATTAATTATGATGTTATCTTGATAGCATAAGCACCTATAAAATGATTCTTTAATTAATTATGATGTTATCTTGATAGCGTTAGCATCTATAAAAATGATTCTTTAATTAATTATGATGTTATCAGTATATTTTAACATTGATACCAGATGCATGTATCACTTACAAAGCATTTAATCAATTTAACAGATGTTCAAATTTTTCAGTCAAACTCGGTTGGTATCAGAAACAAAAATCTGGTGCTTTGCTTTATAACTTCTTGACAAAAAATATGGCAGCTGAGTTATTAAGAAGTTGCCACAGGTTCACATATTTTTGGGGTAGTTTCCTTATTTTAGGATTTATAACGGTAACCTGAAGAAAGTTCAAACTGTCATGGCTGTGTTATAACAACATTGTGTTGTTGTTTATAAAAGTGTACACAATTCTCAGTGGATCATTATCTTTGACTTAAAAGATAGATCTTTGTGAAGAAAATTCCCCCCCCGCCCCCCCCCCCCCCGTCCCAAACAGCTAAAGAAAATCTGGTTCCGCTTGGAAGATGTGATCATTTAGGTGTCGAATCTGGGAACTCTCGTTTTTGTAAATCTGTGATATCATACTGTACATAGTGCCACTAGGATCTAAGACCATTCAAATTCTCTTTGTTTCCCTTTCATATTTTTCAGGGCAGTATGTTAATGTTAACATCATTGACACCTAAAAACCTTTGCCATCATTTAGGCCATTTTCAGAGCTTCCTTTTACATCTTAGATTCAGTATTTGAAGTAAAAAACCATCTCCTCTATGGAAAATGAACATAATAAAACAAAGAATTTTATCATATAAAGTAAAATTAAAAAAAAAAAATAAAATATTGAAGCACACATGGATCGATGATGTCATCTTTAGACTTGATCAAGTCTTCACAGCCTTGTCCGTGAAGGAACATTTCATCTGTGATATCTTCCAAATGGAATATGATGTTTCCTTTATATAGCTGTTTGAGGAAGTTGTCCATTGACAATTTTTTATCTCAATCACATAGACCAACATGGATGGTTGGGTTTTTGTATTTCTCCTTTAGAGTAATGATTATAATAAAGTAGAGTTGTAATAGAAAACTTCAGTATATCATGAATATTCGTGTGTTGACCATAGTTTTGTGAGGCTCTTATGAATGGTGGTAATCAGTGGCAACATTTTTTAACTTACTATCGGGGTTTTTTATTTTTTATTTTTTATCATTTATATATATATTTTTATTTCACCAACTCAAAGGATTCATCATTCCGTAACATGTCTACTTCCGTTCGTCATAAAAAACCTCCGAGTTGCGTCTTTCCATACATGTGTATGATACAACTGGAGAATGTGAATGGTGAATGGAAAGTTTAAAATCAAACCAAATTTTAATTGTTACGTTGTGTTTTGTAGCTCTGCTAAGTTAGTGTGTGCTTCAAGTATTATGACTAATCAATGCAGTTCAGCCGTCGGTGTCTTACACCAATGTAGCATACATCCACTGGATAACATACTGTACACAATTCTGTAAATAAATATTCTTAAAGTTTGGAAAGGAAAGTTGATATAGTATTGTTGTAAGTAAATTTCTTTTAAGCTTAGTGACCATGTTAGCATATTTAGCAGTTTTTGTGTCACTTTATAATGACTAATTGTTACTAATTATAATGACTAATTATAATTACTAATTATAATTACTAATTGTTCAGAGTAGGGCAGGGAGAGTTATAGCACATACTTGAAAGGCATTGTCACTGGTTTGCACTGTAAAGGTACCTCCATATTAAGTAAGATAATGCAAGCATTTCCTTTGTCAGTATGTCACCAGAGCTTACCTTTTACTGCTAAACTATACCCCTAAAGTCATAGAAAGTTGAAGATGATCGTATTACTTTTTTAGTTTTTACATATACAAAGGGGGAAAGAAAAAACCCAGCAAAAAGAATGATCCATAGGGGACAATGGAAGTAAACAGATGTGTTCAACGTTATTTTCATAATTTTTGTTATTTTTTTGGGGGGGAGGAAGGGGGGATGGGTGGAAGCAGTCCCTGTAGGATAAGGGACAGAAACTCTCTTGAGGAATTCCTGTTTGGATGTACAGTAACTAAAACAACAGGCAGGTCACAGGAAGTTTATGATGGTGATAAAAAAGTAACCCATTCATTTGTTTTTTTTTAAGATCGATTTCTAAATAAAACTGTTGCTAAGGGTATGTGACTACCAGCACTATAGTTGGATTTCTTTGTATCTAAAAATTGTGAGACATGATGCGAACATCTGGATCAGTTTTTGTAACCTGTTCTCATTTTGTTTGCAGCTTTGTCATGAAATATAATAGTTTTTAACTAACGGTATCTGAAATATAGATTTCTCGTTGAACTTTTTTTTTTTTTAACCGATTCTTAAGCTCGGTTGTATGGCTTAGGTAATGTCATTTTTGAATTAACATATATATATTTTATAAAAGATTTCCAAATTGCAGAGAACTTCCATCCTATCCTTTTCCAGCCCCTCAATATTTTAGGGAAACTAAAGTTTGAAATGATCGATATCTGCATAAAAATATGCTTCCGTCTCATTTGTCAGAGAGAAGAAAATGAGGGCCATTAAAATTGTTGACGTTTGTGCTAAAATTAGGGTTTGGTAAACTCTTTTCGCATTTCTCTGTTTTGAGTTATTTTGGTTCGTATTCTGTATTCACGACTTCATGAACTGACCAGATCGTCCTGCAAAAATTTAAACCTAAGTTGAGAAACAGAGGAACTTCTATTTTCTCAGGTGACATTTCACGATGACGTGCAGACAAAGTTGTTGTACATTGATCTTACGATTTACGTGATCAGGGGGTTTGCAGCAAATATTGAGGAAGAGAGTGTTAGTTTACTTTGTTGATTTGACTTCTCAAGTTTACTTTTGTTTTTGTACTTTCTGATGACCTCAAGCTCTATCATTGGCTGCTGACAATGTCACATGCCTGTAATCACACAAGATCACATGTGAAAGACAAAAGATAACACACGCACTAGAGAACATGTGTTTTGTTAACCAGTATCACAGTACTTATAATCCCACGCCCATACACACGTCTTCAAGAGTGTATCAAACATTTGGGACTGTGTGGAAACCTGATGGTGGAGGGAGGGGGGAGGAGGGGTGTTTGACACATGACATGTGAAAAAAGTGAGAAAATTAGTAATATTAATATATGTGTAAATCCAATCTGATACATAGATAATGTAATTGTGTCACACAGTCAGGGCTGTAGTTTCTTGGAATTTTTGCCACAGTTTGTCACAGACTGACTCCTGTGTCTACCTGTGTCAGTCATAGGATTTCCATACTTTTTCGAGAAACGTTGGCAGTTTGGACGAAAATGAAAATGAAAACTTTTCTATGTATTTAAGCAAAGGCCACAGGATTTTTATACTGGGATAATCACAGGTTTTCCACAAGCTAATTTTGAATGCATGTCGCAGGCTTTAACTGTAAGGGAGGGTCACAAAATTAAAATGTGTG
Source organism: Apostichopus japonicus (assembly GCF_037975245.1). Taxonomy (NCBI): domain Eukaryota; kingdom Metazoa; phylum Echinodermata; class Holothuroidea; order Aspidochirotida; family Stichopodidae; genus Apostichopus; species Apostichopus japonicus. The sequence goes on from NC_092581.1 coordinate 1,398,395, forward strand.
TTTAGGTTTGAAGATGATTGGACCATTACTTAAATATTTAGTTTATTTTCAGTCAGTACTGATGTAACTGTAAGGGAGGGTCACAATTAAAATGTGTGGTTAGGTTTGAAGATGATTGGACCGTTAATTAAATATCTAGTTTATTTTCAGGCAATACTGATGGCTGTTTTAATTGAACAAGTACAGGAAAAATGTTGAAGATGCAATTAACCGTCATGTATGTGAACATATCATTGTCCACTTTTGTGAAGAAGAAAAAAAATGGTATTTTCAAAAAGTTCATACTTTTGCATGATTTAAATCTTGGCAGGATTTCTTTTCAAACTTTCTGTCTTCTTCTTGTTCCCACTCTCTAGTCGGTTCAAAAGACCGGCCGTTTGCTGATCGCTCACGAGGCACCCATCACAGGAGGCTTCGCCGGAGAAATTGCTGCTACGATTCAGGTAAAATTCTAAATAATAAAATTTAAAAAAAATGTCATTTAGTAGCATAGTATCACTCTTTAACTTCTGCAAGCAGGTTAAGTATATAAACATACATATTGATGATTAAGATTCATATCATTTCCAATCCACCCATCTGAGTCCGTTTCCATGGTCACATCAATCTCATAACTGCACACACACTGGCGTTTTCTGATGTCGAGGTTCGTTCACCGAAAACACAGGAATGCAGGTTTTTCCCTCCATCTCTTTAAAGGCGTTGACGACTCGCCCCAAACGGCGTGCCGCCCTGTGAAAAAGTTAACTTTCCGTTGCTTGAAAGTGACGTTTTTTTCGTGTCACTACAAAATGCAGACAGTAATGAAACGTGATACCTTGTTATCTTTAGCTGGACCTGAGATGTCCATCGCTGTATCGTTCATACACTGTGCTGTGGGTATTGACCGCAGCTGTATGCACTGATTGTGCACTAGTGTCTAATTACCGACTGTAGCAAGCTGTGTGTGTGTAAATTCTGGGATCGATGGTGGTGTCTAACACTTCTGTAATACACCTCATTCGAAACTAGGTCAGATTACCGGCATTAGACGTTTCTTTTTGCACGAGTCTTCACACCCTTTAAGTTTATTTTGGGGTTGACTGTTTTGCAAATTTGTTTTCTAATATTACTCTATGTATTCTGTACACTTATAAAAGTGACCAGCAAAAATTTAATAAACAGGAAACAATCCTCTCGACACAACATGATACCTGATGGTTTATCTTTCAGCGTATCCTTTACCGCAAACAACTTAAATTTATCTCTACCGGCATTTTTAAAATAAGTTCAACATCGTAAGAGCAAAGTAACTCTCTGGATGATTTGTATGCCACTCCAACAAACACTCAATTTGACAAGTTCATATCATTTTCAATTTATAGCCTGAGAAACAAATGAAACCACTACCATCATTTGATTGAAGTGAGAGACTATGTACTTTTGATGAACCATTCCCCCTTCCTCCCTCTCCCATCCCCTCCCACAGTTTCTGCTGTACCCCAGAAGAGCAAAGGAAGTGTCGTTTTCTTCCATTTTGGGAGAGATCACATTTTTTAACGTTTCTTTCACTCACACTAACTGAATAAATGCGACATGATTGAGCCACTGGTGCCTGTATATGGTAGCTTTCTTAATGTATTTCAAATATTTTTTACTTAACCTGTGTTTAACTTTATAGAAAGCTGAACATTTATATTGAAGCTTTTTTTTTTTTATATGACACTCAGTAGTATCCAAACCAGGTTGTCTTGAGAACCAGGGCAGGCCCTGTGGCAAAACATTTGTCATAAGGCCCTCCTCTAAAGTATTCAATTTCTTCCTCAGGTTATATGATGAGAATGAAAATCAATTATTATTCATCCCACATTTTCTATGGTCCCCTATTGGACCTCAGGCCTGAGGGTCATAGCCCACCCAGACCCCTCTATTGTCAGGAATGTTAGTAAAATGGTTACATTTACCTTGAAAATATGAAAAGGAAAAAAAAACCACAGGTAAAGTGAAATGGTTTCATCCTGTACTACAGTGGGCACTATGACATTACAACTGGATGAAATGATAGCTCACAGGGCATGACATACAGTAGAATTGTTTAATCCTTTCCTGTAGTGGGCACTATGACATTACAAATGGATGAAATAACAGCTCACCATGCGTGACATTAAATGGTTTTGTCTTACTACAGTGGCACTATGACATTACAAATGGATGAAATAACAGCTCACCATGCGTGACATAAAATGGTTTTGTCCTACTACAGTGGCACTATGACATTACAAATGGATGAAATAACAGCTCACTGACTTTAAGAACCGGATATTTTCCAAACAGAGCTCGGATAAGATATGGGTGGAGGCATTCATCAGGAAAGTGTTATGCCCTTTTAAGGGACGGTTGGTTTTTCTGATCTATTAAGTTCATCTTGAGTTCAACTCATAGTATTTCTGTACTGACACTCTCACCCTTATGTCCTCCCCCCATGGCCTCCTCCTCCTCCTCTCCTCCTCGCCCTCCTCCTCCTCCCCTCCTCCTCCCCTCCCACCCCACCTCATCCCATGTCTCATCCCATGACTATCAAAAGGGAAATTAATTTCACAGAAAAGTTTGGATGTTTAATTTGGTCTCTTGCATCCAGCGATTTCGTTACGTGCACCACTTCTGCGACATACCTTAGGATTTCGCAGACTCCACAGTTTTACACAGAAGTATAGTGCAGTACTACTACAGTGTTATAGCCCTAACCCGTGCAGTGTACGATGTATGTTGAAACATAGAATAACATTTATATGACATAACATGTACAATATAGTATGTTACTGGGGTCAGTGATATTCTACCTGAGAGAAAAACGTAAAACATGGTGACCCCAGGAAGAAGCAATTTAAAACATCTCATAGTCCATAATTGTTGGGACATATCAGTTATAAGTTAACATTTACTGTAGATTGTACAGATGGGCAAATTTGGTAATTTTGAACAAGTTCTGTCCTAAAGTTAGAGGTCAGAGTGAATACCGTGATGGACGATGCTGTCCAACTCTCCTTCAGACAATCTCAAAGTTTAGTTTTCTGTCTAGCTGAATGTTTCAAAGGTAAAGAGCTGTTTCAGAAACAAGAAACATCAAAGACTAGGTAGCACTCTCGAAGGAAAATTTTTAAAACATATTTTTAGGGTATGGAAGGTTAAGTTATCTTCCTAGACAAATATAGAGCTCTACAGCTTAAGGCATGGATACAGTTAAGAAATTAAAGCCACGGTACCCCCTTTAAACGCTATTAAGGAAGTGTTGCTGGTAGAACAGTCGTGTCAAATTAAAGAACCAGAAAATGAGTAGTAGGATGTGGAAACAACGTCACGGCTCGATTTCATAGAATGGGATTGGCATCGCATTGCTCACAGATTTCTTTTGGATTTCATGTTTGTACCCACATTTGACTCCCACGGGTACGTTTCCCTGAAAAGAAAACAAAGATTTTTTCTTTCTTCGCCAGGTTGAGAGGATGTAGGCTGTGTGTTCTGTATATTTGCTTACGCCATTATGAAAATCCACAGGAAGTGCAATAATAATAATAATTAATATGCGCAATCTATTATATAAGTCTGTCAATTGCAGCTGCAGTGCAGCATACACTTCAGCAGAAGGTCCTAAATCAAATAGATTGGAGTTACATACTAGCATATGACACTAATAAATTTCAGGTTTTGTTCGTCCGAACAATTCTTACCAATATAATTTTAAAAGTTTCGATTTTACTATGATTGGTTAATATATTAAAATATTACTGTTGTACAGTACATGTCTCATGGCCTTTTCTGATAAAGATTTGAAGTATTCTGGCTTGGGTGGTACAGTGGTCGTCGTATATATTCCCTGGGGTAGGGGTGTAAGGGAGGGTGGTAAACCAGAAGAATCATAATAAATTAAAAAAAGTGAAAATGTGGATAGCAAAAGGTGGAGGAATGGTTCAAGCATATACAGTATAGTGGAAAGATAGAGGGAAAGAGATAATATATAGGGAAGTGAGCAGAAAGCACACACAAACTGAAAGAACCTAACCATCTTCATTATCTTACATGATACTGTACAAGAATTTCTTGTGCTGAACAACTATCCAATGTAGCTGAGAAAAATCTGGAGATGGGGATGGGGGTGGGGGGGTAGGGGAGTGAGGAGGGTTCAGGTTTGGTTTGCTTCATTCTTTCCTTTAATACATGTTTCCTATACATATATGCACTGTGCTCCCCCCCAACATGACCCTCCCCAGTGATCTGCACAGCCCTCTTGCCACCCATTCAGGTAGTTAAGGGACATTGAGGGTAAGGTTAGGTTTCAGGGATATATCATGGTTCCATGTCAGAGAGCTACTGATAATCTGTATGTGATGTCTTGGACTACTCTAGCCAGTTGATTGGTTGAATTTGTTTTTTGTGTGCATGTGTTTCCTATCATTGTTTGCATCATAGGTATTAAAGAACGAGGCAGTATTGCGTGTGAAGAACAATGCCAGTAATATGATATGTTACAAACATTGATCAATGCAGCAATGCCCAGTCACAAAAATACCACTTCTATAAGGAGATGAACAAATAATATATGAATAACATTAAATATGCAAGCACAATTAAGTGTGTATGTGATGTAATCTCTGGACATGTTCACAGCTTTAATTTGGTATAGGAAAGAATACTGTATTTATTTACCTATTCTACCACTCTACGTTAACGATGGTGGTTACTTTACGTCACTTATCAGTGGCTATTTTGGCGGAAGGGGGGGGGCAGGGTTGGGAGATAGCGGTTGCGGGTTGATCAGCATGAGCATCTCCACCCCACCCCACAGGAAAGAACATTTATTTACTTATACTACCACTCTACGTTAACGATGGTGGTTACTTTACGTCACTTATCAGTGGCTATTTCAGGGGAGGGGGGGGGGCAGGGTTGGGGGATAGCAGTCGAGGGTTGCTCATCATGAGCATCTCCACCCCACTTTCCTTTAATTGACAATGTCATCCTTTAGAGTATGAATTAATAAAATTACTTGGATACATACGATGCAGACCGTCAAAAAAAAACTCTGCTTATTAATGCACTTCAGTTGTTTTACTTTTGTAAGAGAATTAACTCTTTAAACAGCCAAGTTTCATCAAGTAAAGCAACTGGACTGTTTAGTCTAACATACAGACCCATTAGGTCATTTCCCCAGACCCATACACTACAATCAGAAGGGGAAGAATTGTATGGACTGGAATGACATGTTTTATGATGTATCCCATAATCGCCAAGGACAAATGGTGTTGAATGTCATGCAAGGGTGCTCTGTTTGTAAATTATATAAACCTGAAAAGTATATGTTTTGGTTATAGAGTAAATTAAGGATTTATACAATGTTGGATTAACATACAGTATCTATATAAAAAAATATAGGGCTTCAACTGAGAAGCTGAGGTCATCATCAATTTAGTCTTAAAGGAGCATTCCTGAGCCTTATTCTTAAAGGAGCATTCCTGAGACATATTTTAAAGGTGCATATCTTAAAAACTAGAATTACAGAAACATCACTTATACTCAGATGTTTCCTTTTATCTTAGACTATGACATATCAGACAAAAAATTCTGCCAAAAAATCATCCTTTTGAACTGTTTGGTAAAGTTGTGTTGGTTAAGTATCCTATTGATGATAGTTTTATGTCTTTACCTTTCCTTATATAGTGTTCATCATCAATATATCTATTGTATATATGTCAGTGATGATAGAAGCCCTCTGTCTCTAGAGCTCTCTTCTAAAGGAATAACTAAACAAGTGTCTGAGTCTTCTGAACTTCCCTTGATGGAGTGTTAAAAGTTTCTTGAACGTGTCGGGAAATGCAGACTTTCACAGGATGCAACCTGTTGTACGTACTGCGATGCTATCTTAATTGTATGTAGCAAAATGCTTAGTACAACCTGGCCAAGCTGCTACAGAGGGTATGCAAATAGCACTGGATATAGTTCAGTTTTGGTTGAGAAGAAAACCAAACTAAGTAGAATAGTTGGAAATAAACATCCAAACAGAAGGATGCAGGGAATTAATGTATCAAATTTTATCAAAGTTGCTCATTCCAAGTGGAGATATGTATTAAGCCATAGTACCAGGAACAAGGGGAGAAGGAGGGGGGGGGTAGAAGAAAAGTTAGTCTATCCTTCCTGAATGTGAGCCCATGAGGTTGAATGGTGGGAAGGCGTTGCATCCACAGCCTCTCACTGCTGATTCGTACTAGGTCAGGACGGCTACCTAAGGATTCAATCCAGGGACATGTCGTTAATGGTATGGTTGGGAAGGTTAAAGTGTTCTCCAACTGGGGTCTCAGTCTTCATGGTGATGACTGTGGATCTGTGACCATAGAATCGCTTCTTGAGGGTGGTTTTGGTTTCGCCAACATACTGGATGCCGCAAACTCTACAAGAGATCAGATAGATGACATTAGTGGTTGTGCAAGTGATTTGATTCTTAGTCTTGTGTGTGAGTTACAAGCTGTGGCTGGTGATGGAATTGGATTCAACAATGTGGTGGCTGCAGGTGATATATATATATATATATATATATATATATATATATATATATATATATATATATATATATATATATGTTTAAATAAGGGAGGCAAACTTCAGAGCCTTCCAAACTGGTACACAAACTTTTAGCACTAAAATTATTCCCAGCATTGTGGAAAATAAAACATAAAAATTTACTGAAAATCTCAAGAGAGGTCATTGACAGATAGGAGGGTACACATATTATTATTAATTAAGTTTATTATTAGAACTTTAGAATCGTAGAACGTCAAAAGAAAAAAACAGCTTGGTTACTCTGATTATGAAAACAAAAAATAAAAAGTCACTATTTTGCCTTATATTATCTTAACATAGTTTGTTGTGTTTGAACACAAACGGAAAAAATGCTAATGCTAGCAAAAATTCATAACAGCAGCTTGCTGGTTGAAAGAATCAGAAACGCCCAACTGTGTATTTCTTCCCACTCCTATTCAGAAGCAGAAAAATATATATCTTTTGATGTGTGAAATTTTGGGTTGTTATTTACCGTACTTGAAATTTATACCCGGCCGGTTTCATTTCATCATTCAGTTTAACAACAATACAGGGAACCGAAATTGGAACCATGCCAGTTATGGCAGCAATGGATCAATTCTGCAAATTATTGTGCAATTGGTGTTTACCAAACTTATATAAAAAAAAATATTTCTAATGGTATCAATTCCACAAGTCGAACTTAAAGGAGACACCAACCCAAGATAATCACTATTGGTCTTTGTCAAGAAGATTTCTGTTATGAGCAACCTCCCCCAAACAGCCAAGGAGAAAACCTTATTCTCAAATTGGAAGATATCACGGTTTTTTAGTGTTTTTTTGCACATAAGGGAAATGACTTGATCAAGTCTAAAGTATGACATATTTGTGCCACATGTGCTTTAGTCGTTTCAAGTTTCTCTTTATTTATTTGCAATATTTATTTGTTGTAATGGAGACATGTTTTGCAAATGCTGGATCAAAAATATTTGGAAATGCAAACATAACCAAGTGACGGCTTCGGTTTCACAGTGTCAAGGATGTTGAGATTTTTCGTTGAATATTGAAAAGGAAACATAAAGAGAGTGAAAAAGAAAGAAAAACAAAAACAAACAAAAAATCAACAATAAGGTTCCAGATCCTTGTGGCACTATGACATCACAGGTTTACTAAAAGACAGCTCACAGACACAAGTCTTAAAATAGGATATCTACCAAAACTGGAGAAAGATTTTTTCTTTATCTGTTTGTGGGGAGTCGTTCTCCAAGAAGATCTGTGTCAATCATATCAGTGAAAGATGACAGATGGGCTTGCGTCCCCTTTAAGTTTACCCCCGAAGTAATATCCTTCGTAACTGCATTGTATACTGAATATTAAAGCAGGAGTGTAGAAGTGTCATGCTCAACCATTGTTAGGATTGTTAGGGTACCTCTTGAGAAGACCATCTGCTATTTGAATCCCCCAAAATTTACGCTGAAAATGATGAAATTTAAAGGGCAAAAAAATAATAGATAAAAAGTCAAGTAAGAGTGGGCTAATACCCCTCTTGATCCTTAATTTGAGCCCTTGTACCCCACATGTTGGAAGAAATTGCATCCCCACCCCATTCTCTGACCCGACTTTAAACCATGATAGCTCACAACGGGGACAAAATTTTCACAGCTGTTTTGGGAGGAGTTTTAGGCAACTGTTCAGAACAACTATTTACAACTATTTGATAGTTGGGTTTGCTTCAACCTGAGAGTAATAGCTATTGTCTTAACATGATTACTCAAAACCTTTTGATTTCCCGGTTAGAGGAGGCCTTAAAATTTATGGGGGTGTATTAACTATGTCAGGAATTACAGTAATAACATTTATATGAAATCCATCGTGGTGTTGAAGTTAACTTTTTTTATACTGACAATTTTTTATTTTTTCTATTTCTTTACTCTTTAGGAAACAATATGTTTTTTTATTAACCCTCTTCTTTTGTTTTCGTTTGTTTTTTCTTGTTTGACTAGGAGTATCAATTGCTGAATCAATGTTAACTCATAGAAAGAAATCTTGTTTAATGCTTAAATATGGCTAATGAGTAAAAGCTCTCTGAGAAGCAGATCACACCATGCCATCCAGCAGTGGCGTAGGAAGGTACTTTTGAGTGGGGGGCTGAAGACTGATGGCCGGCCTGGGGGAGGGGTCCTTTGGAATTTTTTGCATTTCCAGGTAGCCTCAGATGCAATTTGGTGCAATATAGCACACTTCAACACCCACTCCATTTTGTAAACTTAATTTTGTATTTTCACCAGGCCTTAGATGCAATTTGGTGCTCCAAATGAGATTTTTTTTCTCATTTGGAAATGAAAAAGGGGTTTTCTGACTTGCGAAGCGTGGGGCGGAATGATACTTCCGCCCCTCCACATTTTTCACTGGGGGGCTGGTGCCGCCCCGGTTCCTATGCCCTTGCCATCCAGTATCATATAAAAAAGTGCTATTTATGTTCTTTTTGTCAACTATTTTCTTGCCATCCCTGTTTGTCTCCAAAACATTCTGTTGGGGATGGGGGGGGGGGTTGGGCACTTTGCCCTCCTCTGGCTATGCCACTCGCCCATGTGTGCATACATGCGGCTGATTAAAGTTGTGAAATAACTGCAAACTATTTAATGCTGAATGGTTGAAACCCCCATTGTTTTCGAGCTAGCCTCATACCAGCATTGCCATTCTCAAGCAAAGAAACAGAACTTCAACTGAAAGAGTTTTTTTTTCTTTTTAGTCCAACAAAAGTTTTAAAAAAAAAACACTAGAAATGATGATGAAATTTGGCATAGTTTACAAAAGTTTTCAGTGTAACATTACAGTAAAATTGAGGGACACAGTGATTTTTGGGGCAAATTACCTACAGTCAGATGAATGTAACTGAATTTAATATAAAAGTGCTGTTCTCAAGCAGACTAAAATGTATCAGAACATGTCTTTTTAGTCCATTGAATGCAACCAAAAATAAAAGATCTGTTAATTAGATTAATGGATTGGGGGCAAGGGGGAGGGGGTGATATCCAGTAATATATGTGTTAATAATGTGTGGCTTTATAAGATTTAGTCAGTTGCATACAATCAAATGCAATCAAATGCAACATACTGTAGCAGTTCCTATGTATGGTCTTACTTGACTGTACAGATTCTTCTACAGACAAATGCAATCAAATGCAACATACTGTAGCAATTCCTATGTATGGTCTTACTTGACTGTACAGATTCTTCTAAAGACAAATGCAATCAAATGCAACATACTGTAGCAGTTCCTATGTATGTCTTACTTGACTGTACAGATACTGGGCCACTCCATCACTGTAGGGCTCTCCCCAGAGTCTTGCTCTCCAGAGAGGATGCTAGCCAATGTAGCAATATTCAACACTCAAAAGAGTACCATCATAACCTGATCACAGCTAGAAATGGATCACATCAATAAAACACACTGCACTTCATGAGTTTAAAAGATGAGGGTTCTAAAGCTAAGATAGATTCAACCTCTCAGTTATTTACATGTCAAGTTTGTGTGGGTTGCTTTGACACTAGATCCGGATCAGATCCACTGATGTTATCAAATCGGGACCCAGATACTGTACTTTCTTCTTTCTAATATTAATTGCATTGCAAAAACAATATATTGAAAGGTGTTTTTTTAAAGATTTTGAATTTTGTGTGTGTGTGTGTGTGCTTGTATAGTGTGTGTTATTTGAGGGAAGACTTTCCAAGTTTAATTACATATGTTTTGGGATTTTAGTAAGAAGTACCATCAGGACTGAAATATTGCCGAAAACTCAAGGAGCTACATAAAGTGATGGTGGGAATTCCCCTTGCATCCATTTGGTACAGAGTAACATTCTGGTGTGCTGCCCTCTATTTCTTTCAACATTGTTTGGCTGTGAGATTCCATAATCATTTCATTGTACAGAACCCCCCCCCCCACCCCCCATGAAAGACACTGACATACTAAAGCTAACCATAAGCAATATACAGCATTTGATAATTAAAAATTTGTTGCCAGGAATTATCGTAATATTCAACAATTTTCCAAAACAGCATGTTTGAATTTCTGTAGTTATGTAGATTAAACTGTAGGAATAATCCAACATTTGATGTCCCTCAAAGTCATAATGTGGTATCGACTATCAATAAACTGAAAACCTTTGATTTTATTCTGCATGATACCATCATTCCTGATAAAAACTTTATGGTGACCATGTTGCAAGTTTTTTTTTTCAATTTAACTAAAAATGCAGACTTTAACACAATACAGACTAGTCCACTATTCTGGCTTACTGGCAACCGACCCAAATAGTCATTCCTTATTTCATACTTGTGGTGTTTACGATCACATTACTGCTGCTACAGGTTATGCCGTCAGTGGCAGGTTTATTTGTTTCTTTGTAGAATATACAAGTAAACATTGTGTCCTCCATTCTGTTGACATAAGGAGGAGCACCTGTGAGAGTAAAGACATCTGGTATGAATTCATAAATCATCTGTCTTTGGTCATATCTTGCAAGAGGAAGTGGTTCAGACAGGTGTAACCGGAATAGGATGCAGGAATGTGTACGGGAGAAGGGTGATTGGGGGGGGAGAGATAAGGGGTGGAGGTGGGGATCCCACTATTATCAATACAAGGAAACTACCAGCGTTATTACCCTCTCTGCTTAAATGTCACGAATGCCAGCCAGAGAAAGAGCCTTCGGTTAACGTCTAGCCTTTGAAAAATGAGTACGTCATAATAGATCTCCATAACTTACACCAAATCAAAGACATCAGTTTATAATGTTCATATAATGCATATATGATCTGTCTTGATGAATATTCAGTGGTGTGGAGGGAAGCAATCCGGTCTATCTCATGTACATAATATATGCAAATTACGGCTACATCAGTTCTCTTCAGAGAAAGAACTGGAAAGAACCGGAAAAAACTGGAGAGAACTGGAAAAACCGGAAAGAACACAAATCTACGGCAAATATTTGCATTGTTTCAGTCTCATGATCGGTCGGGAGGAGGAGGAGGAGGAGGAGGAGGAGGAGGAGGAGGAAGAGGGGGAGGTGGAGGTGGAGGAGGAGGAGGAGGAGGAAGAGGAAGAGGAGGAGGAAGTGAACTGAGGGGAATTTGAACAATTTCTGATTTCCGATCAAATACTGATGACAAGCAGTTTTTGTGGTTAGCTTTACGCACATGATTTGTTTGGTTTGGTTTCGGGATTAGTCACATGCCAACCTATTCAAACTCTGTCACGTACCGTAACCATAACCGACACCTTTTTTCTTTTGGTTTTTATGTGATCGTAGTAAGGAATTCCAAAAGCAACAGCGTGACTACAATTAAGTAATTCAATTGCACCACCAGGAACTCTTTCAAAACTGGTGTGAACTATTTTCGGTCTTGTTACTTTTATACCTGTCACGGACCTGCTGAACGGTCGATGAGGGAGGGAGTTTCTCGGTGTGATGTAAACGTCATACTGCGAGGACAAAGGAAGTAAGGCAGAAAAGAAGGTCAATACTCTATACTGCATTCACCGTGGGTGTTGGCATTGGGGCGCTACTACTTGTAAGGAAACCTCTAAAAAATTCTCTGTTTACACCTCAAATACTCTAAACAGGTATCACAAATATGGAAGTTTATTTAATAAGACTTTGTATGAAATATATTGCATTATATGTAAAAATTTGTACTACGAGCATAGGCCTACTATATGTTGTGTATAAGTCAATGACATATTTGGTTTTTTACATTTTGAGTCTGAATTCATTCTGTGGCTATATTGTTTCATCTGTTGGGACTTAAAGCAGTGTGCATCCCCCCCCCCCAAAAAAAAAACACAATTTAATCATTGTTTTACTAGCTTCCACCTCATGTAGATGTAGCAATGAACTGTTTCCTATCCAGTGCTTCTGCTTATCTAACTTACATTCCCCCCCCCCCCCCAAGAATAAAACAATTAAATCATTGTTTGACTAACTTCCACCTCCTGTATATGTAGTGGTAAACTGTTAACTATCCAGTGCTTCTGCTTATCTAACTTACATTCCCCCCCCCCCCCCAAGAATAAAACAATTAAATCATTGTTTTACTAGCTTCTACCTCATGTAGATGTAGTGGTAAACTGTTTACTATCCAGTGCTTCTGCTTATCTGACTAACATTCCCTCCCCCCCCAAAAAAAGTAAAACAACAATTAAATCATTGTTTTACTAACTTCCACCTCATGTACAGTAGATGTATCGGTAATCTGTTTGCTGCCCAGTGTTTCCCACAGCAAAGCTCTCAAGTTTCCAGTTCAGCTAAAATGATGGGTCCATCACTGATCCATCCATTTGTATATCTGCACCCTGGGGGAGGGATATAAGAGCAGGGGGTCCTGTCCCCTCCCCTTCTTGATGTTTTTTGAAATTTCTAATGATGCCTTACGTGCATAATTGTGGCATTTATTTAGGAATTTGACGGACCAAACTTGCGGAAGTGGAGATGCTGAGGAATGATTTAGGTAGCAAAATTAAAAGACTTATTAATATGTGGATCTGACCATGGAGGTAAAACCTCCTTGATCTGACGGAGTTGGAACAAATTTGATGATCGCTAATCTTTTTTTCCAAATAATACAGGTTTTTTCGTTAGGCTTGGGCAGGTCAGCAGGTTTGGGTGTCTAAATGCGGGTCAAACCTGCAAAATGCTGGGTGACTTGGGAGGTTGCTACAGTAGTTTTATTGCACTGATGGGTTCTCCCCCCTTCGTACATATTGTACGGGATTACATTCAAGGGTATACTCTAGAATCTATTTAAAGAGAAACTGGTGCAAACTTATTTACTAGCAGTCACGCTATTAAGCCTCGTACTGGTACAGTTCGTTCCCTTTATACTCATAACAAATGGGTGTTGCTCTTGCACTAGTACTCATGGGGTTGTACTCTTGCTAAAAAGCCTGCTCGTTAAATCCAGTAAGCAAGCTGATTGCGTTAACGAAGTCATACCCAGTTAATGACGACACTGGCTTGGTCTTCTCCCAATCATCTCGTCTCCTTCATCTTTCCCTGATTATTCTTATTAAAGGATGACTTTGGCAACAAACTTCCATTTTATCCTCTGAAAACCTACAGAAATCTGCCAATCGGTCCAGGTTGTATCGTTATAACGCTATTAATGTTAGAGAACGACACATTAAAATAGTTAATAGTTTCAATCAGTTGAAGTGACTGGACTATTAAGTCTAACACACAGACAATAAACTGTAGGCCAGTTCCTCAGTTGTAACACAAGGCTTAATGTGAAACCATAACACTTTTATAGCCTCCAATGACATGTTTTTTACAATGTAGTGAAAACTTTATCAAATGCAAGTGATATTGTATGCCGTCCAAGGGTGCTCTGCTGTTAATATGAAACTAAGAGCACTTGTTTTTGTTGAGTTAATATTAGAAGGTTTAAAATTTTATAGAAATATTGGTTAACATGTATAGGCTTCATGATCATCGATGTAGCCTTAGCGGAGCTTTCCAGACAGCATACTTTAGTTGCATATCTTGCAAACCAGAACAGCTAGCTTTAAAAAAATTTAACCCACTCACACCTCCCCCCCCCCCCCCTATTTTATTTCTTGGACTTTACCGTATAATGACCAAGAGTCATCCTGTAATGTATTAAAACACAGATTACATGCATTAACTGAAGTTAGGCCTGCAATAGCTGTACCTCTCCTCTTACTCCTCGGGTCCCTAATCCCATGCATTTAATAGATTCAGTGGTACCGTCGACATACCTCCCTCCCCCCCCCCCTCCTCAACAGTTTTACAGTCGCCATCAAATACACTTCTGTATTTAGACCTGTGTCATATTTGTATTTCAAATGAAATAGTTTGGAAATTTCTTTTTCTTTGAGATTAACCAGTTATATAATAACGCATCTATTTCATCAAATTTAATAGCCATAGTAATATATAGAGCAGAGCTGACACTTTCCCTATATCCATTATGAATATATTCCTTTAACTTTTGTTCTATATTGGCATTGCAAATATTTAGCATTGTCCTTAAAAAAAAAGATATATCTTTTCCTATCTACCCAAGTTACTGTTTACGTCCACCATCTATGGGTGTTTCCAAACTTCTGTCAGTCTCCCTATACAGTAGACACAATTAAAATTGTATGGCCATTGTTTATGTTCACAACTTGACACTTGTGGGAATTTCGCCATTGTTCTGTAAGTGCGTAATAGAGAAACTTCAAACTGCAGGGCAAGGCGTTCTAGGCAGCAAGCAATTCTTGTCTGTTTCGTTTGTTCGATATGGCTCTTCTTGAGGTGCCTTTCCATTACTTTCCTTTCCTTTCATTTCTTTCTTTCATTTTGTTTTTGATACTGGGGGGTGGGAGTGGGGAGAGGGGAGAGGGGAGAAGAACAGTGTCGCGGGACAGGTTCCTTCCCTTTTTTTAAATATTAATTAAGGGGGGTAGCGTCACACAGGTTGGTAGGCACTTCAGTTTTCCCACGATAGGCATTGATGCTCTGTTATGTAGAGATAATCTCTATTGTTAGCTCAAACCAGCTATGCTGGGTTGTTCGTTGGATGTAATGTTCGTTGGATGTTGGGTTACTTTCGACCACTGCGTCACTACAGGACATGTGAAAAATTCCAAAATGTACTGTATCTGCACTTTCCCAGAAGACCACATGCTCTTGGGAGTTAGTGATAATGTGACTTGGGTAGTGGTCCTTTCGGGGTGTACAAGGAAATTAGATCCAATGTCATTAGAGGTCAAAACCTGGAAATCTTTCAAACTGTCTGTCAAGTGATCTTTAAAGCTCATTCTTCGAGAGATTGATGAAACTTGGACACAATGATAATTGGATGTTGGGCTACTTTCAGACATCAGGTAGTTAAGGTCAAAGGTCATTTAGAGGTCACTACATGCCATGATGTGAAAACTTTCAAAACGTACAGTATGTCCCCACAATGTTCATTGACCTTGAGTGACTTTATGTTGTTGATCTATCATATTATGGAGCAATCTGCTCACCTTTGATAGTTCTTGCCATTATTAAAAGCATTTTCACCTAGCTCTATGCACCTGTGTGACTTTATTTTACTTGGAAAAGAGAATGATGCTCCATTATTTTGTTTAGGCCTACATAAACTTTAAAGGTCATCATAATATGCCAGAATATACTGAGAGGTCATTCCTGCTCAATTTTGCACAAGCATTTTATTGCCACTCTAAAAGTCAGTTTTCACCCTCTGAGCTTCAAGGGGTCAACAGGTTATATCAAATGGACTCAAAGGTGGCCATTTTCTCTGTGTTTTATACTGCTACTGTAGATGACTTTTGCTTTGACAGTAAAAGTGGAAATATTTCACAGTTTAAAGAAAATGTCATGTAGAGCTCTCATTCATTAATAACAATTATTAAAGGGGGTGGTTGGTGGAAGAGCGGATTTGCTAGCGCAAAATTGTTCAAAGAAAATGTCCTTTTATTCATACATCTATGTGTCTATATATGGGAGACTGGAAGACTGTTCTCTCTGGATATTGAACACATTTGGAATAATTGTGGATTAAATGGTTGATGCCCCCGCAAGGGATTGCTACAAATAAGGGCTGAAAATCTCTGACCTATTCTGGGTTCTCACTTAATTCTTGCAAATTGTACTGGAAGGAAATCACAAAGCCAACCGGCTGTCTGGTATGGAAATGAAGTAACCAGTCTGTCAGCCTGTATATAGGTGAACACAATGTCCTTTTTTTCCTTGATCTTCGCCTTGGGTCTCCCCACCCCCACCCCACCCCCCCCCTAAGACAATATCTCTCTTGGTAGCAAAGCCAATGTTGTTGTCCAAATATTGATAGTTTCAGTCTTAATATGATCTTGTTCACTGACACCCTCAGCGTTTCGGAACCATCTGAACACCAGAGCACTCATCGGACGTTCCGAAGAGAGACCTAAACGGTCCCAAGAAAATTTAGTAGACATTTTCATCTTAGGAAGTTTTGTTTTGTGTTAATCTAATGAATATTCACTGTGTGGTAACCACGAAAGCGATTAAGTTTGGTAATGTCAAATGACGCACTTCATGGAGCTCATCCGGAAATAGGTTGGTTTTGATGGCTTCTCCAGAAAATATTTTGTTATTTGTGATGACTACCTTAGTCAGGCTTGACCTTTTACCAAAAAAAATTTGATGAATTCCATAATATTGTTAAATGTTAAGTCAGACTGTTTTTTTTTCTTTGGTTTTCATGTAAAACGTTAAACCTGTGCAATAGTAATTAATGGTGTTAAGATGTGTATAAGTGTGTTTGTGTGCTTGTATGTTTAAGGGATGCCTGGCTTGTAAACAGGATATCACAGAAAGGGAAGCTTTGGATCATACTTTGTATGTGGATGCCCCCTGTTGACAGATGCAACTAATTTGCATATATTTGCATATCTGGTTCTTTTCTTCCTTTATAGATCTTTTTTTGATGTTGCATTGAAACTTGTCATTTTAACTAATGTACCCTGGAAGAATCTATCAAGTATAAAAAAAGAAAACTAGATTATTATGTATTATGATAATTATTAATAATAAGAGGATTTCCTGGACATATCCTTTGATACAATATGTCATTTTTAAGTATTTTACATTGATGATGCGGTCAGGCTCCTGAGTGCAGGACCTAAATTGTCAATCCACTGTTTTATTAATACTGTTCTAACCCCACCAAAACTTGACCATTGAACTTGACATAAAGAATAGAGCACCCATTGATGATATTTCAACACCATTTGTCTTTGACAAGTTTCTTAAATGTATTGTAATTAAACATATTGTTTGAGGCCACAAAGGTCTTATGTGTTAATTCCGATGGAGTTTTTTGTTGTCTCTGTGGAACCGACCAAAAGGCCAACTTTGTACTAGACTCTATAATCCAGTCACTTTAAATAATGAACCATCAACTGTGTAAAAAAGGGTCATTTCTCAAAAATTTCAAGAGCTATAGATATACGAAACCTTGAGTGAAACAAGTGATTTTTAACTGTCTACAACACATCCGAAATTTATTTTCTTGCCTAATGTCAGTCACTCTTTAAAGCCCACATTATGCAAATTTGATATTGACGATCTAAGCTTAATAATCTCTTCTCTATATTGTTTTAGTAATTAATCACACGACATGCTACTGTTTCGCAACAGTGTTGGCTCATTCGCAGAGATGGAGCAACAAAAAATCCAAAAAAAGAACATCTGTTGTTTGTGTACAAAAAACATTAAATCGGATGCACGCTCAGGCAAACGTTTCGACCTCAATGCATAATATTCAAAGACAATGTTGCCGTCACAGTGAAGAATTTTCACAATTCAAATATAGACACCGTTTACTTTATTTCTATTTCTTTGCCGAAGTTTTTTTAAGTACTGAAGATGGATTTATCCATTATTGAATCACAAAATGCTACCCGAATGCATGGTCAAATTGCTATACAAGTTTGAAGATGTATATATTTTGTTACCATAGGAACCATATTAAATTATTCAAATAGGCAATATCAAGTTCGTAGCCTTCCAAACTGCTACACAGAATTTGAACTCTTTAACATTATTCCCCATTATTCCGTGCTGAAGGTATTATTAATATTATTGTAGTGAAGTATTTGTTGTAGATTTATGCTACAGTAAACTGCAGGCACAATGTTTCATGAAAACTCAATTATTCATTAAAAAAAAACCCAGAAAAGCTTTGTTTTGACAATTTTTCGGATACAAACATCTTATCGACTATAAAGCAGTATTCATAAATGTTTGCCATATCTTTCAGATCTCTGCATAATTCAAAAGCCTTCAGTTTTACAAATCATTAAGCAAGAACAATCGTTCCCATTGTGCTCGCTAGCTCGTTTCGTTAACGCCCATCCTATCCTACCCACATGAGAAAAACATTTGGCAAACTGCCTAGTGCTGACAGGAATTGGTATAAAAATCGCCAAGGGGAATGCGACCGTATTGCTTTAATTACTGTGATTTTCTGATAGTGCTGTTAAAACAAATAGGCACACCTTAACAAGCACTGTTTCTCACTTCATAAATGTGTACGCATTTCTATAAAAGGTAAAACCTATCAATTTTGACTGGCAGTTTCAAATTGTGGTTCAGCAGTTAACAAATCCAAGATTAGTTTTGTCACTTGTGACCAGTGACCTGGACTGGATTTTATAAAAGGGAACATAGGTATTGCTAACTTAGAGGCAACATTGCAGAATAAATTGATTCTAAAAGTAACCAAAAATATTCACTTATTGATCGACTAGAAAATTGATCAAACTGTAAAGTACAATATTAGACATTTTTGCAGGGGATGTACGTATGGCACTCTGGATTTTGGAGTTCAGCTATTTTGTAACGGTTTTCATAGAAAAGTGGCAGCATTTAATTCTAGAGTCAGCTTTACAGCAGGTCGTACTAAATAATGCCATGGACGACACATAAAACTTACCACAGGATCAAGTTAATATGTCTGCTAGGTGAAGGTTGCCGTCAAAAGCAATTTGTGGCTTAATTACCATATAGCCATTGGAGATTTGCATGATGGGATGTGTCCATCCATCAACTCAAGGGACGAGTGGTAGTAGTAATAGTACTGCAGTTTGGCGATCGGCTTGGCTCTCTATTCAACATGGTCAAGTGGTTACATGCATGAGTTGACTAGGTTAAATGAATTTTGGAGGTTTACCAAAATGCACTTTGGAGTTCACATTGCTCCTGAGAGGGAAGGGTGGAGGAGGATGAGGAGGAGGAGGAGGAGGAGGAGGAGGAGGAAGGGGAGGAGGAGGAAGAAGATGTAAGCAGAGATAAAGAGGCTGGGTGGGGGTGTGTTCATCCCCTCCCCCCTCTCCTTTTCAACCTTTACCCAAAAATTTAAAAAATATATTTATTAGTACAATTTTGATCTTTTTTCAGACGGATTCACCCAGATCACCCAACTTGGAGAGTCAGTTTCGATGACTACCCCCCCAACCCCATGGCCACATTCCCCCCTTATAAAAGCTGGTATTTCTCCTGAGTGGGGGGTTGGAAGGGACTCTGTGAGGGGGATTTGTTTACTACAGTGAGGGGACTTCCCTCTCCCCCTTCCTCCTCTCATATCTCCCATCCTCCCTCCCTCCCTCTCTCCTCTGTCCCTTCAAATTACTAAATTTCACCATCTCTAAAATGTAGAACTTGATTCTAGGTTTTGTTATCTTTTATAAAACATTGAATAAATCATGAAATTATTTTTGTTCAGTTGTATAAATAAGTATAAGTAGGTGTACAGTACAGTATGTTTGGTAAAGTGTTTGTTTCAAACCTTTTGCTTGGAAAAACCTGTTGTCTCATTTAATACTAGCACTTCCTCTTCTATTTAGTGAAAGTAAACACACAACTATCTTTTTATGACTTTTTGGTCTACTGTCAGTTTATACTATTTAAACAGGTGTTTGACATAAATTTTGTATTATGATGTTTTCTCCACCAGAACAAGTACATGATCATAAAACTGTCATTATTTGCTTTTTAGACATGATTTATTTAATGGCCACAAGAAAAAATTCTCACCTAGGCATAATCTAATGTACAATGTAGAGCAATTAGAGAAAGAAAGAAACAATAAAACAATAAAAAAAAAACATTTGAAGATCAGTTGCCATAAATGACATCATTCATTCTGCTATTGTCAGGTGGATTCACCAAATATGTACTTAATATATATGGAAAATTTCAAAAATCATTTCTTTGTCATACAAACTGCTGTGAGGGTGTGGTTTTCCCCTAACGATGCAGAAAAATTTCAAGGAATTTTGTTTGTAAGAGCAATCTACTTCAGCCAGCAGGAGATCTATCAATATCTATCAATATGCTTTAATGAGTTCAGCCATTTTGAATTATGCAATTCAATATATCTGAGCAATTTTCTTATTTTTTTCTCTTCACTTCTATTCTTGTGACTTTCTCAAGACCTTAAATGCCAAAACAAAAAAAATCTTTCTTTTTTTGTACGGTTCAACTTTTAGCTATGAAATTTCTAAAATTCATTTTGGATGATTCTACTGCCAGGACCCAAATATCATTTCCATCAGGCCACTCGTTAATTAGCACGTAGTAGAGATGTAGTTAAGCTTTTGAAAAGTTGTCCCACAAAGTTTTGGAGGTCACAACGGATAAGTACTGGAATGGTATTAATTCTCATTGTAGTAATTATCTGAACCAAAGCTTTGGGGACTACCCCAGAGCCCAGAAAAAGGCTGGTCAAAGAAAGGGAGGGAAAAATATGAAGAAAGAAAAGCAAATTGGTAGGAAGCAGGGTTCACTGAATTTTGGTATTAAATATTATATACAATATGCATACACCAATTAAGACAAAACAAACATCACTTAAAAATGAAACCCTGGTTAAATTTGAAGGCACCCCAAAGGTATAACAACACTAAACACAATCTACACAACTCTAGAATTTTGAATTTTCCTTCTAAATTTTACATTGGGAGGTGGTGGGGGGGGGATAGTGGGAACAAGAAGCTTGACTTTTGATGAGCAATCAATGCACATGAACTTTGGTTTAATCCTTGTTTAGGCCTTAAAATATTGGAAATTAATGCAAATATGGGGAAAAAAATGAAGAAACAAAAAGCAGGAATCAAGAAGCCAGGGGAAAAGGTTAATAGCCTCAAGCTGTGTACGTGCATTTTATAATCCAGGTCAATGCTGCAAGAAAAAAAAAAATTATATATATTAATGAAAGAAATCTTTATAGCTTTTGTCCTGAAATAATCAAGTACAAGGCCAGGCACAGATCATTTGGTGATAGTGTTTGAATCAGTAGATATATATTGTTGAGTGAAAAATTTTTAAAATTGAAAAAATTATTGCCAGCTTCATGTGTTGATCCTATGTCAGCCAATGAAGAGACTGGTATGTATTGAGTTGACATTGTTGAATAGTTTCCATGTTGTAACATATACACCTGTAAAGTAATGGTTTGACCATGAGGGATTTAAATTCTTCATTGTACATTATGAAGATTGGCTATGATGATATCGTTATCAATCATATTCTGGAGAAGTTGTCCAACTGATGGCAAAACTAATGTTCCTACATCCCCCCCCCACCCCTCCCTTCCACTTTCCTATATCTCTTCCGCCCTCCTCTTCATTGAAAATACCAAAAATAACAGCTGCACCATATCCAATTTGTGACAAGTAGTGTTCTTATTAAATTGTCATATTAAACTATTTTATTCTGTATTCTCAACATTATTATTTTGATTTTCATATCTCATGCACCGGCCCAAAAAACAGTTTTGTCTGTAAAATGATATGCTATTCACATTTCTTGTAGATGTTCAAAGAAGGACACATATAATATTACTCCCTCCCCTGCTCTCCCTGCCCCCAGTCCTCCTCCCCCACCTCTTTAAAGCTGAAAAATGCTGGCAGTTACACATTCTGTTTGTTTACTTACAATCAGTTGGCGTTCGTGCATTCTAATCTGTTTACTCCACAATTTTTCATGCACTCCGTAAACATTTAAGACTTCCCCGATTATTGACATTATTCGTAAACATATTCTGTATTGCTTGCCAGTCAGTAGCGCTAATTCAGAATGCAACATGCATGATGGCTTAAATGGAACAGGGAAGTTTAGATAATCTGTCAAACATTGTATCGTGCTGTTTGGTAAAATGCATTTGCATTAAAAATGTTCGGTATTTAGATGGAAAACAGAATTTATTTCTGTGGTTATGGTGGACATCTCTTGATCGTTACCCATGTTATCGAAAGCAGGAGTAAGTTGTGCGATGATTTCAATGCGGCTTTTGTTGTGAGCTTAGTTTGATCAATTTCTTATACCATAAAAATCCATCACAATGAAAGAGCCATTAGCTTGGCTAGTCAAGTGTCACATCAAAAGATGAAGTAGAAAGTCCCCAAAAAATAAAGGAAATTTGAAAATGTCCAACAAGCTGGTATTAATTTGCATATATATTGATTTGCATATATATTTATTTGCATATATATTAATTTGCATATATATGTGGTTTCAAAAACTGATAAATGAAAATTGTGTGGGCAAGGAAACCCAAGTTGCACTCGCCAAATTGCAATGTCAGACATTTGATTGTGAAATTAGAACAAAACTCTGGTATTTGTTTTAAGGCTTGATCAAGCATGTTATAATGTCATCTTGTTGCGGAGGGGAGCACTGGTGGTATACACACATATCACTTATTCCTGAACAGACTAAAGTTCCCTGTAACTAAGGTTCATTGTGTGTGTGAAATTAATGTATTAAAATTAGTTTAAAATAAAATAAAACTATTAGCAAACTGCTTATCCAGTAGAGAGCCTGTGTAGGAGAATGTGTAAAAGTAAGTTGGCCTGACGTTTCGATCCTAGCAGGATCTTCTTCAAAGGCTAAATGACAAGTGTCATTTAGCCTTGTCATTTAAAGCCCAGTCACATCTCACCGGATTGCAATAATGGAGAGGGAACGAAGACAAAAAATGGCACTCCGAGGTTGATGTACGTTAGTGTCCGTTTAGTATGCGGTTCTCCTCCGTCCGTCTACGTTTCATGACCGGGAGGGTCCGGTTTGTCCGGTGTCGATTTTGAACATGCATAAAACTTGGAACGGACATCCACCGAAAAATGTCTCTGTTATTTATTCGTTACTAATCCGTTAAGCTTCCGTTTTATCAGTTTCTCATGCGTTTTGTTCGTTCTGTATGCGTTTGGCATACTGTATTTCTCCGTTCGTCTCTGGTTATTGCTATTGCTCACCGGATCATTAACGGACAAAGAACGGATGAAACGTAGAAGTACAGTACCTATACCGTATATTCGACGGACGCTAACGTAGAAATAACGGAAGTGCAAAGGAATAAAACTGACAATGAACAGATAGGTAACGTACGTTACACGGAAGAAACGGAAGAACTCAGGCCAGGAAAGTATAACAGACGGACATAGAACGGAGATGCAGCGTACCTCCACCTTGTCCACTCCAAGTGTCCCACACCTCATTCTGCTCCTATAACCTCTACCGTCAACACCTACATCATGGACCCTTCAGAAAGATTCAAGCTTCAGAACACACTGTCAGCATTAAAAGCACAGATGCTTATCATTGAAGCCAACATCAAGACCAATGAATAAGTCAAGAACAGAAGGAAGAGACGTGCTTGGCTTAAATGCTGGTCTAGGGCCTGGCTAGGTCCACAGAGAAGACGGCAGTTTAGTCTTTATGACCAACTAATGCAGGAGCTGCGAATGGAAGACCAAAATCTTTCATCAACTTCATGAGGATGCCCCCTGATTTTGAGGCACTCCGGAGGCCCAGGTTTTAGACCGTTTCTTCTCCGTTGCTAGTCCGGTATGTCCGTTACTTTTCCGGTACTCCTACGTTTTGTATGTTCTTTATCCGTTAATTGTCCGTTGTAAATTCGTTACTATCCGTTGGTGTTCGTTCGTTGTTATTCCGTTGTTCATCCGTTGTTCGTCCGTTGCTGTCCGTCCCTCGTACGTTTGTAATCCGTTTTCACCGTTGAACATCCGGTACGTTGCAACCCCCAGATGCATGCGCGACAACTTTTACCAACGGAAATAACCGGATGACTGTTTTTCGCGCGTACTCTTGTCCGTTCGTGCAATCCGGTGAGATGTGACTGGGCCTTAGCCTTTGAAGAAGATCCTGCTATGGAAACGTCAGGCCAACTTACTTTTACACAAAAATTAATTAAAATTAATCTCTACACTATCAATGTATCTCAAGGCATTTTGTAATTTCATTTTTCATTTGTTCTTGGCAGGAGGAATGCTTTCTTCACCTTGAGTGTCCGGTCCAGAGGGTGTGCGGTTGGGATACGCCGTTCCCTCACGTCTTTGAGCCTTTTTACATGCCCACCAAATGGAGGTGCTTCGATGCCATCAAGAAGGCTATCAACTACTAAATTAAAGCGTGTCCCATCAACTCAAAAGGTAAAGTCAAGATTTACAAAAGAGTACCAAAAAAGTCGCAATATTTAAAATATTCATTACTCAATTCATAATGGATGACTCTCAAGATCGTTAGTTTTGGTTGCAGCTTTTTAGCGACGCTAAAAGTTTGCTATAAATTTTTTCAGCAGTACTCCTCTTTTCCGTTCTGATGCCTCCAAAATTATTCCCAATTATTGAGTATTGTTAAACTGGAAGCATTAAAGTTTTGCGGTGGGGGTTATAACTAAGTCGAAGATTGGCGGTAATCTGCCAGTTAGAATCTGAGCGTGATTGACCGAGCTATCTTACGTCTGTAGAATATTTGACGGTGATACTGATGACGTATGACGGCCAGTCAGTCACTTTGTAACAAACGTCTGAGAATTAAAAATTATAAATAATGCAGAGCATGTTTGAATAGTACATTGATCTATCTCCCAGCTGCGTTGCCAGTTTCGACGTTGAGCTATATAAAAACGTTGACAATTTATTCATTCCCTCTTGGATGCGGTCAATATCCAACCATCTGCGTATGATGTTATTCATAGAATTCACTGAAAAACTGTTTTTTTGCGTCCCAGTAAAATGGAAATGATTAGAAATAAAGTAAACAGTGCGATGGGTTATCTATGTTTATGTTGGTTAAGAGCAAGTGACTTTGCCAAAATTAAAACAGGGATGTCCATCGCAGATATCAAAGTTACTTAGCTTCCTTGCTTACCTGTCCCCTCTTAACCTCACCTGTCACGACTCCAACCTGGGCCCACCGCCAAGACTGACATAACGATCGATTTGTTTGGGAACCTAGCAAACCCGTTGCCAGGTTGGCCCTTTGAGCAAGAGGAGCTGACAGGTAAGCTCGTCGCTCCTAAACATCCAAAAGTAATATCTCAAAAGTTTTGAGATTTGAATCTATTTAAAAATAAAAGACATCATAAATTACTTGTGCCGAGAAACATTGAAGTCACTAACCACGAGGGATGCAAAATCAGCGACCCTGGCAGCCTATATTTGATGAAATTACATTGTGAAAGACGTATAGAGAGTGTTTATATTGTAATGTTTGGTAGTAAAAGAACAAACCTAATACATCAGTTGATTTTTTCAACTTCCATATGTTTTTGAATAATGATATTTTCACCTTCCATATGTTTTTGAATAATCGGTATGAAATAACTGGTATTCCACATAATTTTTAACGATTTCAATTATGTTCCGATTATTCAATAATTGGCTCGATTCCGATTCCGATAATCATTTGAACACTTACCAGGATTATTGCAGCTCTCAATTGTTTTGGTTCATTACACACCGTACAATTGACAGACTATCTAGGCTAGCTGTTAAAATACTACCAATGCTGTATGGAAGATACTGCGTTTATAGATCTGAATGGTTAAAATATATAGTGTATCCACAGTATGGGTTGTAGCTACAAATACTACCAATGCCAGTATGGAACATACTGTGTATATAGATCTGAATGGTTAAATAGTGTATCCACAGTATGGGTTGTAGCTACAAATACTACCAATGCCCACCTGGAACATACTGCATATAGATCTGAATGGTTAAATAGTGTATCCACAGTGTGGGTTGTAGCTACAAATACTAGCAATGCCAGTATGGAACATACTGTGTATATAGATCTGAATGGTTAAATAGTGTATCCACAGTGTGGGTTGTAGCTACAAATACTAGCAATGCCAGTATGGAACATACTGTGTATATAGATCTGAATGGTTAAATAGTGTATCCATGGTATGGGTTGTAGCTACAAATACTAGCAATGCCAGTATGGAAGATACTGTGTATATAGATCTGAATGGTTAAATAGTGTATCCACAGTATGGGTTTGTAGCTACAAATACTACCAATGCCAGTATGGAACATACTGTGTATATAGATCTGAATGGTTAAATAGTGTATCCACAGTATGGGTTTGTAGCTACAAATACTACCAATGCCAGTATGGAACATACTGCGTATATAGATCTGAATGGTTAAATAGTGTATCCACGGTGTGGGTTGTAGCTACAAATCCTACCAATGCCCGTATGGAACATACTGTGTATATAGATCTGAATGGTTAAATAGTGTATCCACAGTATGGGTTGTAGCTACAAGTACTACCAATGCCCGTATGGAACATACTGTGTATACAGATCTGAATGGTTAAATAGTGTATCCACAGTATGGGTTGTAGCTACAAATACTACCAATGCCCGTATGGAACATACTGTGTATACAGATCTGAATGGTTAAATAGTGTATCCACAGTATGGGTTGTAGCTACAAATACTACCAATGCCCGTATGGAACATACTGTGTATACAGATCTGAATGGTTAAATAGTGTATCCACAGTATGGGTTGTAGCTACAAATACTACCAATGCCCGTATGGAACATACTGTGTATACAGATCTGAATGGTTAAATAGTGTATCCACAGTATGGGTTGTAGCTACAAATACTACCAATGCCAGTATGGAACATACTGTGTATATAGATCTGAATGGTTAAATAGTGTATCCACAGTGTGGGTTGTAGCTACAAATACTACCAATGCCAGTATGGAACATACTGTGTATATAGATCTGAATGGTTAAATAGTGTATCCACAGTGTGGGTTGTAGCTACAAATACTACCAATGCCAGTATGGAACATACTGTGTATATAGATCTGAATGGTTAAATAGTGTATCCACAGTGTGGGTTGTAGCTACAAATACTACCAATGCCAGTATGGAACATACTGTGTATATAGATCTGAATGGTTAAATAGTGTATCCACAGTGTGGGTTGTAGCTACAAATACTACCAATGCCAGTATGGAACATACTGTGTATATAGATCTGAATGGTTAAATAGTGTATCCACAGTGTGGGTTGTAGCTACAAATACTAGCAATGCCAGTATGGAACATACTGTGTATATAGATCTGAATGGTTAAATAGTGTATCCACAGTATGGGTTGTAGCTACAAATACTAGCAATGCCAGTATGGAACATACTGTGTATATAGATCTGAATGGTTAAATAGTGTATCCACAGTATGGGTTGTAGCTACAAATACTAGCAATGCCCGTATGGAACATACTGTGTATATAGATCTGAATGGTTAAATAGTGTATCCACAGTATGGGTTGTAGCTACAAATACTACCAATGCCCGTATGGAACATACTGTGTATATAGATCTGAATGGTTAAATAGTGTATCCACAGTGTGGGTTGTAGCTACACCTACTACCAATGCCCGTATGGAACATACTGTGTATATAGATCTGAATGGTTAAGTAGTGTATCCATGGTGTGGGTTGTAGCTACAAATACTACCAATGCCAGTATGGAACATACTGTGTATATAGATCTGAATGGTTAAATAGTGTGTCCATGGTGTGGGTTGTAGCTACAAATACTACCAATGCCAGTATGGAACATACTGTGTATATAGATCTGAATGGTTAAATAGTGTATCCACAGTGTGGGTTGTAGCTACAAATACTACCAATGCCAGTATGGAACATACTGTGTATATAGATCTGAATGGTTAAATAGTGTATCCACAGTGTGGGTTGTAGCTACAAATACTACCAATGCCAGTATGGAACATACTGTGTATATAGATCTGAATGGTTAAATAGTGTATCCACAGTATGGGTTGTAGCTACAAATACTACCAATGCCAGTATGGAACATACTGTGTATATAGATCTGAATGGTTAAATAGTGTATCCACAGTATGGGTTGTAGCTACAAATACTACCAATGCCCGTATGGAACATACTGTGTATATAGATTTGAATGGTTAAATAGTGTATCCACAGTGTGGGTTGTAGCTACACCTACTACCAATGCCCGTATGGAACATACTGTGTATATAGATCTGAATGGTTAAGTAGTGTATCCATGGTGTGGGTTGTAGCTACAAATACTACCAATGCCCACCTGGAACATACTGTGTATATAGATCTGAATGGTTAAATAGTGTGTCCATGGTGTGGGTTGTAGCTACAAATACTACCAATGCCCGTATGGAACATACTGCATATAGATCTGAATGGTTCAATAGTGTATCCATGGTATGGGTTGTAGCTACAAATACTACCAAATTTCAATTTGCACCCATCGTATCCTTTAAGTTTATCCATATATGCCATGGGTGCCACTTTCCCCTCCTCCCCCCCCCCCCACAATTGCTAAGCCCAAATTATGTGAAGCTTTTGCAGAACATTGTTGTGATGACATCACAGACCAACTACAGCTGTGGTCCCTGCCCCTCCTTTCAACCAATCATATATTGAGTTAGATAAGATATTGAGATGGGATATTCCACTAACATTGTGGGGAGTATTTTACTTATCGCGATAATATATAATTGTCATCTATCAGAATATCACTTTTAGGACCCATATGGCACCAATAACTTTCTTTAAGACCTTTTTAACCTTGTCAGAAAATGACAGCAGAAAAGTGGTAGGTCCAAAAACAAAATCACATTTGTTATAAAGTCAATTGCTCAATCAGGTTTAATGTAGCATGTACTGTAGTGTCACAGTAAACACTCCTAAAGCTATGGATTTTTTTCTTCCCCCTCCCCCATCCTCCCACCCTTTTATATGTGTGTGTGGACCAACTGTGGATGATTGAGAACTGAATTCCACTGCTGAATTCCATCTAAATTAAAAACTTTGATTTGTACCTTGGTTGAATTATCATATTATACAGTAGCTGTACATGTAGATTTGTAGTTTCCTCAAAGTCTTGGCGATAAATAATTTGAATATCAAAAGGTCAATGTAAAAGTTGGTATATATATCTAACGAGAAATTATTTTAAAAAAAAAGATCCATTGCCTTTCTGTGTTTCCCTTTACCTGTGGCATGACTGATTTTGATTTTCGCCGTGGCTTATACGAGAGCTTAACCATCTTTCTAAGGCCAAATTATCTAGCAGGTTAATTAAGGCAGAGCGCTACAATTACAAAATACCTGGCTTTGTGGGCACAGGATGTTGTGTTATGTTTGACTGACAGAGTGTGAAAGACGAGCTAGTAGTGTTAAAAAACAGCTGCCCGTTGAGGTGGAAGCAAATATAGTATATATGCATATATATATATATATATATATATATATATATATATATAGTATCTCTTTCGAGATCCGGCTTTAGGAATCACAAATGATTTCGAGTTGGTTAGCATCATGTTTGATCTCTAGAGTAAGGCAAAATATGTCACCAAAA
Source organism: Apostichopus japonicus (assembly GCF_037975245.1). Lineage (NCBI taxonomy): Eukaryota > Metazoa > Echinodermata > Holothuroidea > Aspidochirotida > Stichopodidae > Apostichopus > Apostichopus japonicus. The sequence continues at coordinate 1,428,196 of NC_092581.1, forward strand.
ACAGAACTAGTATTGTTCGATACAGGTGACAAACGCCTACAGTGGAATTACGACCTTCCTTACCGGTTTTGAACCTCTGGACATACAATCAGCGTCCATAGCCTAGTGGTTAGGGTGTCCGCGTACAGAGCGGAAGGCCCGTGGTTCGAATCCCGGTGGAGGCTGAAAGTTTTTTCACTGTTCTTGATTTTCCAACTCATTACGATTTTCATTTATATGTATATATATATATATATATATCTATCTACCTATATACATATATAAATATAATATGTTTATATATATATATATATAGGTATATATATATATAAATATATATATATAGGTAGATAAATGGATAGATAGATATATACTAGAAGTTGTTTATCTCAGTAAAGAGAATTTTTTGTGTATGGTGGTTTTCTCATGCTCTTCACGGTTGCAGGGGAGAGGGTTGGGGAGGGAGAACAAGCGTTTATTGTACTAATCAAAAATACTGAGAATAATATAAGAGAACATTATTCCTTATGCCAGCTAACACGCTCCACCCCCATTCAGGAATCAATTCCCTCCCTCCTTCCCCCCCCCCTTCAGAGAACCCCAGCAGGGAACTGTTTCCTTCAATGGTTTTTATTATTATCATTATTTTTATTGTTATTATTACCCTATTGACACCAACCTTTCGAATACAAATAAAGTTTATTAACATTCTGAGAGAACCCCACTTTACTAGATATTTTGGCTCCCAAAGAAATTATTCCCAGCTATAAAGGAGGGTCAGATTTTGGAGACAATTCAATATTACGTTACCTTCGGTGAATAATCAATCCAACCTGTGTTTGAAAAACTTTCCTGGCAGTGGAGAACAGCTAGACATGACAATTTTTTTTTGTAAATTTATATTTTTGAGCATTTCAACTACCTTTTCTATGCCATTTAAATATCCATTTCCAAATGCAATTCGCCTATAGAATATTTCAGGTTCCAAGAATGTCTGCAACCATTAGAATTCAAAATGACCACCAACATTTCAAGACCTAGGGTTTGTACAGGTAGCTCAAATTATTTGTCAACCCAAGTGGAGGTTCGTAACGCAGATGTACAACCTTTGCAGCCTCTGTTTGCCATGTCGTGTTACAGCAGTCTTCTTTTGCCTACAAAGTTCACAATACTCATATATATAATGCTACGATACATTTGCCGGGGATGGGCAGACGAAACATAAAGTGTTAAAGCTACATAGGGTCCATTTTTCTACTGCTCCTACATAGGTGTTTTGCTTCATTATACTTGAGATCTTGTGATAATGTTTTCTCATTTATTCCAGTCCAAAGACACTCCAAAGCTATTAAAACGAGACTATTTGTTCTCTTTTTTTCATTTAGAATGCTCCTTTAAGGCGTTGAAATTATTGACTGTCTCGTCAGTCAGATACCTTAATGTGGTCATTAATTAATCCATTGTTTTACCAATTTCTAATAACACGACCAAAACCATGTTCCGTTGCTTTACTTGATACAAAGCCACAGAGCAACCATGGATGTCATACAGTACCATATGTCCATGACAGATATATCGTGGATGGTGAAAATGTTATTCCAGGGCAGGAAAGTCTCCCAAGTTTTTCCTATTGCGCTTTATTTGTCGCAATAACAACCTAAATCTGCTATAAGTTTCCCTTTGAAAGGTTGCAGTAGACTGATTTCACTACAGTTCATGCAACAGCGTAAACATGTTTACATACACACAGACAGGCAGGATGTTTGCAGTGTTCACATTGTGTCTAGCAGAGTTTGAGATTTATTAGTTTTATTCCCATGAATTACAGAAGAAATTGTGTGTGCAAACACTACCAGCACATCTTTCTTGTTTTCTAATTTTTCTTGTGTTCTAATTTTCCTTCCCTTCCCTCCCCCCCCCCCCACTTTTTAATTGCTTTATATCAAAGGTACCATGATTATTAAAGTAATAAGCTAGAATTATCCCTTGGTGTATCTATTAATATCGCTGACATAGTCCAACCAACTGTGCCAAAATCAGGGGGCCTGGTGCGGAGGTAGTTGGCATGGCTAATCCCTTCATTGTTGCACTACTTTGTTTCTTTTTTTGCTAGTTTCTTGGCTTGTTTTCTGTTAGAATGAACGCATGAGCGTCATAACAAAGCAATTGACTAGTCCAGGTTTCCTTAGTTTTAAAGAGACAGCGAAAAAGGTTAATGTTTGAAAATTTACATATTGGTATGTTGTCGGTTAAATTGATCATAGTGCAGTTTACATACTACAGTATGTCATGTGTTTTGATGATAGAAACTTAATCAGTGGCACGCACAGGGGGGAGGAGGGCAAATTTGTAAATTCCTTTGACTAATTTAAAAGTATGAACCTTAATGGAAGGGCATGATGCAAATCCAATATTTTGAAAGGGGGTGGTGGGGAGGGTTCTCTCCTACCCCCCCCGCCATACATGCACTCTAAAAGAGAAAATCAAAACTTTAGACGTCAAATGGGTGCATTGTGGCTTCCAGGGTTCAAACGAAATGTGGAGCACCATTTGCGGTAAATTTTTAACCACAAGTAAAAGAGTTCAATAGCAGCAAATACCAGACAAAAATGCAACAATGAATAGTTTTCAGCAACCCTTTTCAACAGTATTTATTCAATTTTTCTATTATCTGACTGAAGGTATGGCTGCTTTGAATAGATTGCAGTTAGTAGCAAAATGAATGGGTTTTATGTGAACCACTGGAACAAGTATTGTACGGCAATACCGTCTAGAGAAAAAGAACTAAGTGATCAGATTTAAGGGCTGTCAACACTCATTTTCTTGTACTCACTTTTTCTGACTTGAAAAGAGAGTGACCCAAAATTGGGAATTGGTAGTGAGGGGGGGTCTGTTATGCAATAACGTTCGCTCATGCAAAGAGCACGACTATATATATATAACAAACGCCGCAGCCTTTTGTGGAAAAATACCGGCCTCTTGAAAATTTAGGCACAAAGAAGAAGAGCTCTTTTTATTAGTTATGAATCAACAACCAAATAGTACGATCCGGTGTTGCATCAATGAAATACTGAAGACTGGTGCAATCCATCGTTGATATATATATATATATATATATATATACAGCAAAAAAATCTGTCTTGCTGGTTCCTTGCTAAAGGCAACATTCAGTGGCATCGCCAAAGGGGGGCCTGGGGGGGTCATGTGCACTTCCAAAATAAAATCGTGGCCCCCCAGGTGCCCCCCACATGAGATTTGTAGTGTTAATAAAAAATTCTCAAACCAAAACTTTATCTGCCTCAATTAAAAACATAAATATCTGGCAGACTAAGCCCGAAAATTCTTGAACATAAAGTTACTCCAAGTTGCAATATATAGCACCAGATTGCATCTAAGGACCCTAAATTAATCAAACATTTCTCAAAGGAGGGGGGAGACCCTCCCCCAGGACGTCATTCACAAATAAACATTGCGCCCCTCTCATCAAGTGCTGTGCCCCCCAAGATTTAAATGTCTGGTGCAACATTGGAATCTATAACTCAAAACAGTGCGGTTTGAGTGACCATAGGAAAACTTTATACTTGCTATGTAGATATCTGTTGATGGGACTATATTTACTCCTTTTGGAAATTGATGAAGGTGAACGGTCAGTTTACTGTAGGTTGATAGGTCAAAGCCTGTTAGCATTCATAAACATTGCAAAAACGTGAGGTTTCAACTACCTTTAATGTGGTCATTAATTAATCCATTGTTTTATCAATTTCTAATAACACGACCAAAACCATGTTCCGTTGCTTTACTTGATACAAAGCCACAGAGCAACCATGGATGTCATACAGTACCATATGTCCATGACAGATTTAACGTGGATGGTGAAAATGTTATTCCAGGGCAGGAATTGCGCTTTATTTGTCGCAATAACAACCTAAATCTGCTTAAGTTTCCCTTTGAAATGTTGCAGTAGACTGATTTCACTACAGTTCATGCAACAGCGTAAACATGTTTATATACACACAGACAGGCAGGATGTTTTCAGTGTTCACATTGTGTCTAGCAGAGTTTGAGATTTATTAGTTTTATTCCCATGAATTACAGAAGAAATTGTTCTAATTTCAACTTTTGTGTGTGCAAACACTACCAGCACATCTTTCTTGTTTTCTAATTTTTCTTGTGTTCTAATTTTCCTTCCCTTCCCTCCCCCCCCCCCCACTTTTTAATTGCTTTATATCAAAGGTACCATGATTATTAAAGTAATAAGCTAGAATTATCCCTTGGTGTATCTATTAATATCGCTGACATAGTCCAACCAACTGTGCCAAAATCAGGGGGCCTGGTGCGGAGGTAGTTGGCATGGCTAATCCCATCATTGTAGCACTATTTTGTTTCTTTTTTTGCTAGTTTCTTGGCTTGTTTTCTGTTAGAATGAACGCATGAGCGTCATAACAAAGCAATTGACTAGCCCAGGTTTCCTTAGTTTTAAAGAGACAGCGAAAAAGGTTAATGTTTGAAAATTTACATATTGGTATGTTGTCGGTTAAATTGATCATAGTGCAATTTACATGCTACAGTATGTCATGTGTTTTGATGATAGAAACTTAATCAGTGGCACGCACAGGGGGGAGGAGGGCAAATTTGTAAATTCCTTTGACTAATTTAAAGGTATGAACCTTAATGGAAGGGCATGATGCAAATCCAATATTTTGAAAGGGGGTGGTGGGGAGGGTTCTCTCCTACCCCCCCCGCCATACATGCACTCAAAAAGAGAAAATCAAAACTTTAGACGTCAAATGGGTGCATTGTGGCTTCCAGGGTTCAAACGAAATGTGGAGCACCATTTGCGGTAAATATTTAACCACAAGTAAAAGAGTTCAATAGCAGCAAATACCAGACAAAAATGCAACAATGAATAGTTTTCAGCAACCCTTTTAAACAGTATTTATTCAATATTTCTAATCTCTGACTGAAGGTATGGCTGCTTTGAATAGATTGCGGTTTGTAGCAAAATGAATGAGTTTTATGTGAACCACTGGAACAAGTATTGTACGGCAATACCGTCTAGAGAAAAAGAACTAAGTGATCAGATTTAAGGGCTGTCAACACACATTTTCTTGTACTCACTTTTTCTGACTTAAAAAGAGAGTGACCCAAATCGGGAATTGGTAGTGAGGGGGGTTCCGTTATGCAATAACGTTCGCTCATGCAAAGAGCACGACTATATATATATAACAAACGCCGCAGCCTTTTGTGGAAAAATACCGGCCTCTTGAAAATTTAGGCACAAAGAAGAAGAGCTCTTTTCATTAGTTATGAATCAACAACCAAATTGTACGATCTGGTGTTGCATCAATGAAATAATGGCAAAAAAACCTGCCTTGCTGGTTCCAACATTCAGTGGCATCGCCAAGGGGTGGCCTGGGGGGGCACGTGCCCTCCCAAAATAAAATCATGCTCCCCCAGGTGTCCCCCAGATGAGGTCTGTAGTGTTAAATAAAATACTCAAACAAAAAAACTTTATCTGCCTCAATTAAAAACATAAATATCTGACAGACTAAGCCCGAAAATTCTTGAACATAAAGTTACTTCAAGATGCAAAATATAGCACCAGATTGCATCTAAGGACCCTAAATTAATCAAACATTTCTCAAAGGGGAGGGAGACCCCTTAGATCCCTCCCCCAGGACATCATTCACAAGAAAACAGTGCGCCCCTCTAGTTAAGCGCTGCGCCCCCCAAGACTTAAATGTCTGGCGACGCCACTGGCACTAATTGGAATCTATAACTCAACAAGAGTGCGGTTTGAGTGACCGTAGGGAAACTTCATACTTGCTATGTAGATATCTGTTGATGGGACTACATTTACTCCTTTTGAAAATTGATGAAGGTGAACGGTCAGTTTAGGTTGATAGGTCAAAGCCTGTCAGGATTCATAAACATTGCAAAAATGTGAAGTTTGTTGGAATGAACTTGTACATACTAGGCCAGCAGATTTCCAATCATTGAGTTGTAGAATCCCATTTGATATCTGGTCATGTCAAAGGTTATTTGAGGTCAACATGTCACAGTCTGTAACCTTGTAAACATGATAACTGCAAAGGTAAAGCTTATGTGAACTTTGTATATATGGTATGTAGAGTCACCTCAGTGAGTACAAGAACTCTTTTGAGTTTTTTGAGGGGTGGAGGTTTTTTTTGTTGTTGTCAAAGGTTTCTTGAGGTCAACAGAAGTCAAAATTCTAAAAACCTTGTAAAAAAAAGTCCTAAAGGTACTGAGGCTCATGAATGAGCTTGGAAAAATAACATGTCCATGTTCATGCAAAAAAAAATGCCGATCTCTTTCAGTGATTTTTAAAATTTACATAGCCATCATATGTTAACAAAACAGGTGATAAGAAAAAGTAACATCATATTTCTCAAGTTTTAATTTGAAAGCGAAGAGTGAAATGCCTCAAAACTGGAATCTTGTGCGCAGTGTTGAAATGTTCAGTCTGATGCCAAATGTGGGGAGGTAATTTACTAAGCACATTGGCTTGCTGGTTATTGCCTTGCAGAGTTGTGCAGGCATATCTTTTTAAATTATAGATCTCCTGTTCTGATTGAGTGACCCTAAGTAGATCTAGTACGTAGGTTGGGTTTTGATTTTACCATATGGCAGCTTTCTACCGTAAAGCTATTAACCACACATGGAATGCTGGCAGTCTGGTGCAGGGAGAGGCCATTCTTTCAGTGCTTAAAAACATTCCAAAATAATCATATATATATATATATATATATATATATATTTATATATATATATATTTATATATATATATATATATATATATATATATATATATATATATATATATGTGCATCAAGAAAGGACATTATGGAGAAAGCCTTGGAACATTTCTCAGATTTTGAAAATGAAAATGAAACTGGTATCAATGTTAGGTGTGATTAGACACATGTTGCGTATGAACAGAACCCATTCCCCCACTTCCAATCCCCTATTCCCACCCCCATCCCGCCACTCCCTCACTACAAAACCCCTCACCAATCCCCTACCCCCACCCCCATCCTGCGAATCCCTCCCCAATTAAAACATTGTACTTTGCCATGATTTAGGTTAGGGGTGAAAGAATCATTTATGTCACACCTGTGAGAACATTCTATATTGTATTGACAGTGGCAATTTAAGCTTGTCACCTAATTTAATTGGAACAACTAGAGGTATAATAAATATGAACCCTCACGAACCCCACCTCCAATTTACCCCATGGTGGATTGATTAGAAACACTAGATCTAAGTTAGAAGGCAAGGGGATGAAGATTAGTTGTAAGTTACCTATGTAGCAGAATGGTTTCTATATCATTAATCAAATTACTTTGTAATAACCACAGCCCACTTCCCACCCCACCAGATTCTTTCATAATACTTAGTGCTTTTCACATGTCTGCAGGGAGAGTCAATATTTAAACCTTTTTGTTTCCCATGAGACCAACCATTACCTATTTCTCAGTGAATACCACCTCTCCCCTCCCCTTTCACTCACCGTATTATTCTTATTATTATTAAAAATTCTTATTATTCTCTTCCCACCCCTCTTTCTACACTCCATCCCTCCCCCATCTCCTACCCATCTTACCCCACCTCTCTGTTTCCTCTCTTCCGTCTCTCTCTCAAAACTTCCACACCCCTCTCTCCCCCACACTGTAACTCCTATTTCAACCCTCACTCACCTCCTCTTACTCACATGCATGAGCTGGACAATTAATTCAACATTCATTCCATAGACCGTACAGTTCCCCATTTCCATTCAGTTTTTTGCTTCTATTTTGATAATATAACTACCATATGCCAGATTTTGTGCTTACACATTAGTCAGCCAAGAATGAAAACAGAGACCCCCAGTGAATTTGAACTCCTACGTCCCGTAATTATTGCAACGTCCCTGTCATAATTATTTCTCTTCCAACAATTCCCTTTGTTGCATTTATAAAATTCAATTGCACTATATATATATATATATATATATATATATATATATATATATATATCGGTGATCTAAATCTTCGCAAAATATAGAAACCATTCATTTCCTCTGTTACTTGATTGATTTGTAATTAAAGGCCTCCTAAATTCTTGTGTCTTTGCCTAAAGTTAAAGCAACACAATCACAGTTAAAGATCTTAATATAAATGTCTGATGATTCTGTAGTTGGCATCTTCAGATAAGATTGTCTATGACAACAGCTCTGATAAGTCTTATGGTTCACAGGGTTTTTTTCAGTTCAGATAAGCAGATTGATTGTTACAGTGGTTTTCTCTCATTTAGGCTGTATGTTTGTTAGATTACAAGGAGAGTGTAATAAGACATTGTGTATAATAGCTAAAGTGAACGATTAAGTCATGTTAAGAAACGTGTTACACACATACCTGGGTATTTCTAATAAGTTAATGTCATGTTTAACAGGTATCATGTTTTGAAGTAGTTGTAGGAATGTTTTTGCCATTCAGAATGTCTACTTTATACTCATGCAAAGAAACATGTTACAAACATTCCTGGGTATTTCTAATAAGTTAATGTCATGTTTATCAGGTATCATGTTCTGTAGTGTATGCATAATAGTTGTAGGAATGTTTTTGCCATTCAGAATGTCTACTTTATGCTCATGCAAAGACACATATTACACACATAAGTGGGTATTTCTAATAAGTTGCCGCTTAATACTTCCCTCGACGGTAAACGACCGTTTGTCTGAACCGTTTTCTGCTGAAACGGTCTGATCCAACACACTCTGTTTGCAGTGTGCATGATTTCAGATTGCATGGTAGGCCTAACTTTTTCGCTGTGTAAGAAAAGTTATAATTACAAGGTGCTGGTAGCCTAACGATAGGGCCTACACAAATTCAGGCTGTCTAGTCTAAGTCAGTTTTAAATGATTATTGAAGTGTAAATTTCACCACACAAAAAACAGTTTGTTTTATTCCCATTTCCTCTTGTTGTGTTCGTAAAACAAGGAGTGGGCAACCAAATTGTCCATGCGGACAGTTAAACAGTCAAGTTTACAAAACTTTCAGCTACTGAGTTGTGACCATGGAAAACAACTGTTAGTGTTGTAGGAAGTTCCTTTAACACTTTGTAGCAGTTCTCTCTCCCCAATGAATTTTTGTAGTGTTGTAGGAAGTTCCTTCTAACACTTTGTAGCTGTTCTCTGTGCCCCATGCATTTGTATGTAGTCATACGGTTTAAACTCATCCTACCAATTCCAGCAGCATCTTCGAAATCTAGCATATAGGATCACATCTGATAAACTTTATTAGCAATGCTATAAAGCCGGGGGGGGGGGAGGGGGGATGCTCTTGTAAAGGTCAAAAGTAATGATAATTTCTCTAATTTTGCTCAGTAGTTCAGTTTAGTTTAAATAATCCTTCAACTTTCATGACTTTCAGCATTTCTTTGATCAGATTCCGCCAGAATGAGATAAAGTCTTGAGTCAAAATTAATTGAAGCGAGGAAAAAAAATTCCCAAAACTTCTTCATGCATGCGTTTTATATAAATATGGTTATAATTCTAGTTAATGCATGGAGGGGTGGAAATAATTTGTCCCAAAAAGTGCCTCAGAATGCAAAATTGATGATTCCTTCCTTCACTGTGGAAATTTTTGCCATTTTCATTGAAGCTGTGTAGATTATTAAAACTGCATTTGAAAAGAAAGAAATGATTAAAGATTTGACTCCTTAAACACATCGACTTCAGTGTCGTCCATTAGTGCAGCAGCTTTACAAACTTATAAAACTTATAACATGGAGTTAAGGGGACAGGCGGAGTTACCGTACACCACCATAGATTAATACCTAGTACTTATCATTACCAAGGGGAATTCCACTCATTCACATCCATATGTTTTGTGGCATTTACTTCTACTTGGGCTGTGATTCTGGCCTATATAAGAGTACAAACATACAGTAGTTGAAATACTCGACGATATCTAATATGTGTGTATGTACGGAACATTGCACAATTTACTTGAGGGCATCCACTAGAAATGGCAGTTGAAAATATATATATATATATATACAGTATATATATATATATATATATATATATATATATATACTAGAAATTGCAGTTGAATATATATATATATATATATATATATATATAAACTGTATATATGTATACTGTATATATGTATATACGGTTAATGTGTGGGTTTGAGCATATAATCAAATGCAAGCAGCTGTTTGAATTTCCCATGTATATATCATACCTATTTTGAAAGACATGTTTGAAGGACAAAGATCAAAATGAAAAGCATGACAATTAACCTCAAAATAAACTCCAAACAATGTTCCGTGACTTGCTTCTCCCATTACTCTCAGGGGGGACAGACTTAGAAGGGAGTGCGCCCCCTCGCCCCCCTTTCAACTGCAAATGAAATTAAAAATAGTCAAATTAGCATAATCCTGGGATCGGACCTAATTTATATAGACCTAACTCATAGACGTAAATATGCCTCAGAATGTATCAAAGTTGAAAATCCTTCTCAGGCGTGGGGGGGGGGTGCAGGTCCCACCACATGGCAGACAACTTTAATCTACCGCCCCTCCTTTCATAAAAACCAGGATCTGCTTCTGTATTCTTTCTAATTGGTGGGTTTTTATATGTACCAGCATCTGCTGAATTCTCTGAATGTTTTGTATTCCATTTTTGAACCAATTTAATTGATTAATCATTTTAATGATTATAAACTGTGTTTCTCTTTCATAATTAGAAATATGAAACAAAATGAAAATGAAACTGAAAACAAAACATCACCAAACTTATTCAGTGTTGCAGAACAAAATGGGCAATATTGCTATACAGCTCTGTAAAGATATATATAGTAGTCTCTGCACAAAGAAACCACACTGCAGAATGATATATATTAGCCGAAAGCTTAAGAGCTTAAATCAATGCTGGGCTGCTTACAGTCATACATATTTGACAGATGGTCACTTAACTTTGATCGAAAAAGCAAGAAATTGTCCGAAAATGGAATACAATTTATAGAAAAAAATTCATCTTCTCATGAATATTTATACAGAGGGGTCAATGTTTTGATGTCGACCAAAATTGGTCCTCCCTGTACCTCTGGCACGTTCTTCCATGAGCCTCGTCCGGTGTAGAGTTAGGTACATCGCTGTGAATGCTTTGGCAGGCGTTGAGGGTTTTCTTTTTTTTAATAATAGTAATCAGCCGTTATTTTTATGACGATTAAAGCGACCGCAAATGTGGGAGAAACCCCACAATGGCTTATGGATTACAACTTCCACGTTGGGTGGCTTCCAATTCAACATTATATCTCAAATTTGGAATCTTTTTGATTTAGAGAATAGATTAAGATGGGAAAAATAGTACATTGCTCTTCGGGATGAAAAACCCACCTTACTATGACCCTGCCCGGGGAACGAACCCGGAACCTCCCGATTGCTAAGCCTCATTGCTTCAAATGCCAACGCCTTTATGCACTCGGCCACAGCACCGGTATTGAGCTTCATTGCTGCTTTAATTAAGTATCACTCGATGAATGTGTTTAATAAATCTTTGGCAGAACTTTCATTTTGGCTAAAATATCCGATACTTCCTGCATGGCACATTTGAAAATAATTGCAGGAAGTTGTGGGATATCGGCCATTATTTGCGGGGGGGGGGGGGGGGAGGGGGGATAATAATACAATAATTCAACCTCAGCAGCCTGAACTACATCTAAAAAAAAAAGAGAAAGAGGAAGTGTCTTCCTTCCTTGAAGTTGGTTTCAAACTATAATATATTGCGATTGAAACATGACTCGACATGAACATGTTCATATTGGCAATCCCTACTTCTCAGGGAAAAGCTTTCAGTATAACACCTGTTTTAAACATCATGGTAGATTTGTTGTTATTTTTTAAGGAAACTTTACTGGTATTTTGGGGTAGGTATTAGCTTAAATTGTCATCATTATTGCCACCAGATTGTATACTGCGTAAAGTTTGGGGGGTGGGGGTGGGGGGAGGGGTTCTTCTTCCCCAAATTATTCCCAGACAAAGAGACAGGCTTATTTAGACAGTTAAATGTCTACAATAAGAGAGGAACAAATGTTCCCGTGGTATGTGGTGATAAAATGCAATCTTGATGGTAGATATGCGTGACCAATATTTGACTTTCTAGCATATTTAGAGCCAATACCGATGAGCAGTTAAAACAATTGTCTGATAAATCTGTTCTGTTCACTAAAGTTAGCAGTCCTCCTCAGCCGGGGAAAAAGGTTGATAAAAAAACGATGAGCTTTGAACATACAAATCAACACTCAGTGTTGCCAATATGCAGTTTGTAAGATTAAAAAAGTTTGATGTTTACAGTGAAAAGTTTATCCGGTATCGCATAGCAAACTGCTATGCAAAATGGACAAACTGCTATGTAAAATGGGCAAACTGCTATGTAAAATGGGCAAACTGCTATGCAAAATGGGTAAACTGCTATGTAAAATGGACAAACTGTTATGTAAAATGGGCAAACTGCTATGTAAAATGGGCAAACTGCTATGTATAATGGGCAAACTGTTATGTAAAATGGGCAAACTGCTATGTAAAATGGGCAAACTGCTATGTAAAATGGGCAAACTGCTATGTAAAATGGGCAAACTGCTATGCAAAATGGGCAAACTGCTATGCAAAATGGGCAAACTGCTATGCAAAATGGGCAAACTACTTTGCTGTACAAGTGCAAAGACGTGTAGAAGTTTTTACACACCCTATTAACCATACAATCTTGGAGCCTTCAAAAATGTAACAAAGATTTGAACACTAAGTTATCCCCTGGTTTATGACAGTGCAGTTGTTAAGTAGCAATCATTTTTTTTTGTTTTTTTTTTTTTTGAGGGCTTCTTAGTCTGGCCACTGATAGGCACCACATTGCGGCTGGTCACCGTAAAATGAAATTGTGACTATATTTGCATATGGCAAAATGTGGAACACAGTACAACCATCTTTCCTCTCTTCTACTCCCCCTACCCTTCCCCCCCCCCCCCCCCCCCCGTTTCTCCGCAACCTCACTCACCCCTTCATCTCTCAATTATCTAAAAGTAGAAATGAACCTCACCTACTTTACCATATTAAAGTTTTATTGAAGGATATAATGAACGATAAAGTTCAACCGTTTTTCAATGCAGATTGCAAACACTGTACGTGAAGTGGGATTGATGTATGCAAATGTCTTTCTTTCTCAAAAAACATATCTTATAAGACACTCAAAGGTAGATAAAGATAAGTGTGTTTAAAGGTTCAATGAGACCTTTGGTTGGCATTTGAAATATAAAGTAGTGTGCAAACAGTCTTATGAAAATAGATGTGGGGTTAAACCCATTGTCATAGAATCAAGCCCAATCTTTTGCGTAATAAACAAATAAACTGATATGAAAGAAGTGGGCATCTTCCAGCACATTGTTTGTTTGAGTGTTATTTGTGTTATTTGATGTGCTGTTCATACTTTGTGGCGCCACACTACGTTATTTTAACTTCGCACAAACTTCATCTCCTCGAATGAACTTCACGATAGCTTCCCACTCGATCCTTTTGAACGAAGTTTCCGTCATTTAAAGGTAATGTAAGAATTATCTTAAATATGATCTTCTCAATTGTACAGCCTCTGCCCCCCCCCCAGTACATGTAGAAGTAGTGGTCATAGCTCCCCATCCTCTGTACTCCACCACCCCACCCTTCAATCCCAGATCAAATTGCAGTGATGCCTATATCTCTAAGACAACATTGGTACTACTGCTCAATAATTCTTTCAACTCTGTTCCGGTACACCTTTGCACCCCACCCACCCACTCCGCCACCCCCTCCCCCCTTTCCCGTTTAACTTCCTGGCTCCTCTCAATATGTATTTTTTTCTCTATCTGCTACACAGACCCTGATATTGCCGTGACAACCATATTCCCATAGACCAATTTTCACGAGAGCCAACATTTTCTGTGAAACTAAAAAGCAATGTGAGGAAAACATGTACCATGCAGGAGAGGTGTAAACAAAATGGAGAGGATGGACATTCATACTTGACTGAATGAAACAGTTTCTCATCTATTAATTAATTGATCTTATTTATTTATTTATAACGACGATAAATTTCCTGTCAAAGTCGAAACCTGAAAGGCCATACAGCTATGAAATAACAACGGCAGTTCCCATATTGAACTGGCATTGTTGCGTTGGAAAACGACGTGAATATTCATACGATAGAGAATTCAGAAGGCGGTCACAGTCTTTGGCTCTTGTAGCCGTTCCAGGGGGATGTTTGGTGTCCTCCTACCCTGGGCTTCCTGCTTCCAGGGGCATCTCCTGACCTACCTTCCTTCTATGGTTTACACATCAGTAATCTTGGTTATGAAGTCAAGCCAAGCGAATGAGAACCCTTTCCATGACAGGATTCCAGTTTGCTGAGTTTGACGTCAAGCTTGTTCTGGTTATTCACTTCGCTTCCCAACTTACCTGTTTCCATATTTCTATCGTACTCTACCATTCAGTTGTAGTCTACAGCTGACGTAGATCCGTCAGATGAAACATTCTTGTTTCTAGGTTGTAGTAAGTTGTAGAGTGTTATGGTAAGGTGGGGACAGGTGAAGTGTAGTGGCCTGTAAGTGTTCCAGATTGGCCAGTTTTAGAGTATTGCAGTAAATTCAGTGTTTGTTTTAAATTGGTGGTTATGATTGATGGATTATTAATTACAGAGATAGGGCTATCACTGGTTAAATCTTATATCTTAGAAGGAACTCTTATAAGGAAATACTTAACGGAATACTGGACAGTTTTTTTCAATGGAAAAGAGTGATGACATTTATGGCTAGAACAGGATGCAAAACGAGTGGACCTCTGATGTCATATTGCTATAATCAAAAATGTGCAAACCTTTTGTTTTCCCTTCAAGTTGTAACAAATAACAAAAGCGATTCAAATCACATGTTGGCACTCTGATGTCATATTTAGACTTACTCAAGTCTTCAGACTTGTGTTTGAAGAAATTTTAAAATAGTAATAGATGTTTAGATTCAAATTTTAAAGAATAAAATTTATGGTTTAATTGTCCACAGTACCAAACTATACCGTCACATTAGGGTATTTCATAGATTCTTCCGTTTCTTGCAAAGTCTGTATGTGGAATTGCCCCAAAAGTTCAAGAAGGCAGAATTTTTTTTTGTGTAGTGACACTTTAATGGAATATATATATATATATATATATATATAGCAGATGGCCCGTGGTTCGAATCCCGGTGGAGGCTGGAAGTTTTTTCACTGTTCTTGATTTTCCAACTCATTACGATTTTCATTTATATATATATATATATATATATATATATATAAAGTGGCACAAACCTCGCTAGATAGACTGAAACAGCCACAAGGAATTAAATAAGTTGCCATTCTTTAAGCATTATATATTTGTGGCAATTATGTGATTTCTAATTTGCATGGAATTTTATCATTTTGTGTCAATTTGGTATTCACTGGGTTTTGTATCGATATCAACTGAAGGCTGAATAAGTTGAAGTTTATGATAGAGCTATATTTCCTTGTTTCTTCACTTTACAAATTTGAACTTAACAAAGTCTGTCTGTCAAAGTTAAAAGTCAAGAGGTTTAGGGGAAGGTAGTAGGTGTGGGTGGCTGGGGTGGGTGGGGGGGGGTTGTTGAGAGGGAGGGGTACAGTACGCGAGTTAAGTTCCTCTGGTTGTGTCGAACAATGTCATGTCATACTAGTGAATCCGTGTGAATATAGGGTCACTTGTCAAGATATTGGTATGAAATTTATGTCCTCACTTTGTTAAACACCCTCCAAACTAGAAAGAGGGCTTTCCCTCTCCACTCCCCACCCTCCCCCCCACCCCCCAATTTGCATCTTTGAGCAATCTCATGAGTCTGAACAGGTTTGTAAATTGTTTATGTTGCACATTTTTTTTTTTCTTTCAGAATGGCAAATAATAAATGGGGAATCTTCTGCAAGGATGTTGCAGTCTTCCTGAAAATATTACTTAAAAAGCTGGATATTTATATAAAAAAATAATTCATATCTATTGATTTCAAATCATGAGGAAAGAATACCAGAATAGAGTCTTTAAAACTACTGGGTTTTGCATTTTTTTCTGTGTTCATTTCTCTCCTCACATCTCTTCACAACTCCAACATAAATATGAAAGAATAATATTTTTTTTAAAAGTGTTTTAATTTTGCTTTTGGTTTTATCAATTTTAGTTCTGGTATTTTGTTTTTTGACTCAGTTATATTTTTCTTAAAGGTCGTCAGCAGCATTGTTATCAAATGTGGATTTGTAGAGAGTTTCTAAAGTTTTTTCTTCAAAATTTCACTTAAAATGTTTTGTGGAGGGTTCTGATCCACTAAGATATCCCAAGACATCAAGGATTATTTAAATTGGACAAGAGGGGAAATGTAAAGAATGTGTGGTTTGAACATGGTCAACCATTACATGAATGTATGTATATGCTTGCTTTTCACCAGAAGCAGACATGCCGTGAGTCCGTAAGCAAATTCTAGCAACTTAGTTGCCGGTACTCGTTCTTGTGGGTTTGTACTCCTAATCGGGACAGAATTAAGTACTCGGTCGTCTCAGGCTTAGAGCCTTGTTATTGTACTCGTAGTTATCATTCCCCTCTCTCCCCCTCCTCTGGCAAAAAGGGCCCTCATTTATTCACCCTCTCCTACCCGGTCATTCTGTGTTGCCCTTTCCCCACTTCCTAAATTATCAATCTTGGACCGTGCATAGTCGTCAAAGTTGATAAATAACATTAAAGTTAATCATATCCTAAAAATGTGCTAGAAAGTCAATGTGCTAGAAAGTGAACCAGTAAATGGTCACTGAAAGTCAATGTGCTAGAAAGTCAACCAGTAAATGGTCACTCAAGAGCGTGGTGGCCAATTGGCTAAGGCGTCGGACTCGTGATCCAAGGATTGCTGGTTCGATTCCTGCCCAGTTCATTACCTTGTGTCCTTGGGCAAGATGCTTTATCTCACTAGCCTCTCTCCACCCAGGGGTGAAATGGTTACCTGTGAGGTAACTTGTAATTGGGCGCAGTATATAACTGCTGCCGGCTGGAGGGATTGTCTCTGGGACAGGTTATCATTGACCAGGGGTAATATAATGTCTGTAAAGGGCTTTGAGACCTATTGCTGGTATAAAGCGCTATATAAAAAGCAAATATTATTATTATTATTATTAAACTCACTCATTCAGACCGTCTGCTGAAAACAGGCTATTGTGTTTGTTTACTTTACTAGGGACAATTTCAACCACAAAAAGTTGCTAGAAGCGTCCTGATTGTTGGGCCGTGGCTAATCTTTGTAATATTACCTTCAGAATATATCGTACGACTCTAAAAAAAAAAGTCCCTCAATGGCCTTATTTAACCTTCCTGGATGCCTGGGAGTAATTGAAGCGATTTATGATCTTCACTGAACCAAATTTCTGTGACTATTTCTAGATCTTTTATTACTGGGCTGAATCAAATTTGAAGGTCAAATTGATGACCTGCTAATTAACTCTTATCAGTGTCTGGAAGAAAAAACTTGAAATAGTCTGAACGTCCAAGAAAATTCCATTTAAAACTTGAAATAATATTTTCACCTTAGAAAAAAAAATTGGAGACAAAAAACATGGTGATGATCTCTTCAGCCGACATTTGGGACAATAATTCGAATATATCGGTTTATGGTTCTTACACGCCACGGTACAATTGCGATCGTGTCGACTGTATGAATATTTCCGCACATTTTATTCCGAAGTTTTATTTAATAGAAACAGGATAATCATATTGTTAGTAACAAGTAGCTTTGAAGCCTGACATAAAAAAAATTATACCAGAAAAAAAATTCATTCCCAACATGGTGAACGTTAGATCCCTCTGTTTTTTTTTTTGGGGGGGGGGGTTGTATTTTTATATATTATTGCTTTCTGCGTTAAGTGGTGTGAACTTAAGTCATCGTCACATTTTATTCAAAAGTTTTATTGAATAGATACAGGATATTCATAATATCAGTAAAATTGCTTTCAAGTCTGACATAAACAGTTTTTCCCCGAAAAAATGTATATTTTCCTAACATGATGCACGTTTGACCCCCCCCCCCTTTCTATTTCGAGGGGGGGGGGGAGTTTGTATTTTGATATATTATTGGTTTAGGGGGTTGAGTGGTCGTGTGAACTTAAGTTATCGAATAACCGTCACTTCGGGGTCTGTGAGATTTTTCTCGATGTCTCCCTCATTCATTACCATACAAGGAAATATCGTTCCATTTTTCACAGCAAAAAAAAGGGAAAACGTATTATTGCGGATTCTGATCAAATAATAACAATCATGAGTTATTATAGGGACAAGCAAGTACACAAATAAGGGTTAGGGAGGGCTCTCAAGAAAACATACAAGGATGCATAATGTTTGCACAACACAGGAAACCGTTCTTCGTAAACAAATAAGAATATCCGATATAGTAATGTGATACACCTCTTGGAGATTTGATCTGTTTGCCCATATTACCAGCAAAAGCAACACAACTTGAACTAAAGATCCGGGTTTGATTACACCAGGCACGGCTGGTTATTCATTAAAGCAAGCTATTTGATCGGTAAAAATTGACAAAAATCAATATAATTTTTTTTTATTTACTCAAAAAATTTTCGTCATTAATTAAGCACAAATACCTTCTTTTTATTTCATCGGAGGAAGGGTTATGGGAGTGAGTCACTAATTCACGAATTTGACACACTTGGATGTCCCACTGTTCGTAGGGCCCATCTGGTCCAATAATCAGTCCGGTCAGAAGCAAGTTATGTTGCCAATTTAACCTACTATTCAGTTGTGGGAGATTTCTTTATCACAGTTAAAATTCGAAACTAGGTTAAAAAAAAGGAGAATATTTCCAAAATGCCATTTCACCTAAAAATTGATAACAGATATTTTCGCGCAAGTAAAATGTGTATTATAACAAATATATAGGCCTTATCAGTACCGGCCCCTAAGTTACCATTTTTTTTTTTTTTTTTTTTTTTTTTTTTGTGAAGTTTTACAAGAACCTTTCTTAAATTTTCACTAGACAGTTGACGAGTGGTGAGAATCATACAAATAAATCAGATTTTTGTTATTGCAGTGAGTGACTTTAAATGCCTCAAGGGGGTGTCTGCACATGGTTGTTGACGCTGAAGGGCTATTGTTATCCTGATTTATCTGGGGCCAAGACTAATAACCTGTAAAAAAAATGGGGCTGAAATGCTTTCCTTCATCGTTAAACAGCTTCCTGTATTCGTCAAGTTGTTAATCTAGTGTTAATTATAAAGTTACTGAATAATGACGGGAGTGTGTGTAATAAAAAGTTTCGCACTGATCCAATGATATGCAATGACTCCAAATACAAAAACGTGAAGTAATCAGTGGTCGTCTGCCATGGCCTAAACGTATATAACAGTTAACTCACAATTTCAAACTGACGTACGCCCGCAGGGGCTGAACAGAGGCGTAGCAATGGGCGGTGACGGCGATCCATTGAAGCAGGGCCCCCAATGTATCAATGTATAGGGGGGCGTCAATCCGTTTTTCAAGATTGGAGGGCCAGAGTTACCAATAGAAGCCCTCCATGAATGCAAATGCAATTTATGGGAAACATACCCAAATTCAAGGGCGTAGGAACCGGGGGGCTGGGAGCACCAAATTGCATCTAAGGCCAGGTGAAAATACAAAATTAAGTTTATAAAATGGAGTGGGTGTTGAAGTGTGCTATATTGCACCAAATTGCATCTGAGGCCACCTGGAAATGCAAAAAATTCCAAAGGGGAGGGGGACACCCCTCCCCTTAGACCCCTCCCCCAGGCCGGCCATCAGTCTTCAGCCCCCCACTCAAAAGTTCCTACGCCACTGCCCAAATTGGCTGTAAATTGTACCTCCTTCAACACCCCCCCCCCCACCCTTCCTTCCCCATACCTGTGTTTCTAGGAAGCAAATTATTTCAGTGGCTCGGGGAACTATTAAAGAGTGAGGTACGGGCAGAAACATGTGGCTAGTTTTGGGGATCTTCCAAAGAAGAATTTAATTTTGTAGATGTGACTCTGTGCCAAATGGGACAGAAAAATGTTAACATTTTACCTCAAGAGTTAGACGATTTTATATCAGCTTAAGTAGCTCGATTCCTCAAAGTTTCGACTGCTTTCTCGCGGGAAGTTCAACTTTTTATATTCGAAAACATTTAATGTAATTTATTTTGTGTCACAAAATTTCATCCTCCTTTGGTACAAAAACAAAACTTTCAAAAATCCAGCACTTTTTTATCATTAATGATTTTGTATCACGTGCAGGTTAGATAAAGCAATGGTGAACCCCCCCCCCCCCCCCAATTCTCATTCTTGAACCGAGACCCATATAGCTACGCCATTGGCACTAAGATATTTGTTGCCAAGAGTGTCCAGGATTAATTTGAAGAGGCCAAATTGATTAAGAAAACTTTCGAAAATGTTAACTGTTTTAAAACAGTCACGGCCAATACTGATGACCTATCAATACATAGGCTATTCCGTTACTATCGACTTAATCGTTATCACAAGAAAATCAAGATTAAGTTACAAGTATCGCTAAACAATGCAGAGAGTTTGTCGGGATCTCCTCCTCTGCTAAGCATATCACTTTAAAGGCTACATAGTACTTTTTAAACAAGGTTCAACCATGGAGCTATAAACCTGCTTTATAGCTCCATGGTTCAACACAGCACAATATCCTTTCCAACAAAGACAAGCAGAATGATATTTTATCTTGTCTTTTCTGTTCCTTTTACGGCGAAAACCGTACTATTTTGACCTTTAGAAAAATAGTGACAAAATCAACAACTTGAAGATTGACAAGGGGAGGAAAAGGGGGCGTATACAGGCCTGGCTAGAAAAGGTGCGAAGGGGACCTACCGCTCCGGGGCTCAGTGTCCAATAGAGGGCACGGAGAAGTATGAAGTATAAAGAGTAATGTTTTCTTATTTTCATAATATTCTAAATCAGTCGCCGTGTAATCTTGAATTTATTGTTATTTATTAGCACAACCTCCCGTTTAGAGATACTTTTATACACCTAAATTATTATAGACTACATTTGCCTTAGATGTACTATTTGACTTCTAAATTTTCCTCTTTTTATTTTTGGGGAGAACTGCAACACCCTCCCCCTTCCAGCTGCGTTATTACGATGGTATGTACAACTCTTCCATTACAATGACGTCACTTGACACCTTTTTTTTTTCCTTTGACGGACGACCTTTCAGTTCATATCGATTCCATCGTTGACTCCTATTGCAGCTGTTGCACTTCCACCGACAACTTTACTGGCAAACTAATATAGCCCTAAATCCTGATGTTAACGGTAAAAAAAGGGGTTGTTAGAATAACAGTATAGATAAGTTGCAATGAGGGGAAATTCCCTTCCTTTAGTGCCTTATTAGGTAAGGTATTTTAATAATAAAACATCGGGGCTTATCTTTCAATCAATTCAGGGAAAAGTAAATGGTTATCGATAGAGAGATCAATTTGTGCGATAACGAACAGGGCTACAAATAAGCTTTCAGCTTTTGTTTTCTTATTCTTTTTTTTGCGTGTTTGCTGCGTGGCACGCACCTTATTACTTATTTAATGTTTTTTTTTTCCGGTTTGTGTGTGATAAACCAAAAAGATCAGACAAACAGTTTCTGAAGTTAAAACAAGTCAGTAAACTAGGAAGTTTAATACATAAATGACAAGTTCAACCTTTCACTCCGACCCAAGTAGTTAAATCAATGCTCACAACATACGCATATATACGCAAAGGGGTCACAT
This sequence comes from Apostichopus japonicus, assembly GCF_037975245.1. Classification (NCBI taxonomy): domain Eukaryota; kingdom Metazoa; phylum Echinodermata; class Holothuroidea; order Aspidochirotida; family Stichopodidae; genus Apostichopus; species Apostichopus japonicus. The sequence continues at coordinate 1,450,020 of NC_092581.1, forward strand.
CAAAAAGGGAAGAAATTGCAGTGTACTATATCCATTGAAAACCTAGACCCTGTTTGAGTCTACTTCGCGACCTTGTGTCATATGGTGGGAACTTATCGCGGCTCCTTCCCTTTGTAATTATGGGCAATTGAGACGGTGAGAGACATGCGCAAGGCTGGTGAAAACACGAAAAACATAACCTGATGTTTATGGCACAACTCTTGTTGTTGTTGTTGTTGGGGTGTTTTAATTTCTTGGGGTGGGGTGGGATGGGGTGGGGGTAATATGTATAGGTACTGCACTGGGTGTCAAGCGGGTTTAAATGTTAAATTTGTACGGTCCTTTATATTCACTCCCATTTATCTTGAGGTGTAAATATGGGGCAAGATTAATTTGCATGTGAACCTTTGGATTTTAGGTAAGTTGTTATTACGTGTGGTTGGTTACCGTACATTTTTTAATGACGTTTTAGACAGGAAAATAATCGTTGAAATCAAACAATGACATTCGTATCACCCGCCGAAGTATCAGGCGCGTATCCAGGATTTTCTAACCCGGGGGGCGCGAAGTAATATCTAAGCGGAGCGCCACCATCGGTTGGCGCGGAGCGTACAAGAAAATTTCTGGTTTTGATACCCACCAGATCACCGGAAATGGCACTTATCGGGCTTGAAAATGACCAACCAGATGTACACTTTTGCCTGATAACCAAGTATTTCCCAAAAGTTTTTTTTCCATCCATAACCTTTTTGAAGATTGTCACCAGTCACACACAATGTTCGACCTCATTGCATGTCCTATGGATCATTGCTTTTGTAGGTGGTTCTATGTCACGGCCCACAATATCCGAAAGCCCCACTTTCAAGGTTTTAAGCCCATTATTTGTTGAGAATTTGAAAATTCACATTTCTCGTGAATAAAATCACTTGAAAACATACCCATAATGTTGCACAAAATTCAATCTATGGACAACCAATATAGAAAAACCTCCTTCAACCCGTAACAGACAGGTCAAAATTGCACGAGTAGAGGAAAGTATGATGAAGAATGTTGGTGAGGAAATTTTCGAAACTTCAGACACAGTTAATTTATTGGTGTACAAATATTAAAACCTCTTAAAATGGCTATTATAAAACTTGGTTGAAGGAAAGGAAAAATAGCAGATATTTCCGTTATCAGGTATATCGAAACCGAACACTACACACATAGGCGTAGGTCCCGTAGGAGGCGGGGGCTGCAGCCCCACCCCCCCCCCCGCAACCAAATTTTCCCCACTTTTTCGGGCACCTACTGAAAGAAAAATAAATAGCAATGAATAGCTTAAAAATGATCTCCTTGGTAATTAAAATAAAGGTCTAAGCTTGGCCGACATTACTACTGTAAAAGAGAGATTTGACATAAATGGATCTGTATGCTTTTTCTCCATCTACATAAGACATTTCGTTGTTTACATTAGCATCCGGCGGTATAATGTGCAACTTTCACGGACCGTAAGGTACACTATGCCATGCAATGTAATGACTGATGCTTGCTTATATGATATTGGCATCGGTATGTTGAACGCGCGCTTCGCGCGAAAAATTTGGGCTTTTTTTTTCGGGCAAGTCATTACAGCCCCCAAATCCAATTGGGCTCCTACGCCTTTGACTACACACATAGACAGTTTTTGAGGCTGTTCATCGTGGAACATGCATGCATTGCTCACTGATATGATGTTATATATGCTCTTTGCTTTACAAATTCGAACAGGCGTGTAGCGAGTAATTGCCAAAGGAGGGGCGAAGCCTGTAGGCAAAATATCTAAGCGAAGCGCCACCATGAGTTGTCGCGAAGCGTACATTAAAAATTTTGGCCGAAAATGCCTCCCAGATCGCTGGAAATGACACTTTCCAGGCCTTGTAAGTTGCATCTAAGCATTGTATATTTTGAAATTACTAGCGATGTCATAAAGAAAATTTGCTCGGGGGGGGGGGGGGAGCGGTCGCCCCCTTCCCGAAATGCGTCATGTTCTTGAACTCGACTCGGTCGAGTTCAAGACCAGCCACAGTTGGTTCCATATAGCACAATTGTACAATTGTTTAAGGCGTCCATACACACACACGCGTTATGATAGACCATATATAGTATTTATATAGATACATTAGTGAGAGAGGAAAAATAGAAACGTCAAAATGGAATTGTCGGTGTAAGGGGTAGGGTGAGGCGCACACCCCCTCCGTAATCCTTGATCTGTCACTGGCTACCCTGTGTATATAATAGGGATCAGCGCTTTAACTATGACTGTTCCTCTTTCTCTTCCCGAGGCCTTGGCTATCTTCTACTCCCTCCTTTTCTCCTTTTTCTCTCCCTTTTTTTCTTTTTCTTTTCCCTTCCTTCCTCTCCTCCTTTTCTTTTTCCCCCCTCCTTTTCCCTTTTTCTTCTCTTTTTTCTCTCCTCTTTTCCTTACCCGGGGGGCGCGCGCCCCCATCTCCCCCCCTGGATACGCACCTGAGTATAGACATATTGGTATCACTAACAGACCTGGTTCATGTGTACCAGCAGAAACGAATAGCGTCACCAGCAGAATAAAAAGTTCGTGCCACCAGCCGATGTGATTTGTATCACTTGCCGAAAATGTTCGTGTCATTCGTCAAAAACGGTTCGTGCCACCAGTTGCCTGGTCCTCACATACCGGTAGCTATATTACTATCGCCGAAACTACTCTCATCACCAGCCGAGAAAGGTTCGCAATACACCACACGCCGAAGTGGTTGGTGTATCGCTTGCCGAAATAATTTATATCAATTTTGTGTAAAGCAACTTACTTTCGACAGCCGATAAAAACTTATACCGCATAGTGAACACATTAATAAACAAGGCTACTTGCAGTCCGTGGCATATGTTGCTGGTAGTAAGAGTAGCAGCTCCTTGGTTATATTTAACCTCATGGGTTTTTCCTCGTATAAACTGTAGTATTAGCGTTCGAGGCATGTTTAGCACCTAAAATAATATAATGGAGCGTTATGTCACGTGGTTAAGGCAGTGGACTTGTGAGCTAAGGTTTGCACAAGTATAACTCAATACAACCTGGTCGCCTCAGTGGACAGAACTCAATGGATGCGATATATATATATATATATATATGTATATATATATATATATATATATATATGTATATATATATATATGTATGTATATATATATATATGTATATGTATATATATATATATGTATATATATATATATATATATATATATATATATATGTATAAAACAATGTAGCAATTGGATATAATCAATAATTTACATTTATGGATAGGCATAGCAACAATGAAATGAGAACATATTATGTTTATAAGGTCACAAAGATGATTACATGGATCATGTAAGCTGTAGATCAAAGATGTTTATATGATTATGATAAAGATGATAAAGATGTTATATCATCTATTGTCTTGGCTTATCGAAAAGAGGCAAACATATTAATCACATGGAATTATTAAAATCTTTTGTCGGCAAAAAGATGACAAAGAAAATTTGCGATAAGATCATATATATCAGCAGTTATGTACATAAAATGTTCAGCTGTAAGTTTGGTGTGTTTATTTCTCTTTAAGGTTATGGAAAGGTGAAGTTGTAAATTAAGTTTCGCAACGACGAACTATGAAATTTTACTTCAAGTTTCCTTTGTTTTTTACCTTATGTCTTGTATGCTATTGAAAGTTGCTGACAAGATTAGTCAATTGCAGTTCATAAACACAAAGTGTCGAGTAGTCAACTCTTTGTTGCAACTAAAAGCAAAAATTGTTCATGCACTTCCTGTTTCCCAAAGTAAAACCAAATTGATGTGATAACCTACAGTGACGTCACAGATAATTACTGAATGCTCTATGTGTAAATAAGATATTGGAACTTGAAACATTTAATATAATACGTCAACATGTAGCAAACTCTATAGGCCCTATGTAAAGTTGGGAGTTCACGGGCGGGGGGGGGGGTGGTGGTGGGAGGATGGATTAAAACAATGTCGATATCGTCACCCCCACCGCCACCCCCCCCCCCTTCGATCCCGATCCCCTCCCCAACCTTTCATCCAACATGTCCCATCCCTCCCTCCCATACAATAACTAACCTCAGATACGATATCCATGGCAGGGTCGCAACCACACACCGAGGAAAGGCTTCCATGTTGAAGCCTACGTGTGAAAAGACTCCTCTTTGCTGCATAACAACGTTACCCTGACTTCTGGAGTTATTAAACATCTGTTCTGACACTTACGGAACAAATTATTTTGGTTTTAGAAACACCTGCAGATTTTCATTTCAAACGCACTATCCCCCGCGAAGCAAGTAAATATGCGTACAAAATACATTGTCAGTTGGTGTTTTACAAAAGTGTTACGCTAACATACCTCTAGTGTTTGATCACGTCGAGAAAGAATACTGTTACTTTACTCTTTGAAACTTTGCAAATATAAGGCCTATATGGAACGCCAAAAGTGTCGCTAAACAAAAGTGTGGTATTGGAAAAAAATATTCGAAATGACATGTCAATGGAAAATTGATCGGTGAAACGCACTGATTGTATATTGTATACTGTATGATACTAATGTTAAAGTGAAAAGTAAATGATGGTACAGCTTTAAACTTAACAACATTGTTTTCCAAACTTCCGACTGACTGATTTAGGTATTGCTATGATCAATCTTTATGATGACATTATCTCTCAACAAAATTATAGAAGAAGGTTTTTAGGGAAATATCATCATTTTGGTGGAAATTTAATGATCCGTGCGCAAAATCTCTTTATTCGGATGTTAATGTACTGGTCTACTGGTCCCACCTTTAACTTTCTATTTAAAACTAAATAATCACTAAAATACCCTAAATTAATCGTTCCGTTTTTATTTCTTATTGGGGAGGGGTGTGGGAGTTACACCTTCAGTGTAATATATCATACTCTATACTACAAAACAATCATAATTAGACTGGTATGACTGATATGGATGTTATTGCTTCAGTTGGCTTCTTCGGGGACTTTTCCCCGACAGTTGTTAATCTTCAAGCGTATGTATAGCCTACTTCTGGAATAAGGATATGGTATTGTTTTTATGACAATTACAGTCAATTACATCCGACCGACAGCTTAAAGTGGTAACAAACCTAATCATCAACTTAAGCTTATGTGACAGAAGTATTTGTGAAGAACAACTCTCCCAATCAGCTCTAGAATCTCGTTCCGTTTTGGAGATGCCCTAGTTCAAAAGTCGTGCCTGGGTGCTGTTATTTTGTTCAATCTGTGATCATGGCATAGTGCCAATAGGATCTGAAAGCTTTTTACTTTCTCTGTGTTTTTCTTTTGACATTTCCAAGGTAGAATGCTATAACAGTGTTGACATTGGACCCAATGCCTTCCGTAGGACAAGTTAAGAGCTTCAGTATATAGAATCAACATTTGTAAACACCCATTCCTCGTTACATGAAAAACAAACATTATGATAAATATAACAAAACAAAATAAAAACATTCATAAACTTGGAGCACATTCGGCTTGGTGACGTCATATTTAAGATTTGATCAAGTCTTCGACTCTGTGTGTATAAAGAAACATTAAATCTGTAATGTAGGCTCCTAACTTGAGTAGCCTACCATGCTGTTTGGGAGAAGTTAATTGTTCATGACTATGACTCAGACCAATTATGATGGTTAGGTTTTGTGTCTCCTATAAATCGTGAATAGGCACGAAACTTTCATTAAAGTTGCCTAAAAGAGTTTGTTTTCGTATATTTTACTAATAGAGAAGTATAGTTTGCGGAACAGACTAGCAGAGCCTATTTGTTACCATTCCCTACAAATATTAACACTCCGCTTATACCGTATGTTTATAGGCCGACACTTCCATGCATGCAGATAATGTATAGGCTATCTAGGTCTACATCCTACCACACAAGTTGTAATGGACATTAACTGTTAGGAGTGTATTCATTGAACAGGTGGGTCATTTACACACCTTATGAGACGACCAGAAATTACTGCAGAGATTCCGTTCGGACTTTTGCGAACTACATGCGCAGGTGCGGAATTGGGTGGAGATGTAGGCTATACCGTAGCCTATATGCCCAAATTTTAACCTTATACATAAAAATTCAAAAGGAGGCACCTAATAATTATTTAACTAAAGTTTCCTCCATTGTTTCTCTTTCATTAGGGAAAAAGGCTCCAAGACCCTAAACATAGATAATAGGCTAATAACATGAAAACACCCTTTTCAGTTCAATCATCATGCAACAGTGATACAAACACGCAAAATATAAAGGCTGATTTTGACGTTTTGTCAAACTAGAATTGAAAGTTCGATTTACGAGGTACCATGGATACTGTTTATAGTTTGTTTTGCATATATAATGCTTGACTAATACTATAAAAGAGCGAGTTTAACCGAGCATAACCAATAAAGTTCGGTTTCTATTGATAATTTACGTCATTTAGTTCGACTTTTATTTGGGACAATTTGGGTGGAGTTTTGATCAAATTTCCCAACAAGTAAACTTATTAAAAAACCTTTTCAAGTTATTTATATACTTGGCTTTTGTCCAATGTTTTCTGGATTGTTGATTACAGGCGTATATGACATACGCCTATTCTACGTAATAATGTCGTCACAATAGCTTGTAAAGATTATAACAACTTTCGGTTGATTTGTCAAAGGCTCAATAAAATGAATAATTAAATTAAAATCACGTACTAGGTAAGGTCACTTTCATACGATTGAAAAACAGTATTTACCATGAAACCTTTCTTTTGTCTTTACACCTTTTTCTTTTTATACTTTTTTCCCCTTTTTTAGTTTTTATTTTGTATTTTTTTGCTTTGAAGTTATGTCTTTCTCATCAAGCTATGTAACATCCTTACATGAGTGGATATCACTCAGTATCGATGGAGCGGCGGGTCGACCCACCTCCCCTCCCCCCCCCCCCCTACCACCAGTTTTGTTTTATATATATATATTTTACAACGTCTGGTATTATAAGGAACGCACATAGGTTCAAGTTTTCGAAAATATTGAGTTAACTTTGTGGTTCTACCCCTCAAATCCTTCTCTAGTTACATGCCCCAAATGCTTTAAAATATAACCCCCCCCCCTGCCGCTTCTCACAACCCCGAAAAGATTACACCAGCCCCCCCCCCCTCACCTCCCTCCCACCTCCGCTTTCAGTATGATGCTATGTGGTTACAACTGTCAGGCTGGTCACAATCAATTAGGGAGTTATATCAAACATTTCCATCTAATATACAAAAAAAATGTTTGTTTCACAACATCTATTGCGTGACATTTTACTAATTGAAGATCATGATTTAATTTGATCAATCTTTGATGCCGTCTTGATGAAGTTCAATAACTTACTCATCACTCTTTCGAAGGTATATAACCGATCCTTGCTGTAACAATAAAGGATGGCATGTACCGTATTTTTGCCGTATATTCAATGCACGGGGGGGGGGGGTGCATTATTAATCCCATTAGACCTAACACAGCAGTAACATTAACCTTCGTAACAGTAGGTCCCATATTCTTGGTATTACGGATGCAAGCTAACAGGTGCATGAGTAATTCACGTCCGTTGTGCAGGCAACATCACCAGCAGCGGCTAATAGGGGGAAGGGCTTTGGGCACGCGCGTAAAAACGCATACTATATAATAGTTAGACATTAGACTATTACATTCACTAATGTATGTCTATGGCAACATGTAGTTGCTAAGTGCCAAACGGTGAAACCTCAAGATTGTGTGATTGTCAAATTGGCCGACAATGATTCTTCAAATTTTATTCACCCATGTTCTCTGTTCCTTCCTGTGTAGCAGTAATAGACCCATTTTAGGATTAACGTGAAAGCTCCCCTGATCAGTTGTGTTAACAGAGAGCTCTGTTGAATTAATTGAGGACTTTGCAATGATGAAATTGGTGATTTATATTGCTTCTGCATATGTTTGTATGTGTGGGCGTATGTGTACATATATATCTATATTATGTGCGGGTGTGTGTGCAGGCCTATTCGTTCTGGCTTTAACAGATTTCAATCAAAGTTATTGGCGAATAACGCTAGCTTTTATATTTGTCCCCTTCATCCCCCCCCCCCTTTTTACAGAGGGCAAGCTGGGGTACTTAAGAGTTATAACAGAGGGTGTTCTTCGTTCATTCCTTCCTACCCCACCCCAACCCCCCCCCCCCCACTCCCTCCTCTGCATGTTACTGCATTACACATATATAATGCACATGCACGCACCCAGTTGGGACAATTTTTTCTATACTGTAGGGTTATGTATTTTGTATTTTGTCAGTACGAGCAGTATGAATATCATGTTTCTATTACATCAAGGTTATGAACTGTTTATACTGACAATACCAGTGCTTTGAGAGCATGATAATGGAGTACAGCTTAGAAAGGTATTAACATTAGGAAATTGTCCCAACTGGCTGCATGCACGTTATGGTCGTTGAATATGCATACATTTCTTCATGGTGAAATTGAAGATAATATTTGTTCACAGACTACAAGAACGTGTCCACCCTAACCCCACCTCACCCCTCCCTCCCCCCCCCCCCCCATAAAAAAGAGGAGCCTCCTCCACAAACAAATTCACCAAAACCGTTTCTCAAGGCAGCACTCTTAAACAGATGAAAAAAATTATAGAACAACACTATCGTCACTCACTGCAAATCGATGGTTTAAATTCAATGTTGTTGATATCCATTTTGCCACTTTACATTCGCTGATAAATAATTGTTGAATGACATGTCCGCTGAAACATCAGGAAGATTGTCGACATAATCAGTACAAATAAACGTGAAATTAACAACAAAGAATTTACTTTTACCTTATCGATGTATATAACAACGTGACAGCTTATATATATATCTGAACAGGAGGGGGCCGTTGTGGGTCGTGGTAGGGGGATGGGAGGGAGGTAGGGAGGGTGGGTAGGTGGAAGTATGTTTCTCTTTCCCAGCCGTCAATATAGGGATACCTATACATCACAAGTTTCCTTTTATAAATTAGAAGAGACATTTTTGGGTTGTAAAAGCACCCCATTAATTCCATATTTATTTTGATCATGTTTATTTTAAATCCATATTTGTTGAATAAAATCAACAACAAGAAATAAGTTTCTATTTTATTTTTTTAACAAACCCCCCCCCCCGCCCCTCCCCCTTCCTTTACATTGCTAGGACTGCATTTGCACTTGCACTAGGACTGCATTTGACGTGTTTCATGTGTTACGGAAGGGATTATAAGAAGGAAAGAAATAAAATAATTAAAACATATTAAAAGATTAGAAAATGAAAGAAGACAATACTACTAATACCCAAAGAGGGAGGGGCAGAGAGAGCGAGAAAACCCCTCGGGAAGTTGAGGGGGGGGCCGATGACGAGAGTGAAAGATGTTTAGCATGAATTATCCCCGTCCCAGCTCCAATTCACCTTGAAATACTCTCTTTCATTTACTGACGATTGTAGCAATATCTATTTATATGGTGGGTGTTACTTCCCATTATTCGACATAGTTAAATGTTATACTTAATTAATGGGTTAAAACTTGTTTAATTTAGCAAGAGATAGACGTCCCATTTATCATTATGGAGTCTAGCCCACCTGGCAAATATCTATGTGTTGTATAATTGTGTCCGTAGTTGCGTGCGTGTGTGTGCGACAGTTCTAGATGTTTCCATTCTTAACAATGATCGTCATGCCTTTGAATAACTGTTTGTTGCAAATAAACAGGTTTCGATGGAAAGTACCTCAATTTCGCAATATGTGCATGCGTAATGTTTCTCTTGCAGTGGCATCATTTTTTCGTTTGCTTTAGCTTTGGATTTTTTTTTTTTAACTTTTCAGTTTTATTATTAAGATTATCTACTACAAGCTTCAATTTTTGTCATGAACTACTCCATGACAGGTACAAAGGAAAATTCAAATGTAAGTGGACTACATAGGGGCTAACGGCGAGCGCGATTTCAGGGTGTTTGGTTGCGTGAATTTCTTTGCGTTAATTTGGGCAGAAATTGTTATCATTCAGTACAATTCATTAACTTGACTGATCAAAATTCTCCAAAATTCATGATGAATGAAATAGCCTAAAATACAAACTTATCTCGATTTTTCTGTTGTTTTCTTTTTCGGAGGAGAAGGTGGGGTGATTTGTCTTGTGTAGTGATATGTTGTGTTGTATACTCCTGTCCTTTGATCATAAGGTTTATACAAACTGAAATGTCTATAGGTAACAGTTTAATGTCATCAATGTTCAGTATTCAAATGTTAATCGGTAGCTTTGGTAAAACTGGACGAAACGCAACATTCTCCTTGTTTTTAAATGTTATTACATATACCTTTAATCCATTAATGTGTTTATTCCAATATTCGTAAGAGCATTCTATGTTTGCGAGTTGAGGACATCGCTGTCTAAACCTCAACTGCATGTGGAGAGTATAAGGACATTATATGCGCCTTCACGGTCAAGATGTCCGTCACCTACGTCATAAGTGTACTATTCGCCCCATTGGGTGTTTAACATTAATGTTCTTCCTTTCATGATTTTCTGTTTTATTTTGTATGGCATCAGCTGTTTGCTTTTGCTTGCAATTTCTCACGAAGTTACAACAGAGAGAAGCGGGGAAAAGAAAGAATGAATCAGGCTTATCAGGCAGTTTTTGAAATAAGTTTCCAGTGAAAAACAACGACGATTACAGGATTAATTAAGGTTGGAATATATTTCAACTACACGCGTTTTGAGGAATGTGGAGAAATAATGGCGCTCAAGACAGTGTAGACCTATTTAAGGGTGACACAGGACTATCAGAATTGAATTCGGAAATAAAAGGATTCTGTTCCATTCCTGTGACACCATCATCAGAGAATATCTATTTTGACCTATTTTGCAAAATAATTGAACCATGTCTACCAAGGATAATGGGAATCCGTTATCCTTCCCGTTCCCATGCCAAGTGTTACGATATGATTTGAAATGTATATATTTTCAAGGTAAGACTGCATGCAAGTCTTGGCCTAATTACTCATGCACGATGCAGAAAACAAATTATGATTGTGACGTCACGACTGGTATGGCGCAATAGTTTGCTTCAGTGTTGATGTAGAAGTAATCCCGGTATGACGTAGTTCGTTTGAATAAGAGGCGTTTCACCATCAAGGGCGAGTTTCGTTGCTTTTTGTGCAAGTAATTGTGTATTCCTATTAATTGGCTGTAAAATGTAACCGAATTAACGAAAATAGTAAATGAGGTATCCTACATATGAAAATGTCGCCACCAAACCGTAACTCACAATAACTGAAGAATATGGCATGTATATATGAATATATTATATTATTAGAATATTGTATATGAATATTCACATAGGCCTATACTTATACCAGCCAGTCGGGACAATGTCTAATGCATCAAACACTCTATACTGTACCCAGTGCACTCGTACTGTTAACATGAACAGACTAACTTATGAAACGTTATTGAAACCTGATATCCATACTGTTCGTATTGTCAAATGCGCGTGCTTTGAAGCAGGACATGAAAGTACAATATAGCAAGAGTATACATATAAAAAACATATATATATATATATATATATATATATATATATATATATATATATAAATAAAAAAAAATCATATTTATATATATATATTTATTTATATATATATATATATTTATATTTATATAATATCTATATCTATCTATATATATATATATAAATATAAATATATATATATATATTTATATATAAAGATATATAGGCTAAATATATATATATATAATTGAAATCGTTGTGAGTTCGCAAATCAAGAACAGTGAAAAAACTTCCAGCCTCCACCGGGATTCGAACCCGGGCCTCCTGCTTTATATGCGGACGCCCTAACCACTAGGCTGTGGACGCTGATTGATATGTCCAGAGGTTCGAAACCGGTAAGGAAGGCCGTAATTCCACTGTAGGCGTTTGTCACCTGTATCGAACAATACTAGTCCTGTGTTGGTGGCATATTTTGCCTTATTCTAGATATCAAACAGGATGCTAACCAACTCGAAATCATTTGTGAATCCGAAAGCTTGATCTCGAAAGAGATACTTTGAACAGACTTTCGTTAATGAAATGGAGGTAAACAACAAAGGCAAATGAATATATATATATAATTGAAGTCGTAGTGAGTATATTCAGGTATTCAAACCAAATTGTTTATCATGAACTTGTTTACCTATTGAGATCAAAATAGTCGGACCCACAAAAAAGCGCAGCCATTGACAGGAAAGAATATCATAAGAGTTGCAATATCGGGTCTTTTCTTTTATCAGAGATTTGTATTCAGAAATAATCGAAGACAGATAAAACAGTGACGTAAATTGTAATGCCTGACAAATCAGCGTGGGCATTCTTAAAGGGTCTCACTGATGTATAATGGTAAATAAATAAATAAATAATTAGATAGATGAATACGGTATATATATTTGTGTGTGTGTGTTTTAATTTTAATTTGTTTCTATTAATGGGACTAAATGCTAAACTGGACATATTATATATATCCTACCCCATTCCGATGGCAAACAAAAACGATAAAAATTCCTTTTGTTTTAGATTCCGTTTCCTTTACCCTATACTGTTCACTGTATTTTTGATTTTTGTTATTGTATTTTTTACTTTTTAATTATTATTCTTGTTTTGAAAACATAACAATAGAATTAAAAATAACGCCCTTAAGGCTACATGATGATGTCATGTATGGACTTGCTCAAGTCGTCCCTCTTGTGTTTGAAGGAATATTAAAAACCAGGATCTCCCAAATGGAAGATAAGACCCTTTGAATAACTTTTTAATACTGTTTGAGGAAGTTATCTTATTATACAGTCACCTCCATTAAATAGACCCGTAATAATTGTACAGTTTACATGTGTCTCCTTTTAATGTGTGCTATACATTAAGATATAGTTTCAACGGTCGGAGGAATGGGAGCGATCTAATGGCCAGTGGCGTCTCGGTGGGGTGGGAGGGGCGCATTCCCTTCCCCCTTTTGGTACCCCAAAATGAAATTTGTCATGTCCAAAGAAATAAAACATAGACAGAAATATACACTACTCTTTACTCCTAATCTGAGTTACTACATATAATCTATTTACTTCTGCCTCCAAAATTCTGCCGATTTGAAGCTGATATAAGTTCTGGAAACGATGAAAACACAAACGTCGCAATTATTTTACGACCCCTCCCCCACCAACCCCTACAACACTTAGAAATGTCTGGCAACGCCACTGCCAATGTCTCACCCGGTTTTGTAACGAATCAGTGTAGTAAGGGCCTACTTCATAGTAGGTTTAAGCATGTAGGCTATGTACAGAAAAATTCGTTATAAGTAATTACCTTCCCGTGCATTCAATAGGTACTGTAAGTCTTTGTCCATTACTCAACGCCCCCCTCCCCACCTCTCCCTCTCTCTCTCTACAACTACCCTCCCATCCCCACCCCCACCTACTATCCTCCATCGCAAAAACATACACACAGATCGACACGAAAGCACACGGACACATGCACGGACAGAGAAATAAAGTTCCCTACGCTATACGCGAGGATCAGAAAATCCTCATTTTGATTGCTATTCGAATTTGCGGTCCCAATCTAAAATTTATACATTTGACCATAAAATGTGTCTACAAACTGCAATGAAGAACGGCTACGCTGTATGCATGCCTGTTGTATAAATATTTTCAGTTGTTTTTACACCATTTCCATTATGTCGGTGTGAATACTGCTTTAATTGCGCAGTACAAAGGTCCTCGCATACTCCGCCAATATCTTTATATTGCTACACCATTGTTTACGTGAAAAACACACATACAGTGCATGGCCGGTACGATAGGACAGGTTTACTTTGGACTCGACTACTGTCATAAGCTAAATCTTGATACGCCACAGCTTCTGCGAATTTTATCCAGGGACCGATCACCTTGACAACTGACCTGGAAAAGGGCTGAATCCATAGAACGCCAAAAACAACAAGTAGAGAGATGCGACACTATTATACCAACCTGTCACTACTTGTTACTATACCTATCAAACATTACGGTAAATCCGTAACCGTGCACCCTGTCCCCATCATCATCCCCACCCGCATACCACCCCTACCATAACGTACTCCAAAATCTAGAAACCAACCCGAACCACTGCCAATATCATTTCAAGTACCGTATAGACATCGAAACACTGACTACACCAAATTTTGTGTGACAATGAAAATTCGATATAAGACGAGTTAACCATTTGTTCAATGGCTATTAGTAGGTCAAAAACTTCATGGTTTGATTTTTTTGATTTTATATACCTGGTGAAAACAAAATATAAATTAACTTATATATCAAAATAACTGAGGCAATTTTGTGTCAACGATAAACCTATAAAGCTGCCTTGCTTTTGATCACTCGAAGCAAGGTTACAATAATTGGACGAAGAAAAGTGATTATCTATGAACCTTTCAGGATATGAACATTAACAATATAGCATAGCATATAGTTTTAAAGTTATATAAGTTATATATTAGATGTTCATATATTTCTCACTCCTTTAATTTAAAATTCAATCACCTGTTAATGTCCGCAGCCCATTTTTAGCACACTACAGTTGATTTGAACAAGTGACATTCCCCCCCCCCCTCAGCCCCCGCTTGCAATGTACCCTGTTATGTACATATCTAAACGCATCCACCTGTAAAAAGAGAGTTTGCTTCTTTGTAATAGATGGGGGAGTTTGGGGGTGGGGGTGGGGGTGGGGGTGAAGAAGAAAATGCACTCAAGATAGTTATCAGGTGCACGGAAACCTATAACAACATAATCCACTTTCACCCCTTCCCCCACCCCCCCCCCCCTCTTATAGATCATGAAGACAGTTACCGTCCATATATGATCATGGAGATGTTACCATATATAGATGTGAGTACCACGAGTTCTGTCGACAAGGGAATACACGCTACCACACATGACAGGTCAGAGGTTGCTCCTTGGCAATAAAACATAGCATGTGCAGGGGTTCTGTATTGTCTACATTGTGTGGCGTGTATATATTTGAAATAGATAAGAAGGTTAAGAAGATCAAAACACATTGCTGTCAAATTGTTGCAAGTGCTTTATGTTTCATGGCCGACCAAACGTGGTCTTCACTAAAAACTGAAAGAAAAAAATGAAAAAAAGTGGTTAGAGGGGAATGATGCAGGGAATTCCCCCTCGCAATGATCAAATCAGAACAATCAGGTATTTTTGGTGGTTCCGTATTATTTTAGCAGCTCTGGTAGTGCAATAACAACAAGTAAAAGTTCTTCAAAGGTTAAGCGATAACATTACTTACCGAGTCATTATTTCCGCCTATTCTTTGGCATGGGCTTACTTCCCTCATTTGGCTGGGTTTTTGCGTTCACTTCGCCACAATTTCATATGGCCATTCCATAACGGTTCATGCCCCGGGGAAATTGACAATTTGCCTCGCACCTCGACCGAAAATCCAGGTTTCCTCGACGACCAAAAATCCTTCAAATTATTGGGCATTCATATATATAACTATATAATAATACCGCCCCTTAACCAATATACTAGTATTCAACTTTGATTTCGACGAACATGACTAAACTGTTACGTGAATATGTCCTATGCTCCTAATTTACCCAATCTTTAGTCTTTCCTTATCACCCCCTCTCTCTCTCTAGTCACCCCCCCCCACCCTCTCTATCACCCCTTCGTTCTCACATTTACCCCCCCCCCCCTCTGCCTATACCGCCTGCAGCCAACTTCCTCCCTGTCTTATGTTTTTCCATGGAGCTTATCGGTACGAAAACTTCCTTTCTGCCAAATGTCGGTAATTTTCGTCGTTCGTATTTGTTTATGATCGATCGCTGGGATATCAACTTCTAAGAACCGGAGTTTTGAAAACCAAATTTGATTACGCGTTCAGTTTCATTATGATGACCTTATAGGTCAATATTCACTTATCCAGGTACACTCTGACATGTATGGCAAGTTTTCTGTACATTGTTCGAAGAGGACCTCCTAAGGGCATTTGTCACCAATATCAACATGACAATAAATAAAAACCAATTGTGAATTCGTAAACAGATCCGATTAAACCACGATATACCAACTGATTTATTTCGTGGTAACACGACGTTTTGTAACCATGCATGGATAATATTATATTGTTCATATATACGGCCGATCAGTGATGCCAGCAATGGCACCCGGACCAACTCACCGCTCCGACCCGGGCCGAATGGGGGAAACAATTTCGTTCATATGAAATGTTGATGTTTATGTCATTTCTAATCTAATATGATGATTTTCTTATAACGCTATATAGTTACTGTACTACAGGCAGATGTATATGACAAACGCGTAGATCTTGGAAGTATACTAGTTATATACTTGCAAATGAAAATGAAAGTATCATCAAATTATACACAGCACATCAAGGCCGCAACGGCGTACACTTATGGGTGTGCGTGGGGGATGGTAAAGGCCCCGGAATAAATTACTACCCCCCTCCCCCCCCCCCGCCGCACGACTGGCGGACGGAATATTACCAACTATATTAACATGGAATGCGCCGTACAACCAAAACAGCCGAAAAATCTTCAACGTTGTTTGAAAAGTTGCAAAATATACAAAAAGATACATTTTGATGAAATTCTAAGTACAGAGAACTTTGACAACTATGCAAACATGTATCAAATGTATCAGGTTTCAAGGATAAGTCAAAGAGAAAATTACATTAGCCAAAGTAAAGCTTCCAAACAGTGTTTGCCCAGGTGACATCACAAACCCCCTATTGTGATCCAGCTTCCTGGAATAGTTGAAGGTTGCAGTCCAAATAGGTTACATTTAACCAAACATATCTCGAGTTAGGGGCATGATATTGAGATGGGGGTTTCCATTAGCAGTGTGGAATATTATTCGCTTCAAAATAAGTTTCACACTGTTTTGTCACCAGAATCCCCCTTTAATCAATCTCCGTTGGCTAGCTACGAAAACTTCAAAATACGAGAGGAAAAATTCAGCTACCGACGGAAATCATTTTGAGATCCACTTTGGGGTAGCGCCTCACAGTTTTAGGGGCCAACGTTTTAGACGAAGTTTCGTAAGAAAAAGTCGGCAATTGACGACTTCCACATTGTAGTTAGCAAAGTAAGCTAGGCTATACGGACCTTTGCTATATGGCTGTCTGACCAGGGAGTTGTTTCCATAACAACTCCCTGGTCTGAAATATAGGTGTAGGCTAAGTGTTAATGTTCGTTTTGAAACGCAGTGTTTTTGCGAGTAATTTTGATATCGTGTTACATGTTGTTAATGCAGAAAAATAACTGCTAAACAGGTTTTATTTTCAAAACGCGATCAAATATGCCCTCCAAAAGTATATTACCAGCTACTTAAAAATAATCACCGCTGCGTTTGGCCTCGATCGAGTCACCGTGGGCGTTGACTATCTTTGAAAACAGCATCATCAAAACAGTGAGAGAGAGACCATCTGAAATTGGTTTCATCAGGGTGTCCTGACTTTGAGTTTCATTAAATCTGAAAGGTTTGCTACTTTTATCCGTGTTCTATAGGGAATTTGGTCCGTGTATAGATTTGACCGGTGAAAATAAGGTCATATCTGTGATCCGAGCGGGGTGCGTGTATCTCGCGTGGAGATTACTGTAATCTTCCTTCGATTGACCCGGAGTGAGGGTATAGATATTGAATGGTACACAGAGCTAGGCTTTATACGCAGGCAAAGCCGGGCAGTGATTTGAGCAAATAAATGTACTGCGAGTCGACTGATGCATGTAAGTGTGCATATCTTTGTCAGTCATATATACTCGAATGAAGTAGTTAAGAAGACCCATGGCAGTATATTACTGCCATGGATCAGGGAGTTGTTAGTGCCAAGGCAACTGGTATACACAATTTCACTGCGGGCCCGTCAGATCAATCTCGTGCCCACCACCGCCCCCCCCCCCCTCCCCGTCTTATTCATTTAGTGGTTATTTACGGTAATTATTAATTGGTAAAGGATTGGTTAGCATTTCAGTCGGCTATTTTCAGGTTTGGGTTTCCGAGAAAAAAAAGATCCAATACAATGACCAATTGGAAAACGGATAATCTTCTGTTTAAAATACCCTAGGCACATGATAACGAAGTCACTCTACCTTTATATATGGATATTAACACTAGTCATATGTATATGTACCGTAACTCTTGTGAACGATTTTGGAGACGTTGATTGGCAATAAGTCTATAACATTTTCTTTATCTTTCTGACAAATTAATTTTAGCCATAGGTCGTCAGTATTGTTTTACAGATGTATTGTAAGTATTACAGACGTATTCGGCTATAGTATTGTATTTTCACGAGGGTAATTACCCATGCACTTCCGGTTCTCTCCAACCATCCTTCACCCCCCCCCCCCCTCACCACCATCCCATTATGGTAAATGGACAAATTCAAGACTATGAGGTGCGTGAATTATGTTTTTTCCGTTGATGCATTATTCTCTGAATTTGAAAGTATAAAAGGACCAATGTGACCATTTTCTTATTTCTAGTCTAATTTTGCTGGAAAATTGCAGGGTCTGTGGGGTGATGGGGGTACAGAGGAGGGTACTGATGACCTGGTTATAGCAATTGCATTTACACGATAGCAGGTCGAGGGTTCATTTTGTGCTAAAAATGTCTGCGTTCTAACAACCAAAAATAACTTCCCCTTGTATTTCCACACACGATGTCACGTGACATATTCCACAATGACAGTGGGATTCAGTAGAATGGCCAGGCATTTAAGGATATATTAGGCACGTAGAGCGGTCCGGTGTAATTGATGACAGGCATTTCGTATTTTAAGTTCTATAGTATATTTTGTAAAACTTTCCACTTTGGGTATAACTTTATCGATATACTTCCGGTCATCTGAACCTGAGTGCTAACTTCGTAAAGTTTAAATAAATATTTCATATTAATATTCATAATAAAAGTAATAATAAAAAAAAGACAGAAATAATGACACAAAAACACAAACTTTTTTGACCTTTTTCTTCCTTTTCTTCTTCTCAACAATCTTTTAGCACACATTATTGCGCAATCATTCATCTTCATAGTACAGAATGTTGTATTGTCACACCTCGATTAGCTGCGCTCTGGGTTTAAATGTACATCCATAAGAAACACTTACGTGATAGCTTGGCAAATTTACAAGACCAAAAAGAAAGGGGAAAAAAAACAAGGATTTGACTCTTTTTTTTAAGCGGTCTGTGACAAATAATATATATACACAAGGTTGGTATTAGACCCTCTTTTCTCTTTTTAAATAAACACACCAAAACATGAGGAAAGAAGCAAAGGAAACCGAGTTGTCTCGAAACTAAATGAAACACAAGCATTAGAAGGTCTACAAATATGAATGGAATAAAAATGAAACTTTTTAAACATGACGCCAGAATGTTTTTCTAGACAACGCTAAAGTAGGCTTGTTTGCTCATTAACTATACCAAAACCAAGCAAATATTACTCTAAATATGAATAAAATTGATCAAATAAGTACCACACCCTCATATGAAATATAATGAGCGAGTCATCAATGAACAGTTTTCATTTTCTTTCTCGATACACATTTCGTTCTAGAAAACTTCCAAATTTCTAAAGAAAAAAAAATCCGAAATGTTTCGACTTTTTCATTCTTACTTCATTGATTGATATAAACCTTGAAATATAGTCAAACTTATAAATATTATTATATAATAAATCAACTCGAGAACACTGCTTAAAATCTAAATCAACTCGAGAAAGCTCCTTTAAATTTCTCTTCCAACTCGGTGAGTCAAACAACGGACATATGTGTGCACAACTCCAGAAATTAAAGACCTATCATGCATGAATCATAGATTTATGATATAGACGATACACCCTTATGAGAGATAAGGGCAAGGTTAGAAGGATATTAAAGGGGTGGTACTGGTCTCTTTTGTTATTTTGTTGGTAGTGGTTACCAAACCCTTCAGAAAGATTACCAGTTGGATTAAATATGTTTTGTTTTATATATAAGTTTTAAATATCTTTATAGATTGTTGAAATTAATCTAGGAGACATGATGCACACACAACATATTGACCAAGAGCCAGATCACGTGATATTTCGGTGGATACTTCAAATAATTCATCTTCATAACTTCATCAGTAGTAATACCTTTCTAACACTAATACTTACATTGAACACAATGCCCAACATTCCAATAATATATACTTTCTTTCCTTCTTCAATTCACCGTCCTCGTGTAATACATATACACCCACGATAACTCAACTACTCATCTTTGTAATGTAAACTTTTCAAAAATAAACCTTTTCTTCACACGATAAATCATTGAGTCAAAACTGCCACTACTATAAACGGCCAGTGGCGGCGAAAAAAAAGGAGAAAAAACAAATGAAGATAATATTATAACTTTGCGTTTACACGTGTTGTGCAAAAGGCATTTTTTTAACATTTAAGGTCAAGGTATTTAATTAAATAATATGATACATATGTGTAATATAAAGTTTTTTTCCAAAGGAAACAATCGTTTTCTACTTTATTATCTCTTTAATTTAAATTTGAAAGAATATCAGAATACAAGCTTAACTACCTCATTTTGCCTCAAATCAATGTGTCTGCCACACTGTTGTTACACCAGTTAATTACCACTTGCATATACACAAATAGACCTATATAATTACATGATAGGAAGGTACTCTTTTGTTTAAGCCTACCGACCGCCCCTCCCCCCCCCCCCACAAACAAAATAATAATGAAACTAGGACACGCTTTGTCTCATAATCACCGAACATGAAACACATTGGCTATTGTATCAACATTTCTTATCATTAAGATGAATTTGTACATAAAATCGATATCAACATTAGCGTCATTCACTTCAAAAAAGCAGTCACAATAATTTTTCGCGTTCCAAAAATAGTCAACAAAATGGCCACTCAATGTTGTCAACGTACGCACGTTGAACAAATATTAGCCAACATCGTTCATGAATTTTTCATACAAGATAATCATTATCAAGTATATAATACACAAATTGATCGATTTTTTGTGTGTTAATTTGTCGATTTTTCACACATTATTCTTATAATAACCGTTACATGTTAGTCATTATCAGCTGTTTTCTAGTACCCTGCTGACTTTCCAAATAAATTTTCACTCTCCAAAAAGTGACTTTCACTTAAACCAATTTTCCGATCGCAACATTTTGTACAAAAAAAAATCAATTAAATATCCTTTTCGCTTTTCACACATTTGATGACCTTTTTCTCCGTGTGTTGCAACGTGGTTGTGACGTAATAACAATATAACCTAACGACTTTATTCTCTCTCTCACACACACACACGAAATAGAATACAAATGAGCGTACAAAACATAAATTCCTTGGAAAGACCGTCACTGCAGTATATTCCGATGTTATGAAAACAAATGTAAGCAACGAGGTGTGACCTTTTTTTTCATCACGATACCATATGTCCGTAATTTTTTTGTTTTTGAAAGAGACCTTTATCGGAGACAACACTCGGCGGGATTTGCTTTTAATTAAAGTTTTTTTTTTTAATATAACAGTTAAACCGCATGTCCGTTCAATGAAAATGAGGAAATTCCCCAACGATATTAACGTTAACTACTTAAGCTTTGCATGGGAATGTTTTGTTTTTGTTGTTTTTTTCCCCCCATTTTATTTTTGCCTTTTTTTTTGCCTTTTCTTCTTTCTTTAAGATTATTTTTGGTTTTTTCCTTCGCGACGGTGGATAAATTTGTGTTTGCAACGGTAATATACAATGCCGGACCCCAACACGATCATGACATACATAATGAAACCGCACAACCCTAAACTATCAAGAATATAAACGGATGAGATCTGACGTTTAGCCTGAATGCCAAAAATTTCAACTTTAACAATTTGTTCCAAAAAGTGTGTGGTAAATTATGTAGCATGTCTTTGTTAAATGGCGTCTCTTCGGCCAGTGTAGTCTTTAATGTAGTACTCATATACTGTAACACAACCATATATATATATCACTTAACAGTGTACACTATAAACCAATGGAACCGATCGAAGCACTGTCTGTATAACCTATTTATACGATCCGGCACACGTTAAGTCCAGTCTGGAGAAACCACGTGATACACACGTGCATTTGTAAAGCTCACTTCAATTATATATACATATATATGTTCATGAAGCGATTAGGCTATAGGGACTGTATAATGTTTTGCCTACTACACATTCCTTACAGAGGTACAATGGGTGGATGACTATGAGTCCACGCATTCCGCAATGCAGTTCATAAAATCGGTGCTACCCCCCCCCCCCCCCCGATACAATAGTCTGCAAACCTATACAGTACATCATTAAGTAAGGTATTCAACTGTTTTGTGTAAGTGTCATGTTTATGTGTTAACAAATCATTAAAGGTTAATATTATCATTACTTACTCGCCCTTTTCGTATTTGGAACATTATTTGCATACATACATACATACATACATACATACATACCGAACCCATGTATGGGAGATGTGCACCTTTAAGCTACACACAACGAATGTGATTTGCACTATTTAAGTATCAACATGTAGTCCACGAACGCGCACGGGAGACAATGGTATGAAATACACTTTATTCCCATTTTCCACATTCTCAAACACTGGGGGAAAATTTTGGACTTTTCTCCTATAGTTTTCGTTGAATTTTATAGTAAAGAACACATTTTGTGATTAAATATTTACAAGGTATTATATGCTGCAGAAATATGCCATATATTATGACCGCATTTTAATCATCTTTTCAGTGTTCTCAATTATGAAAGCAGAATAAACAATGTGTACTAGTCCACACACACACACGCACGCACACAAAAACAGCTGTTAGTCCCGTTATCATATCCAAACGTCCTCATACAAGATTATAAATGCAGCGCAAGGCAGAAGTAACTCCAAACAACTTGATGATAGCAAAGTACGAAATATACTAAGTCCCTCAAATAAAGCCCCCCTGAAAGGTGGAGAGCCCGATAAACTCCCATCACGATTTACACTAACGACAATAAAGATTCTTTGAGATACCACCAAAGGGTTAAAGAACACACTACGGGAGTCAAAAGGTTATCCCTTTATCTCACTTTCTTATGACGCTTGGTATCCCCCCCCCCTCAAATATTATCAAAATAGGCTTGTCAAATTATATGACGAAGCTGTTTGTATGTATTAGCTAGCATATAGAGCCTATTGTCATGCAAATTTCTTTAACTTTAGATCAGTGCATTGTTGTTCGTCATGGATAAATACAACGGGCATTACTGGTATTCTATCAACATCTGCAAACTCACTGCGGGGTCACTCTAAAACTGACACAGCACGGTGGTTGAACAACAACCACGGTAGTAGTGGGCATATTTAGGTCTATATACCGTTGGTTAACGATACAGTTTATGTATACTTAGATGTATTGATAAACCCACGTGATTAATTCAACAATAACGTCTGACTTATTGATGGTATACAT
Organism: Apostichopus japonicus; assembly: GCF_037975245.1. Lineage (NCBI taxonomy): Eukaryota > Metazoa > Echinodermata > Holothuroidea > Aspidochirotida > Stichopodidae > Apostichopus > Apostichopus japonicus. The sequence goes on from NC_092581.1 coordinate 1,473,589, forward strand.
ATCAATACAAATTATACGCCTCCTTTGTGCAAGGGAAACCGAATCAACACATAAAACAGAATTCTACACACCAACTAACTTTTTTTCAACAGATTTCATCTCCTATAAGATTATTAAAGTAACACGCTATCTATAGGTTGTACGTAAACCTTTTGTTGGGGGGAGGGGGGCTGGGGGGTTAACAGTATGTAAATTTGTGTGGCTCTGACCAAGCAAATACTGTGGGTATTAATACATATTTGAAAACAATTTTCGACATCGTCGTTGTTGTTTTTGCAGAGTTGTAACTTGTGATGAATGTTCAGGTGCACCGGAAGTATTATAAATCACACTAAATTAAGTACTCGAGTATAAATAAATGTGTATATGAATTTTTTGTCGTTACTTCGTTTCACTGAAATAGTGCTTCAAAACAAATCGAAATTTACTTACATTAAATTGTCAACCGAGCGATACAATACAATTATCACTACACTTAAAATATACTTGTGATATAAACACGGAAAAAAAAGGATTACTTAAATAGCGCTTCGTGCATGCAATTTTGCTGCTTAAAATAAAGCACTGTTCTTTATCAAGTCGTTTCCAAAAACGGATGGATAACAAAACCTACCACTGCATGTGGTGGAAGACTCTTTAACATTCAAGTTTTGATCAACTTTACATAGATACATGTGTATGCTAAATGACACACATTCGTTGCTCAATAATAACAGTGATATATATATCCCCTTGGGCATCATAGCCGCTTACTTCCATGCAGGACTTAAACATTTAAATAACATTTTTTTCTTGTTTAGTTATATTACAAAACTGAGACAACACTGTCGTAAAATAGACTAAAGAAACAGCCGTTTTATCATAATGAAACAAATATACTATCTGCTTGACCTTACAAGCGTACTGTCGTGAACTTTCTATAGTTAGTTACCCGTACATTTAATTTAAAAAAAATTACTGCGTACCAACGGTACAAATGACAACCGCGAGAAAGAAGATATGTCGAAGAAACGCTAACCCCCAAAACAGAAATTCTGTTGACTTATTACTGTAGGTTATAAAAACAACTTTAGGTATATAGGGGAATAGTGGGAAACTATGTACAAGTTAATTTTGATATTACAAAAGAAAGAAAGAAAATATAATAAAAGTTTGATCCCCTGTTAAAGGCAAGTTTCTTCATAAAACTGAAGTTAATACTGATATTGCGTTCGTCTAATTGACAATCAAACTTTAGGATCGCTTTAAATGTACATATTGTAGATTTTATATATCCAGTGGGTATAGGGTTGTCAAAGAGAGGTTACATATCCTCTTACAACATCAACAACGTTTTGGGAACGATCATCGGAAGCTAGCGTCAGTCGTATCCGAAATTATCTCTCAGCAGTGCTAACACATGCCTATAACAGTTTAAGTATATGGTGTCCTGTGAAATAGCATGCCATTTTTTTTTTTAACTGTCTTTTTTTGCTTTTTTGCAAGTCACTTTTGGGACAACGTCGTCGTGTGAACGTTTTGTTGAGGTTATAAAGAGTATTAGACAGTTCTCTTTAAGCATCACTCGATAACGTCTCGCAATAACCAAGTGAGAACTTTTGGCAATGAACACGTGATAACGTATATACTGTATGTGAGTCAAAGTTTCTCCCTGACACAGGTGGTATATCACATATGTAAATGAACAGTAGAACAAACTCGGCGACAAGATCCGAGTCAACTGTAAAATAAAATTCACTTATTTCTCGACCAGTTGACACACAATAACCTCGAGGGTAAGACGTCTACTCAAATTACGCATTTGAGCTTGACGACATTGAATGAAAAAATTTAATAGGTGCATGCAACTTTTTTTTCCAACTACACTGGCCTGTTTTGTGTTTGCAAGTACGTGGTTTGTATAACGAACATGTTACACAACCGAGTACCCTTCATATGGCAGTACACGGTTAAGTCTATTTCCAGCATATACTACCTAATTATTTAGCCAATAATCTTGTGCATAGTCTAGTCAGCAGTTACGGTATACTTAAAGGCTATCATTCAGTGATTTCTAATCCTATTCAAACATCCCCCACCAGGCGGCGTTAGTATCTATTCAAAGTATTGACAGCTTATAGAATACCACCACCATGCATTGTTAGGATTTAAAATGCCAATACGACAAGAATTTGAAAATCACCGGTTCAGTTGTTATGAAGCTATACAGAAAGTTCATTCACTATTGAGCTGTGAACGCTTCGGGAACTAGGTAAGGTAATTGTGTGGTACAACCGGCTTTCTCAAGTACAACAATAAATGGTCAAGAAGGGTCGAACGGAAAACGGTGGTAATTTAGCAAAACTCGGTCCCTAGGAGAATTGTATGGGACATGTGACTTTTCTTTACGAATACACTGTTGTGGCAGACGCCTAAAGTGTCTGTCAGGCTAACTTACAGCTTCACTGCTTTCACCCCACCCCCAAACGCACCCCCCCCCCTTTATGTGGAATCAGAATTGTGTCAGAAAGTACACGGGGCTGGGATACAGTGCATTTATAACTCTTTAAGAAAAGTAAACTTCTAAACAAAGTCGATCCTAAGTAAGTCGATTCTTAGTAACGTAAGTAATTTTAAACACTTTACTTGGGTCTGTTGTACACACTAACTTCAGATAACTGTACACTTGTTAGGACTAATCGTTAAATGACGATTTTTGACAGATGCATAGTGCATGGGTCTACAAGCTTACCATCAAATGAATGGAAATGCAATGCATGATTAAAGTGTGGGCAGATACATAGAACCAGCCAATTAACACTGCATTTTCCATTGATCAATTATCCCTGCTGCCTGCGCTAGGCTAACACACACACACTCATATACACTTAATTAGTCATAAGTTAGTCATCAACATAACCTGTATCCTGCTCCCTATTAATAAAGCTGAGTAACTAGAACAGAACCATCCAGGCTATATGCAAACTTTTTCTTTCACTGTTTCTGCCATCATTGTACAAAAAAACAAAACACATAGGCCAACACAAACGATTTCCTGTTGTTGCCACTGAACAATCTATATGCACGTGCCTGGCTGCGTATTATTACAATGCGGTCTCAAAGAAACGAGATTGCGAAATGAAAGTGGAAATTTTTGCCTACAAAGTTCAAACCCAATAATTTACTGCCAAGGTTCCTGCGACAGGGTATACCATGATTCTTCAACATTATTACCAGGGTATAAGTTAACATGATCATTTCACAACCTATTGTGATCGGCTAACTATCAAAGGCCCCTAGTTCTAACTGGTCACTATTGAAACTGGCATTCCATTAAGGTAAAGTATGTCTTGGCTACAAGCAGAGAGAAAACCATTAGATAAATATTACTTTTTTCCCCTCAACTTTTATGACGAATGTACAGATATTGAAAACAGCAGAGATATACTGTAGTTGCTCTAACTCCACCCACTGCTCGGTGGCACACAAAAAGGTTTGAATTAAACGATCTTCGATTTTTGTTCTCTGGATTTTTGTTATGTCATGCAACGTCACAACAAACTTTTCATACACCCACCCACCCACTTACAGACTGGAACTTTCCATTGTTTATTATGACCTTGATTACCCTCCTCGGAAGAACACTAACCGTTTGCTCGTCCATGTGTGAGCAGATAACAAAACACACATAGATCAGCTGGCTCTCTTGCCTTTAATTCGACTTGATATATATGTAAGGAACTTAATGCAGAGGGCAAACAGAACTTCTGACAACTATTACGCAACAACGATTTCTTCAATGACTCTTAATGTACCGTATTGGACTCCCTAGCATATTGTGAAGTATTATGCGTGGACGAGACCTACATATCGACCGTCTTTCATGTATACTACCGCTTTTGGACAATTCATATGGTTATTTTCAACCATCACTCCACCAATGTGAGATGTACTAATTAATGCTTATGAATGAATTACATATTCCATGTGAGGAAAAATATCACATAAGATCCAGGGGACACTTACTGTTGGCAAACCGTGTATTCCTTGATCAACATTAGTGCACATGAATGTGTAAAATATAAATCCAACTCCCAACTGGCGTGTTCCTTCTTCGTACAAAAGAACTTCAGATTTCATTCCGGGGGGGGGGGAGGGGGGTCGTCTTTTTGAACACTTCTTTCCCCCTCCTATTTGACACTGCTTTTCTGCAAACTACCAAGCGTTTGAGGACCAGTTTGATTGTCGAGATGCCTTCCCAGTTCTCCTTGCTGAGAAAGTCCTTGGTTTTGATGTATGGGATTGATAGTAATTGGGTGACACACGCTCCGAGTTTTGTTGTTGGTGGTGTTGAAAGTAGTAAGAGTCGTAATCCATTGGAATGTATTGCATACAAGGAAGAAATGCTTGAAAGGGTCCTGTGATAACAGAGTGGGGAATGGATTGGTGGAATGCTAAATTCCTTTGCACCTGTTGAGCTAGTTCGGAGATCAAGTGTAACGTCTGTCTTCGTTCGTGTCCCATAAGGCACACTGTACTGGAATCTACGACCCGGCGGAGAATCATCAAGTACTCATACTTCGCCACTTCATCGTTGGCAAAATGGGAGACCAGGTAATTTTCCAATTTCTGCCTCTGTTGTGGAAGTTCTGTAAAGTCGATGAAAAACCTAGAACACATGTATTTCTCAAGTTCCTTGATTTCTTTCTTACATGCAGGACTGTAGTCTCTGACCAGAAGATTACAGTACTTCAACAGACCACCGCCTCGTATCTCTTCGGGGTTCCTGGTGGCGATGAGTTTGTTATTTAGGTGGTGAAGGGCTACGATGAAATCTCCAAACACACTTTCACCAATGACAGTTGGATAGAAGTAGTCATTCATGGGAATGTCTGTCACCTTGTAGAAAAACAGCAAGGAATCCAAAATGATTTGAAATGAATCCACACTGAATTCGAATTGCCTTCTCATCATGTCAACAAACTTCAGCTCAATGTTTTTGCCTTTATTGTTCGACAAAGAAATAAGGCTCCACCGGTCCTTCGGGGAACTTATTTTCACCATCTTCTCAACATATGCCTCTTGCATGATATTACAACCGATCCGATTTTTGTTGACGTTGTCGGGCAGAAATTCTAACAAGGTCCCAAAGACAATCTCGCGAATCTTGTGCGAATTTTCTTCAGTCGACAAATCCACGCCAAAGATAACATCCAAATCGTTATAAACTTTACTCTCGTCCGAACACAAAACGTAACTAGCTGCTCCACCATTGAGGCGAACGTGCCTGACTTCGATACCACTACGTTCGAATTTTCCCCGTAAGCTATCCACTAAATCCAATAACGTTAGGTCCAGTGTCGGGAAGTTACCCTTGCCGTGAATACATACAGGTTCACGAAGCATTTGGTCCAGCCGCTCCACTTGGGCAAAGCTGAGCACCTGGAATCTTTCGGCTGACTCCTTGGAAGCCATCTTCTTGCAATTATCCAGGAAATCTACAAAGTAAAATAAGGAAAATAAGCTACTAGCCTTATGATACCAAAATATAAACTTAGAACAGGGTTAAAGGAACGAAAACTAAACAAAACTTACATATATGCACCAATACTGTAACGAGTGCTAGCAGTGTTCGGCGTGTATGCTGGTCTTCTGCTCAACTCACTGTACTATATGTGCGTAGGTAGTGAATAAGCATGCACTGTGTTTGACGGAGAGTGAACAGCTGTCAAGGAAGCTCGAATTACATAAGAATGATTCCGCAATGTGAAAGAGAACGATTAGTTTGCAGATACTTTAAAGATATATTTTCGTCGATTACAAATACCCATTTATTTGCAAAAATCCATATTTGCTTCCCTTAAATTGCATCATAAGTATACAATGGCGAAATATCAGGATCCTAAGTAAGTCAGAAGCAAGTCAAAACTGGTTTGATTTGAGGTTTATTTTAATTAGCGTAGTATATGTGCTTCGCTACAGGTTAGAACTTGTAAAGGGGGCAGCGGTGCGAATACCGAACGTGATTGGCTAACCGGTAGCTATTAGATACAGAATTGATGATTGCGACATATGGCTCTCAATTCGAACGATGCAGAATCTTCTCTCGATGTCGCAAGTTCAATTTCGTACGTGATAGGATTACCGTGTTCGTACACAACACGTGAGTGCAAGCAGTAGGAATGAGTTGGGCGTTAAGGAAAGTAGTTGCGGGTACTGGCAAATCTTTTCACTATATTAGGGCGTAAATTGCACATAACAGTACAGTATATTCCTTTCTATCAGTGCATGAATAAAGGGGAACAGTGTGTGAATGATACCCCACCTAAATAAAAGAAATATCATCATGGATCAGGCCGTAAGGGATGGGGTTAGAATGATCATGGAACCTTTGTTCCCCCATCCCCTTCACCCCGGCACCGTCACTCAGAACGACAAACAAAGAAACCTGTAATTCTGGGCAAAAGCACGGATTTGTTTTCTTTATTTTAACATCAGTAGTTAAGCTGTCAGTTTGAACGACTTTTGGATAAAGAGATGGGCCGGAAGGGAGGGGAGGGGGCGGGGTCCTTACATATTACACATCTCTATTATAGAGGAACTAGTCTACCCCTTCCTTCACATTTGCATACAAAAACGGATCACTGTTCTGTACGGAAGGACCTTTATTAGTGTATCTGAATTTGTTATGATCTTCCCAAAATGATTGCGATAATCCAAGCATTTTCTACATGATCTTTGCTATTTATGCCGATCCGCGTGATTAATTTGTTATAACCCTCTCTTTAGTTAAGTCTATAGGCTACTAGGAACATATCACCTATTGGTAAGACACGTTACCAGTCTTTCTTATATCACATGCGAAACGTCGGTTTTTGCATTAGCCCCTCGCATTGGAGTCTGTACAAGTATGGTAGTAGAACAAATAAATACCAGACCGAGGCCCTTTCTCGGTCTACCCGCGGAACGAGCTGGAATCATAAACCCACACAAGTTATCGGAACCGAGCAGGCCGTCCCCCAAAACACCACACAAAACACGTGTGTACGCCCGTCGCCCGTCACGCCAACACCCCCCCCCCCCAGTAAAGTTGTCGGTTAAGGAGTGGGGCACTAGTTTTGAATATAGATTCGTGTTTTATTGAGAAATACAAAAATCAAAGGAGCTTTGTTTTCCTATTGAGGAAACAATTTTATTAGGCAATGCTGCCACTACTGGGCACTAGAGATTCCTTTATGACTATAAAGGGACTCTAGTACTAGGTATACTAAAGGGAATTGTCAAACTTGCTATATGCCGTTACCGGTACTTTCCCCCGGAGACGGATTTATTTCCCGAGCATTGTAAAAGGTGACTGCAGAACCGACATGAATTTACGTTTTGGGACTCACGTTGTTGCAATTTTGCGAAGAAACAGCAACAAACATCTTTAAAACAACACACCGTAGAGTAGTTCAACCAAATACATTAGGGAAACTTCCAGAAGTGTGCACATGGAGCGCAGTGTCTAATGAAGGGCGCTATTCATAAATGTAGGTTCAAACAGAATATTAAATCACAAACTTGCCTATTTCGTCACAGTTAACTTTATCAAAGCAATATTACTGTAACTATATAAGAGAATATGAGCAATACTGCTTTCTTGCGATGGAATCAGTCAAGGGGTTGTGATGGGTGGGCTAAGGGAATGAAAAGGGGGATCAACAGATATTAAGGTTACAGGGTTTCCAATTATATATATCTACTTCTTCTGTCAGAGGGGAACACTGAGATTATCTTCCGTCCATTCACTCAATTATAACTTTATGTTGAAAGCTTATAATATAAGCTATACTTCGCGCCAAATAACCTGAATATATATTTTGCATAATTATGATGTGTTTTAAATATCAACCAATCCGATTGCTGTTGTTAGTAGTTAGTGCTCTAGTTTGTTGCTGCTTGTTGCTCTTGCCTTGTTGAGGATTTTATTTTCTTCCTCTTCGACTTCATTTCCTTTGAATGGGAACGCCACAATAACTTCAATTTTTGCCAAGCCTGACCCTGAGCGGAATTGGTTGTTAGCATCAACTCTCAATTAATAGAAGGAAAACTGTGTCAATTGCAAGACTATTCCGAACATGGCCTATTATGCATATACAAAAATGGGAAATTACAAGGCTGCCATGTTGCCCATGGTCATATATAGCCTGATGTCATAATGAACATAGGGAAGTACAGGGATTTCCCCTGTATTTTCTGTTCATATTTTCAAAGTAATAATAATATTAATAATCAGGTAGTTATTTTTACGACGCTTAAGGGCAAGGGCTTATGGATTACAACTTTCACGTCGGGTGGCTTCCAATTCAACATAGTGAAAGCAAACACCGCTAATACTGAACTTGATGTCGGTATTGCCTATATAGCTATATATCTATCACAATACTATAATAAAAAAATGCTAAACAAAGAAAAGATTAGACGATATTTCCATACTGGCCTATACTAAATAGGTTCACTCAATACAGTGACATGCACATTGCCTTCTTCCCCAGATTTCTCTTTTTACTACCGTCCAGTTCAGCGAAGCGGGAATTGTAAAGGCCTCCCACCACAACAACAAAACTAAATTAACTCTTCTTCGCTATATACGCATATAACCTACACAAGATACAGCTCCATTCCACACACGGGAATCTACTTCCGATGTATTTTTTATCCTTATGAATGAATCGTCTACGTCACAGATAATAACACTTGGTTGTCATGGTGACGGCTGTGTAAAGTTAATTACAACTTACTACATATCTGTCTTACTGTCTCCGATGACGTAGGCATGTCAGTAATAGAGAGACTCTGTTTACGGAAAATGAACGGTTTAACTCTATATATCGCAGTGGTTAACTTATACATTTTCTTGAGAGTACGGAACGGCACAATGCAACGGCGGATGTGGTATAGGATAAAGTTGGTCCTGAAAATTGTGTTTTTTCGAGCGCATTTAAAACCAGGAAGTTTGAAAATACTTTATATATGGGTTGCGTATGGGAAACATGTTTGTTAAAATCATCTTGATGATGAAAATATTTCAATTTTATACCGCGGAGGGGGGGGGGGGGTAGAATGAAGAAGTATATATTCCAAGGAGGGACATGTGATTAGAATTTTAATGAATTAATAAATACACAAGAATATGTCAACATTCGACCTAATAAATGGGTCGAGTTTTCTTCGTAATATTTGGAAACGAAAACGGGGAGGAAAAGGATAGGGGAGGGGTGGGTGGGAGGAGGGGAGGTGTGAAAAGAACGGGAAGGAGGATGATTAGTTAACGTTTTGCTCCAATAAGAAAAGCTTAATTTGAAAAGTGATCATCATTAAATACGCTTAGAGTTGAATGAATTATTTTCGATCCCGTTGAAGGAACACGACTTGTTTGAACTGCTACTATTAGCGTCAGCAATATGTTTGTTCTGAGTAAGATGATTATAATTTAAATATTTTGAGTAAATATGATTAATTTAGGTCTGTTATTGAATGTAACTGACATTCTTGACATTATAGTGCCAAATTATAGTTTTATTTGTAAGTATGTAGCTTTACATTGATCGTCGCTCAATTTTCAAGAGGCTACAATTCCCAGAGCAACGAAGTTCATCAACTTGAAAAGTCGAATTTATATTTCACAAAATGGAAACTGAAAAAGAAAAGTCAATAAACTTGACTAGTTCGGAATTGTTCCTGGACGTGATTAATTATAATATGAAGTGATGTGTGCATGGCAACGATATGTAATGTGTTGAATCAAACATAATTAATAATGGAATTCATAAACAAAATTTTTTTAGAATCGAATCCATAATAAATGTTAACGTGGAGCCACAAAGTAGACAACCCATAGGCCTAAAGTCTTCTTTGGCCTCAGTGTGTGGGTAAGAAGCATGCAGAAATAGCCAAATTTCGTTGCGAAACACATTCACTGATTGCGCAATATGTCGATTGAGTGCAGTAGCGCATTCGTATAAATTGGGGGCGAGCAACTGCGTTTATACATGCACGTGTTCATTTGCTACTGTCCAGCCTGTTGACATGCTTATAGGTTATGCGACATATCAAATTATGCTCTCAAAATCTCTCTCGATCAGCTTTCAAGTAAAAACGAATTCGAAAGTTGTTTACGTAATTAACGAATTTAAGTCACTGGAGAGAGGTGACGGTGGAGAGGGTGTGGGGTGCGGGGGGGGGGGGGGTTAAACGGAAGAGTAGTGAAATATTTAAAATAACAATATATGTATAAGTAATGTTGTTTACCGTCTATTCTGCGTTAAACAATTGTATTGTATTTATCTATGCAATTCGTTTAGTCTTACTAAGTATATCAAATTCCTTTCTTCCAATGTCTATATATACCATAGCGTAGAATGGTTTTAATATTGTAATAACTTTGTTTGCAACCACTGTGGCGGTTAATGCTACCATACCTCTGACGCATTTACCACGGTCACGGTCCAACAGCCACTACATATACGGCATTAGAAAAACCCATGACCTTACAGAAGGTTGCTAAAATATAGCCAGATTTTATTATCCGCATTTTGTCTATTTCGTTAATTGCCGTATTTCAGTTTGTACCTAGCGTAACTCTTTGCGCGATATACCGTATATTAATTAAGGCCTATATTAGATATACCGTTATGACAATGCGGCGTAACTTAACATTGACACAGTTGCAATTGCATTGCATTGTGCAATCGGAACAAGACAATAAAGTAAGAAAAAATTAAGAAACAGCAGTAATATTTGCTTCACTTACCGTCCAGATGTGAAAATTTTCACAGTCCTTTTCTTGTGTAAAGATAAGAACGTTCTTCGTTCCAATTAAAATATCGTCCTCTCAAAGGTAGTCGGCAACTAAATTTTGAACAAAAATATCCTCTCCGTTATTTGGGAAACAGTTAATTCACCAAATAATTAAGGTATATGCCACTTTATGAAAACAACACTTCTTGCATCTGTACGTGGAAAGCTACACTGATCCGCACGTGCAACCGAAAATCAAAATATACATTTACGGGATATAAATATCTTTCGCGATTTCCCTACGTCACGGCTCATGACGTCACGGCGCGAAGCAGACAACACTTTGACCGACCCATTGGGGGAAACAAATTCTGTCATTGCAGAGAGACTTCCACACACACTCACACACACACTCAAATCAGCCACTATCTGTCTGCCATGAGAAAACACTAAACGCGTGACGTAGGAATAATTTGGCTGGGAAGAAAGAAAGAAAAAGACAGAAATCATATAGCTAGCCACAGCACGTGCTGGATTTTATTGAATTCACAAACACACTCTTAAAATACGTGCATGGGGGAAGGATGTTTTTAATTTTAATATAGTAGAATAAGCACCAAGGCCGGGAATTCGTAAATTGGACGGCTTCATTACAATACTAACGAATAACAGGCTGGACTCAGCAAACTTCCGGCAAAATGAGAGATTCTTGGAAGAACATAACATTATCATAATAAATATGCATTTTAAATCGTCGGGAGTGTGTGGTGACTTATAAGGCCTTAACCGACGCAAGACGGACGCTGAGATGCAAATGAGTTTATTTATGATTGATGTGGCGAGGGATAGGGTGAGTGGAGGTGGGATGGGGTTGGGTGTGGGGTATTGACTGAGAGAACATGTATGAGGCCGCCGAATAAGGAGAGGCTGGAAGGGAGTTCAGGGAGAGATACCTAGGAAACTGCAGCATTTTCATATAGTTCTAGATTTGTCGAAGCGTTTGAAAAAATAATAATAATCAACACATCTCTGAAAGATGAACACATCTCTGAATTGTATTTCTTTCTCAGTAAATTATTTAGTGACATATACGGGTAAATAAATACATTCTTATACTCACCCGCCCATTAAGCCAGACGGTTTCAACATAGGGATAGTTTTCAACATGATTGCGCAATAATGGATTGCGCAATTATCCTGCACATGTCATCCGACGTAGAAAGCATTTTATAGTGAACGATAATGTTGTTCCGGTGAATATGCAGATCTTGTTAGTATATGAAAAGGACTATAGATTAAAAGCTAAATTTTAATCTATATTAAAACTGAATTATCGTAATTATCATGAATGCATATTAAGCATAGACATTGATAAGGATTAAGGTACTTTTAATAATGATTTTTTATATTCAGGGAAATAGCTTAGGGTACCGTTGCTATGTGCTAATTGAGTTGCGTATACAGAAGTGCCACATGTGTATATGAACTACGTGCTGTGGCTATTGTGTGACGTAAGGTTTAATTCATTCAATTCAATTCAATTCATGTCTCATATGGACATAACTCACTGACAAAAGCATGATAGTTATAACAAAGAATTACATGGTATTACATATTATGGACACTAGAAAAAAAAACAATATACTGTTTATCAAAGCTAGTGTGACCGTGAAACCAAAAATGCAAACAGAAAGACAAAATCAAGGAGAAAAATAAAAGTTAGTTGTCAAGGTAGTGAGCAGTTAGATTGAACATGTAGAACTTAGGCATATGTAGGCTATAAATTAGGTATATAGACAACGTTAGGACTACACGCAAGGTTGTGCTATAACAACTTCTTTTAGTGTTATTCTCTTCTGTGGGATTAAAAAGGGGTGTATAAACACCCACCCTATACATCTCCCTGTATTCACGCCTTCTGAAAATGTGTCATCACTTCGCAGTGTGCCAGAAATTCTAAGAAAACAGTCGGATATTGATTTTTTTTTAAAAATCAGAATAATGGAATTAGACATAGCCTATACATATTGCACTACCAAGTATTGTATATGTAGCCTACTGATTCCGCAATAGCACCATATCTTGCTTTAAAAACTATATTTTTCACATTTCATATTTTCAGCTAGACAAAAGTACTTTCATATTTCAAATTATCATATATTTTTAAGAAAAAAATCATCTACAAAACTGTTCGTTGAAATCGATTAGGTAATCGCTACTTCGTTTTCTGAGATATATGCAACAACACATCCCAGACTAAAGGTGGACGGTCTTATCACATGCACGAGCGCAAACCATATGCAACCTACCAGAACACTACAAAACGTTAAAGGTAATTGTAAGAAATTTACCCATTTTTTTATAATTAATTACATGTATTATCTTCCCCAGATGTGTACAAGGCTTTATATATTACCTCACGGTAAAATATTCCAAGAGCGCCATTTTTGTTGCATCGGAAAACTTTGTAGGGTCCTACTATACCTTCACATAACATCAAAACCCAATGAAATATGCATGTTGCTGTCTTGACTAATCACGAACTGTCTTGCGAATCACGAACGATCTGATAATATGACGTCATATGCCGACGTATTCATCACCTTTAAACTCGGAACCGAAATAAATAAATAGGCAGCTTGGATAAAACCATGTTGGAAATAAAAATTTGTAAATTTTTGGAAACATTTGCTCAAATATTTGATATCGTATATATATATATGAAGGTAACGCGTCGAATTCGAATATTTGATTGGTTTGTCCGAGATGACGTCACGGTGGCTATAACAATACGTAATTAGAGTTCGCCTTGCTGTAGTAGGAAACGCGGCGCGACTCGACCTTGATTCGTTTAAATCTATGAATAGACGTTACAGTACAAAGACAAAAAGAAACTTTAAATTGACCCTTTTATAATATGGATAACTATGTAGGCAGCAGCAATAAACCTACATTTGAAGGACAAAATAAATTAATGCAAAAGATGATAAAAAATATCTCGGAAACAAATACATCCGATCTCCGCTCGATGTATTAAAACAAATTAAAATATAAAGCTTTTGAGTTCGTTATGACGTGATTTTATATATGACGTCATCGCGTCTATTATTATCTATAGATCGAAGTGCATGGACACTACAATGGCATGTATCTTCATTAATATTTAACAGTGATCTTTACATATTACTTTCATAAATCGATAACTTATATTTGAACTTTACTTAGAAATATCAAATTCATCCCCGGTTTGTCATTATATATTCTACGTAGACGAAATGACCAAATTTCAACGTTGAGTATGAGGGTTTTTGTGACAAAAAAAAGAAAAGAAACTCGTTCAGTTCAAACAAAAAAAGTCAACAGTTGTTAGTCGTACGGTTGAACCTGCAATGTGTTGTTATATCGCAGTGTTTCAGCCTCGGTACGAGAGGTGTTGGGTATACACAAAATATGTCGAAGGTAGTTACTATAGTACAACCTAATTTAACCTAAAGAACTAATTTATAACATTAATATCTCTCTGAGTAGACCATTTTAAGTCTAAAATTTTAGTTTTCTAAGGGAGGACCCTCCAGAACCCTTCCCTCTACCACACTTAGGAATCGGCATCAACGACTCCAGGGCCACCTTCCTTCCTTTTGAAGATTCTGGACCCGTCCCTGCTATATAACCCGTAGCGTAGGGTGGGTCAAAGTGAGAAGCCCCGGTAGGGGTCCGGGGAACGAATGTTATCACCATACCACCCCCCCACCCCTTTGTGCGAAATTTATTCATAATTCTACTTTACTCAGTGTACGGTTTACATGCAGGAACGAACCAAACAGTACTTTATATGTACTTATATTTGAATTTGTTTCCTTAACGGGCATGTCCGATTTGCATGTCAAGAAGTTAGAATTGAATAGTTAATATTAAATCTTAAAAGGTGTGGTGCAAGGTTTTAACGCCTCTCATGTGTCAGGCAAGCTAAGACACATTCAACATTAATGCATCGGTGGTAAAGAAATGTGAAAGATGTTGTTAATTAAGTACAACCACCCGTCAGAAAACCTTCATATTCCCCTTTAATATTTGATGTTTAAATATACCGTTCAAGGAGCAAAACTTAATGGACACATAATTCGCGCATCATTAAGAACATTAAGATGAATAGATCGGCTTGCCAATGTCAAAACTCGGATGTTTTGCGTTCTTGCGTAGAGCTGGTAATGATTATTTTACTCCATATATACTATTAATAGCAAATGCAACAGAACATGAAAACATAGACAACATTACTTAATCTGGAACACATAATTCGCATGGTATACCATCTCGATTCATCTTCCGTGTATATAGTACAGGAATAAGGCACCCAACTATAACGATTGAAGAAAACCATCGCATGACAACTTTGGGTAACTGAAAATGATACAGAGTATATATTATTTCAGAGGTTTATTTATACGTGAAAAAGAACGTGAAGGAGAAACACAGTTTAATTATCCGGGTGTCTGGGCTGCATTCAATTTCATATATACGTACCGTTTTCGAGACATTACATATAGGTCTACCTTATGTTATTATACCAAACTGAACATTGATATACAAAAACGAAAGGTTTCCTGTTTCTATTCACAGTTTTTACAACAACAAAAGTTAATTTGAAGCATTTGAAACAGTTATAATGTCATATAGTTGCGCATTGACAACAAAATGATGTTCTTTATCTTAAAATGTATATGTGAAAGTAGAAAGATATACCGAAGGAATGTCGTGGTGTATTTATTTCGTGGTACATCCCAATTTTGAAGAAGAAAAGTGGATTCAAATATTGATGAGAAACAATAAATGGTTTTGACAAAGCTTAAAGGCTTACTATAATTAATAGATATCTGTTATACCACTTGCTATACACACTTATTTATTTATAAATATATATATACATATATATATATATATATATATATATATATATATATATATATATATATATATATATATATATATATATATATATATATATATATATATATATATATATATAAATCCCTTCATCGCAAACAACCATTTATCATGTAATGCATGGATCAACAAAAAAGTCGGGGACTAATCTTGAACACAAGAAACATAAAGATTTTTGCAAAAATACAAACAAAACTAATGACGTCATTACAGAGAAAGGGGATTAAGCTGAAGTATTTGAAGACTCTTCTCTCCCGCTGTTTCAATTTAAATAAAAAGCACTTTAAGTCAGTCATTGTGAAGTTTCCTTTAGTGGTTCAAACTGACGCAAGAGACCTTTAGAACGTAACGTCAAGAAACGTGATTCACTGTTTAAATATGGATGTTGTACAAGGAAGTGATTTACTACTGCAAGCCGTATAAAACAGATAAGACACCGGAAAGTACGAATACATTTTTTGCTTGGTTTTGAACTTTCACGCTAATTGCACACTTCAATGAAATGTATATTGTTTCTCTTTGTGACAAAACATTATAGACGTTGATGTGTTGACTTTTGATATGATCATCAGCGTAGGGCATCAACACAATAAATTATATATACTTGAAGACATACAAGGGCGTGGTAGTCACGCAATTACATTCTGCTTGTTTGGCCAATGTGGGTTTGTAGTATCTGCTCTCTTATCTATAAATATATTTAAATATATATATATATATATATATATATATATATATATATATATATATATATATATATATTTATATATATATATATATATATATATTTATATTTATATATATATATATATATTTATATATATATATTTATATTTATATATATATATATATATATATATATATATCTATATATATATATATATATATATATATATATATATATATAAATATATATATATATATATATATATATATATATCGTTGTCACATAGTCACAGTTCCTAACAACTTGGTAATGACACTGAGGTTCACGTGTATATTGATCGGTATATTATATCGATATGATTTGAGCTGCGCTTGTATTGACTTTCCTTGTAATAACACTGTGTAACATTAACCAGAGGAGTAATCAGTTCATTACGTCAGTTATCAAGGTGGAGGGGTGGGACGGGAGGGTGGGTAGGAGTTAAAGCTGCAGAGATACCCGAGTCTGAGTTACCGTATATATATATTTCTTTTCCAGGACATCAGGCCAGTACCTATAGTATCATTGTTTGCACTAACAAGTAAATTGCTCAATAACCCCAATGATCCAATTTCAACATCGTCTCTCTATATATATTTATATGTTTGTCAAGTTGTCATGGACGATACCTAAAGTATTTTAATATACACGTGTGTATAGACACGTACATTAATACGTGGTAAGTATACGTGTATGGCCTATAGTATATACGTGCTACGTTACACGCAGATCCGGGGCTTATTGTCGCAACGAAATACATGTATAAAGAACTCAATGCCACAAACAGACAGTTTCGTCACATGCAAATGACAATGAACCATGAGTAGCCTTTACTCGTCAGACGTTTACTAAAATGTGACAATGATGACGATTTGTCTTGAGCAGTGTCACGTGTCTGTATAGGCTTAAATGTGATGTTTAATTCATAATTTCAGCTTATTAAAGAAAATGTACCGTATACATATGGATAATTTTAACTTAAATAATTCATAAGTTAAAGTTAAAGGTTTTACACTAATGCACCTCGTCATGGCGCTTTCTCCGTGCTTTAAGAGATGCAAAGAAAACGTTGGCAGAAATCTCCCGGAACTTATATGACTGCTAGAGATCATAGGTCAGACGTCACTGCGGTTACTTACCGATTCCAGCCAATAATTCCACTGCTGTTTCAAAATTGTGTTTACAATTTTCTAGTGAGCCCTTTAGTTACTGATTCGCTAAATACGGTCAGAACATCACAGCAAACGACAATTGAAACCGCGCCCTCTATGTGTCACTTCGTTCATCTGCGTGAATATATGTCGTATAAGGTGGTTTTCATTTTCAGATGATTGTTAAAAAAATATGCACTACAATTGTGACATAACGGACAAAGTAAATAAATTCGTTTGCGGATGTTATAAATTGCTTAATAGTTCCGTCTGAATCAATCAGCAATTAGCTCACATTTGTTTTAATCGCAATCTGCTCATAAACATTGGCAGGGTCTTTCAATCATCTGCGTGTATGATGACTGTCTTTCACTGACCGAACTGAAAGTTACGCCACACTACATCCGATACTCGTGGGCGCAACGGGTGGATCGAAATACACCTCATAAAAATGGAGCCAAAACAAAGCAAGAGTAATTATACTGACGACTGGAATATATCTCCAACCATATTAGTAGTTAGCATAGAATAAAGTTTGGACAGTTATCGTATTATTTAACGGTTACATTAACTTTTTCACTTACATAATTATTTGCCCATTGAATAAGCTTGCTACATTTAGTGGGATGTCATTTTCATTCATTGAGTTACGGAGTTTGCGCAGTCATCAGATGAAGACTGTCTGTGCTGAAAAGGTCTTTATTCCTTTACGTGTCCTTCTAACATTACAATTTTGAGCTTATTTTTTAAGGCAACACATTTGTAAATATCCACAACGGGAGGTAGCAGAGAGGAAAGAGCAGTTAGTAAGCTGAAATACATACGTTTACGTTTACGTTGAAGGTAGAGCTATATAGGGGCTGACCAGGAAGTTGGACTCACATACCTCGCCAAACCATGACTAAAACGGAAGCAGCAATGACATAATCCTAGATTAGTCATAAAGGAATGATACTCGAATGCTGATATGGACATGATTTGGCATAGCGCCCTCTAATAAAAATTAAAGTTGAAAAAGACGCTCTTTCTGCTTGGTTTCCCGAAAGGGAAAACTATGGAGCAATTTTTCCGACCTTGCACATTTTTAAGGGGCACCGCGGATTGCAAAGTCGGCAATGAATATTACGGCTAGATTCGTCCAACACGGTAACATACAGAAAAGCTGTATTGAAAGCCGAAGACCTCGTTGGTACAAATCCTTTTGCCAGCAACGGCAAACCGTCATATTTCAAAGCGATTGCTATTAATAACATGGTAGGTTCTGCACTGTTTGTCAATGTTAGTAAAACATTCAACAGTTAGAATAAAACCATCAAAGGGACATTAAAAGTGTACTTGGTACTATTAAATAAGTAAACGTTGATAATATCATGTAGTTAAAATGTCTTTAAATATTAAAATACGTTGTGTTTGATACATAACTTGTTCACCCCATATATACATTAGTCTTTACAGCTGAAGCTTTGTAGGTAATATTCTTTCTTCTTCAACACCTAAAAAAAAATGGCATACTTTGTCATCAGACATTGTGCATGCACCTAGTCTAGACTGTTTGAAAGACAAGCCAGCTAACTATTGTCTTGTTAACTAATAACTTATACTCTTACTCATACTTTGGAGCGCTCGGTTGGCGTTTATGTCCTCTAGTAAGAATTTTGCCGGCTTAACCCATTAAGATTCAGGTAATAACATTTTTATGATAGGGGTAACGTAAGTTGGCTTTAAATAAAAACAAATATGGAAATATATCTAAAACGAAAATGACTGCTTGCACGGCTGATGGCATATATAAGGACCACCCATAGATTTTATGTATTCTGAAATAAAGTTCTCTTTCGAAAATGTGTATTGCATGCCCACCTTACGCATTACGAGTAAAACGCCTCTGACACATCTTACGCGGCACAGGTAGGACCCTTGCAATGTCATCTGCGAATTAACCAGGTCATACATTCGGAGTCTATGCATGCTAAGTTCTTGGATACCGCCCTTATTTCCTTTCGGGGACACATTTCATGCTGTAGTTTTGCTTCACTGAAGGTTTGGCCGTTCAGATATTGAAAACTTGCCGCAGACCCCCCCCCCCTCCGTCTCCGTCTCCGCCCCCAAAAACAAAGAAGAAAAATTGCAAGTACTTTGGTCTTGCATATAGAAGCGTAGGAAAAACCATCCTCGTTGCCACGAGTATCCGAAATTTAGGGCTCTTCTAGCCATAAAAGAAATTTGTATCATCATGAAACAGAACTTTGAAACAGCAATGTGGTGAATGTTTTAGGAACCACACTGGTGTGATATTTGTGCTGACTGCGGTTGAGAGCGGATCAGTCGTTTGGTCTTTCGTGCCCAGGTTCTTTCTTGAGTATCTGTTCCCTATCTAAGGGATATCATGATACACTGACCTGACGATAATCACCAGGCGCGGCGGAACGGAAAAATTATTGGGGGGGGGCTAATGTGTGGAGACTATCTAAGCGGAGCGCCACCATCGGTTGGCGCGGAGCGTACAAGAAAATTTTGGGTTTTTTCAAACCCCCAGATGGCCGGAAACGGCACTTCCCGAGTGTTTTATGCTGCGAATATCTAGCCCTAAAATATGGGTCTCAAGCCTGCAATTTCTCAGATTGCACGTAAAAGTCTGTAAAAACATTGTAATTTGTATATTCGATGGTGTTTTAAGAGAGTAGCTATTACTCGTAGTGTACTCGCAAAGACGTTTTTGAGTGTAGTAAGGGCAGTGGCGGAGCTAGGGGTATTGGTCGGGGGGGGGGGGGGAAAGAATGGTCTGTAGATGCGCTTTCGACACTATCTAAGCGGAGCGCCACCACAGGTTGGCGCGGAGCGTACAGAAAATTTTTGAGTAAAGGTACTCCCTAGATTGCAGGAAATGACCCTTTCCGGGACTTGCTAATTTGCAGATAAACTGGAGAATAAATAGGTGGCGTCGCCATTTTGTCGGAAAATTACACCAACAGAATATGACAAATGTCAATAGGTATATGAGAGAGCAATAAAATAGTCAATAATCGCGAATAAGTAAAATGTAGTGAAAAGATGAAAAGGGCGCCAGCAGTCCATCAGGGTCCGTCAGGGGGGGGGGCATCCGCCCCTGACTGTATATATGGACGCTCTGCCACTAAGTAAGGGGATGTTGGAGAACTGGCTGAAATGAGGCAAGTCATTGGCCTAAGACGAAGTTGTGTTACGCTTACCGGTACTCACACTCACTGTTTCCAATTTTCACGGGGCGTGAAGACGCGGTTGGGGTGACAATGTGGTCTATAGCCAGGTGACGGGCCGAGGGTCCCCCAGCAATTACTAAAATTATTACACCTATATAGTATACGTGTGCATCGGACAGATCGACAAGTATGCATTGAAAAATGGGCAGATGCACATTTCGGGGCCTTGGTAAATATTGGGGGGGCTTATCATGCATTTGCCCCCTCAACTTTTTCATTGGGGGGCTGAGCCCCCCCAAGCCCCCCCCGGTTCCGCCGCCACTGATAATCACACAAGCACAGTCTCGATGCAAGTGGACTGTGGTTGAGAGCGAATCGGCAGGCTTGATTTTCGTGCCCAGATTTTTTCTTGGGTGACTTTTCTTAAAAGGTACCATTTGCGGTAATCATTAGCCACTGAGGGCAAAAGTGGTATTACCGAGTAATGAATCATAAGTCTAAAATTATGCAAAATCAACCCGATAACAGTAGAAAACTTGTGTTATTTACATGAACACATACATTGTAGCTGCGGAATTCACAGAGTATATCCATATTGCCAAAAGCTATCAGTAACCCTGGGATTTTTATCCCTTCAAATAAAAGTCGCATGTCCCACTGCTCATCTAGATTTGCGCTCTAACCCCCCCCCCCCTCTCAACCCCTTATGTGGTCAACCCGCTGACAGAGTTTGATTACAGTGTTACAACTTACAGTATATTGTAGCGGTACATAGCCGAGACGTGTAAATCTCTGCGGCCTGTAACTTTGTTGGTGAATGCATATCTTAGTAATAGGTTAAAAGAAATGTCCCACATTTTCCATCTTTTCGGTGAATATTAAAAAAAAAAAATTCAATTCACTTATTAAACAAATATTTTGAGACACTTTTAATGTCAGTGGTCCGAAACGATCCATAGCCTACATGTTATTTTATTGATGATAATAACTGCAGATGGGAAATGCACAACGATACTGCAGCTTCATTTCGTTACCATGAAATTCTATTTTAGGTACATACACCCATTTCGACATACGGGCGTTTCCTACGTCATTTTGCAAAGATGGCTGCTCTCTTGTGGTGAAAGAGCAAACTAATTTGATGTTTTCCTTTTCTTTGTTGACTTAAAAGGCTTTTCAATTTAGCTTAGTTTATTATTGTTCAGTATTCAATTCTTTGAATTTCATACAACGATGGAAGGCTCGTTTTTGAGCCCACAAGAAAAAAAGTACTATTCAGAACTTTTTGCGAGGTACGATGCAGAGAATACTGGGAAACTGACTAACAACCAGGCCCTGTCGCTATTCGTATCGTCAAATGTACAGACAGGTCAACTGAAATTGGTATGTTAATTCGTTAAGATACATTTTTAGTTTTCATGATTTCGATACGTTAGTTTTTGAATCCATCGATTAGTTCCAGACAACCGAAAGTGAAGTTGACATCCTTACTGTACAACGTTACAACCCACACTGTTTGTTAAGCCTACAATAGGATACAGTGCATCTCTACACTTGCAATACATTATGCTACTGAATGAATAATGTACGCTCAGTCTGCCCAAGGGTAATTACTACGCCTACTGTACTAGTAGTAGCCTAGTACTACCAGGCCTAAAACTGATCTCACTCACTGATCCTATGCTAATTCCAGCTTACTAAGAAGTTTAACATGCCATAGGCCTATACCTATGTAATATGACATAGGCTAGGCTATATTATAAAATGTAGGCCCAGAGGTGTAGCCTACTTAAAGGAATTGTTTACTGAAATATGGGATGTAGTCATATCATAGTCATATCATTTTTTTTTGACTTTGTATCACCCTTACCCTTAGCCTTCCCCTGTGATGAATTTAAGTTTCTGTGATAGAGTGCTTGAAATGTTGGCCAGTTCTGACAGAAAATTTGAATCTAACACTGATTTATGTCGAGACGAAGTACATTAGATTTTTAGCCATTGAACATAACATGATGCAATTCAATTCTCACTTATTCCACACAAACAGATATCAGAACTTTGCGGGGCAGAGAGAGTTGGACACTATGGGAGAAGTCAGTTTTTTATTGCCTTAAAGCTCATTGCTCTTGTTCAAAGCGGAAAGCCATTACCAACATCGATAGACAACCAAAGTTTAGGTAAGTATATCCTGAAAAGTAGAGCAAGCTTTATTCATAAAAGTATTGGACAGTTTGGAAATATTGTGCAGTATTGCTGACTTGCAGAACAGAGATGTTGTACCACACTATACAGGCCTGTGTAATAACACTATGATGAAGGAACCGAAACAAACTCCCATTTTACAGTGTTGTACAGTGTTTTTACAGTGTTGTACAGTGTTGTACTGCACTGTACAGGCCTGTATAATAACACTATGATGAAGGAACAGAAACAAACTCCCATTTTAGGATTCTGAGACAAGAACTACACCCTGGGACATCAGATTCATTTTTAGTATAAACATCACTCTCTGGTCTGTCTCTACTCAAATTATATGCCCTCCAAGTTATCTAGTTTACAAACTTGGTAATATTTTAACACCGCACCCTCTCTGCTGACCCACTTCAGGGTCAACTCCCTCTCCCTTGATGCAAGAACTACAGATAAAATGTACTGCATTGGAAGCCATGTTGCCAAAATTGTGTGGCCTTAAAGATTGTACTCATTCCTTCCTCATTTTCCCTCTCACCAACTCCCCCCCCCCCCCTTCCCAATGCTCCCTACCTCTCTCCCACCTAGTTCATATCTGGCTTAATGCTTATTGAAGCTTGATGTTTTTTAAATCAGAACATGAGTTAGAAAAGGTATTAGCATCTTAATCAGCTGGCCGTTGAAGTGTTGATATCAAACGTTTGTACAAAGTGTTAAGGGACTCAAATAATTTTGGTTGCAAGGTACAGTATATTTCCCTCCTCTCTGCTTTGGTCTAAAGAGTTCTTTATCCTCTATTTGAGTTTCTAACATATTTTGAAAAAATGCAAGGATTCATATGTTGTTCTAAGTGAATGCAAATAGTTTTGTTGATATAACTTTGCATCCATGAGACCCAAGTTTGAAAGTCGGTCAAAAAGATAAGAAGAAAAAATGTCGGTTTGGAATCCCAGGTTGCAGGAATCTGACCGGTGAATATTTTTTGTCAAGAAGTTATATGTTAGTGTATCTTTTTCAACGTTACAAATATCATATTTTGGAATTACTGGCACGGTAAGAATGGTTCTGCAACTCGCCATTTTGACAAGTTTTGTCAAGATGTCACGTTGGCGTGTCCGATCACCGGAACAATTATCGTCGAGTATCGTCGAGTTTCTGCAAGGCAGCTTAGGGACAACTTGGCTAATTTTGGCCAGATCTGTATGTACCTGACGTCCGACACAAATAGGCTTTAATTCATAGCCACCTTCCTGTCGGTTCTAATCAGGCCTTTTGCGTTGCACTATTGAGGTGCAGTTCACATCACTGCATGCAAATTTGCCATTCTTAATTGCAGTACCACTCAAAACATGCACTTTACCATCTACATATCCAATTGTGTGTGCTCAGTGCAGTAGTAGCAGAGTACAGTGACATTGCTTCAGGGTATCATACTGTGGTCCTACACTGATGGGGTGGGGGTTGGGGGTAGGTTGAGGAATGGGGTAAGGTTGTCAATTTTTTGTCAAAGTTGGAGTTTTGCGACCATCCCACCACTAGGGTCAGAATGGTAAACCATATTGGCTTATCTCATGTATATAATAGTAAAATTGACTCTGCTGTTCGCATGGGAGCTCTGTCAATATTAGATTTTGTCAAGTGTATAAAATTGAAGAGCGATAAAACTAGTTAATTCGTTAAATATATTGAAGTGTTAAGGTATGACACTAACTGTTAACAATTAACTCCTCATTAATGTTTAAGGAAACATTGATCTCAAGAAGCTTTTATTGTCTAGCTGGGAAACATTAATTATATCCTCTTTGTGAACACTTCAAATGTAGGTCTTTGCACAGGAAGTCAATCACGAGGAATCAAAATAAAGTGAAAGCTCTGCTATGGTTCGTTCAAGAGTCTTTTCTTTAAGCTACTTTATAATTTGAACTGATTTTTAAGTGCCTTACAAATGTTTTGCGTACGTTGCTCTTTTCGAAGTTTACAGTTTTATGATTTCAGTGTACTGTACTTCAAAATTGGTCGTAGAAAGAGAAAGGTGCAAATAATATTCAGCGATGCTGAGTGGGAAGGTTAGTAAGCACATGATCGTCAAACTTGCTTCCGAGTTGGAAATTTTAGGGGAACACCGCATCTTCATAGCGTTACATGAATTGCGTCGAAATTTGTGATATTTTGTAATCCATGCATCTGGCAACATGAGTGTAATGTGATGTGTTACATAGCTTTATGTTAAAATGTGACGTGTACATGTTATTTGAATAGACCAATCAGAAGTCTCCAACCATTGAAATGCAGTACACGAGGCAACTGATGACAACATCAGAATGAATGTTGTCATCAGGACAATTCTGCTGAAAATGTCTGCCTTTCTTTATATTTTCTTTGTTTATATTTCATTCATTTATAAAGTGGAAAGAATATTTTTACCAAACAAGATGCATTTTGATGACATTCTAAATACAGTGAACATTGGCAGCCACTATAAGTAAACATTCCAAATTGCTGTCAGGTTTCAAGGATAATTCATCAACAAGCAAACAATAAAGAGGCCAAAAGTAAGGCTTTTGATGAGCTTTTACCCAGGTGATGTCACAGACCCTCACTGTGATTTAACTTCCTGGAGTAGTTGAAGGTTTAGCCAGTTAAAATAGCTTACATTCTAATCAACCATACATCTCATAGTCAGTGACAAGATATTGAGATGTGATTTTCAATACAGCAGTTTGGAATAATATTTTCTCTCTATGAACATACGGTTTACATCGTCTACTATCCGAATACCCCTTTAAGATGTAGGTTGCACACATTCTCTATATATCTTGTGTACAGCCTACAGTTCTGTACACGATAATATTAGTTTTTTGGCACACATGTGGTGTATCTGGCAGGCATAATATCCAGTATGTATGTATACATGTTGTGCTATACATATTGACAGCTTACTGCACCTAGCATTACTCTAGCTTGAAGACCCGTCTAGTACCTTCGTGCAGGCCCTGTGCATCCAACTCATAGCAGCTTAAAAGATTTTACTGTGATTCTCTCTTGTAACTGTACCTGTCTCCTCCTTACCATTGCACTTTCATTTTACAGAGTACCTGACACACTTTCAAGTCAATACCCACTTCCAGTCCGATCGTTCTATTTTTATTGTCACGTTCCCTGACTGTACTGCCGTCCCCCTCATATAAAATATATTCAAATATATTCAAATCTATGTATACAGTACTAATCTTTGCTAGGATCTCTTCTCAAAGACACAGAAAGAAAAGAACTAAATAACTCCTATTACTTTAAAAAATATACAATTTATTCGGAATAAACAGTTCAGGATTATTAGGATCTGATCTGATATGGAAACCATTTTCTCCCTAGGATGAGTTTTGAAGTCCCTGGATGCCTGGGATGAACCTTGGCTAGAGCCTCTATAGTGCTCGCTGCATTCAATCGCTACGAATAATTAATCAAAGAAGCGGACTGTACAATGTCAGTTTTGACTTGTTAACTGTAAGGGATTGTCATTTTAATTTGGAAAACGTCCTGCTTTTATCTCGACTACAATCACTGCCTGAATTAAGTTATATGTTATACTGTATAAGTCACTCTGAAGGGATTCTTTAGTTCAGAATACAGAAACTGTGATATAAACAGACTTCATAGTTTCTGCCAAGATATTGCAGCTCTTGTAAATGGCTGCAGTAGAATTTCAGAGGAAAGATTTAAATTTATTAGAATGTTTACAAAAATTGTTTTGATTATCTTTGACACAACAGGGAAAACATCTTTTTATGTCTGTGTTTCTTTCTCTCTGAATTAATTATTGTTTCTAAGAGCTTTGTTCTAAGGGGTTAACATAGTAATTTACTCATACGGTAGTTAATATGCTATACCTAAATAAATTTAAATGAAATAATTGCTGCACAAATCTAGAGATAGGGCAGCTTAGTACATACATAGACCTGTATGATAATTCAACTTTCATAAACCTGAAAACTATGAATATGATATAAACCAGAAGTTTATATATCTTTGATGATGTGTAAGTTAAACTTTATAGCTCGAGATTCAGTGAATTAGGACAATTTGAGGGAGAGATATTAAAGTACTGGAATAATTTAGTGTTGTAATTTTGTGTACTAGTAGTTTTCAAGGCTCTAAACTTTTGTCTCATTTATGGTTATATATATTTGATCAATATATATATTATATATTATATATATATATTTGATCAACTATATATTTGATCAACTATACTTTTATATATATATATTTGATTATATATATTTGATCAACTTCAAACTTTGAGCTCGAGATTCAGTGAATTAGGACAATTTGAGAGAGAGATATTGGAGAGTACTGGAAAAAATTTAGTGTTGTAATTTTGTGTACTAGTAGTTTTGAAGGCTCTAAACTTTTGTCTCATGATAAAGATACTATGGCTCCTGTGTACAAAAACTGCACTATATAAGATCTCTGTGTAGTTGTCTAGCAATTTGCTCATTTTGTATTGCATGTGGCTATGCAATACTGGATAAATGATTCCCTGGAATCATGGGTTCTACTGCAGTATATGTGTTTGCAGGTGCTTTCTACTGAATCTGTGAAGAATTCTAACAACTGTAGTTGCATTTTCTGTACCAAATTAGATTTTGCTTCATGTTATGACTAATTTGTTGTCACGGAGATACAGTAGTACAAATGTTTCAGTTTCAGTTTTTCAAACTGTATATCCTCTCAAAGAGGTGAAAGAGAGTTGAATACAAGTACATCTTAAATAGGCTATAAACAAAAGAAGGAAGAAGAAGAAGAAAAAGACAAAGGAAAGGAAGAAAGCAAAGAACAATCGGTGACAACCTTCCTGTGAGACTCCAAAAAAAAAAACTCTTTGAAACAAGGACAGTTGTAATCAAGATCTCTCAGATTTTGCTCTGTTTTTTACTACATGTACTTCACTTCCTCTCATAACTGGCTCCAGTCTACTGTTAACACTTTTCTCATCTGCATGACTTCATACATCGCTTTTATCTGCTGTACTTCCTTCAGAATGCGATAGTTTAATATCTGTAAAGTTCTTGAAGTGTTCGAAGCAAGGAAAAATTCCTATCTTGTAAGTTTACTGTAGAATTGGGGTTTCATAAGCTGGATGAAATCATTCATAAAAGTGCCTTAAAAATACAAAAGTGGGGATACTTTCTTGTTTGACTATATAGCAATTTTACACTGTTGTCTTCAACGGCATCGTGGATTTTAAAATTGTGAAAAAGTGGTCACAGATTGACTTCGGCAACCGACTGTATTGTACTGCACTGTAACTGTACAATGTCTACAGTATCAGTGCAGTCATACATGTATTTATATAACACCATATGGGAAGCGAGGATATACGCCGTTACAAGTTACCGTACACCACCGTACTAGTGAAGCACTGTAGCCTACTGCACTGTACTGTACAATATCTGCAGTATCAGTGCAGTCATACATGTCTATAACACTATAGGGAAGCGAGGATATACGCCGTTACAAGTTACCGTACACCACCATACTAGTGTAGCACTTACTGTACTGTACAATGTCTACACTCAACAGTATCAGTGCATTGATACATGTATTTATATAACACCGTATGGGACGCTAGGATATACGCCATTACAAGTTACCGTACACCACCGTACTAGTGAAGCACTGTAGCCTACTGCACTGTACTGTACAATGTCTACAGTATCAGTGCAGTCATACATGTATTTATATAACACCGTATGGGAAGCGAGGATATACGCCGTTACAAGTTAACGTACAACACTGTACTAGTGAAGCACTGTGCTGCAGTATTAATTTTAATTAATTACATTCACAGAAGTCCTCTTAACAACCAATCCTACCTACTGTACTTCCACACAGTATTACTAAGTGCACACAATGTTACTACTTGCACCTAACATTATACATTTACCAGTGTAGAGTGGAACCAGGCGGTAGTGATGTAAACTTAATGCTCTCTGGTACTATTGAAATAATTATCGGCAGTTTGTTCAGCTGCTTCAAAGCGTATGCTTGATGACATAAAAAAAAAAATTATTCGTGGGAGCTGATATACAGTGTAATTTGTATGTTAGTATTCCTGGAAGAAGAAAAGTTACGGTAACCGTAAAAGAACCTCAGTTTAATATAGATAGTAAACACAAAACAGGACTGCGTTTATTATTAGCTTATAAGTTACATTATCTAGGTACAGTATTCCTTGAGATTGCTAGCAAGTTTTAGGCATGAGGTTCAAGTTTTATTGAGTTTTATTTCCTGGACATCTGGTTTGTTTTAATGTCTCTGTCTTTATTTCTGACAAATTTGGCATCCCAAGGTATATAGGAGAACTATTACAGTATTTGTAATTTTTATGTTGTACATTAAATGCACATTAAACACAATAAATGAACATTAAACACAGTAAATGCACATGGAACATCAGAGGAACATTGAAGCAACCTTTGGTATTTGTCTGTCGAATACATACTCAGTTCTACTCAAAGATAAATCATACTAACGTATAAAACTACAATAGGCTCTGTGATTTCTTCCAGCTGCTTCATTCTTGATGATGATGATGATAATAGTGTGTGTATATTTCATGTTTGTTTGCGTGTGTACAGTACATGTATTTATGCTTTGGCATGTAAACACGATTAACTCACCATGTGTATCCTGTATGCACCGTACTGCAGATGCCCTTCAGTGAGTTCCTGGCTGCTTTCATTAATGATTGGAGGTTAAATGTCATTTGCAGTCGCAAGAATCCAAACTATGATTCAAGACCTTTTGAAGCAGCATATATATGCTTAGAAAGTACAGCTTTCTGGAAATGCATCAATGAGTGCCATAGCTTTCTAGTAGTTTTAGTGGAGGTCATTTTTGGTCAACACAATTTGTCAAAATGTGAAAACCTTTAAAGATGGCTCACTCAGTAATTCCAGTTTGATGAATTTCATACTTGTTGTGTAGATCTATGCCTATTAATATGGCATCTATGGATAATGTTTTTTGGTGGAGGCAAAGGTCATGTGATGTCACCATTGGGCGAAAACAATGAAAACCTGGTGAAGTTGTGAAGTGGGCAAACCTATATATAAGCTTATATGCTCTTGACTTTGGGAGCATCAGCACATCCAGACTTTGCCAAATTTCAATTGCAGTTGCTGTAAACATTGCGTGTACACATAACAGCCTCTTTTTACTGTACAACTAATGTTATCAAATATCTCCAGATTGAATATTTATCCCCCAAATTAAGTAACATCTCCAGTGTCTCGTTACTGTGCCCCAGGATGTTTTTCACAATTTAGCTTTGTAGAACTTTCTAAGATTGCCAGGTTATTTTAAGATTCCCTGGCATCTACATAACATGTTTACAATTTTGTAAAAATTGATGGGATTCCTGTACTGTACATGTATACCCTATAGAATCAGACTGCTGTCACTCTGTGACTGTACCGAGCTGCATTAGTACAGTGCAGTGTAGCACAGTGTACAGTATTGCCGTGCAGTATGGTTTGCTGTACAAATACAAGACTGTTATAGTTATACATCTTTTGACTTGTCTACGCAACTTGACCGGTTTGCATAGATGTAGCAGTTTGCGATGTGATACTGGATAAATTAATAAATTGATATGTAATATTACACACTTTCAAGCTTGTACGTCCAAACATCGTTTTAAAAAAAAAATTAAAATTAAACGTATTACTGTTAAGGAGTGTTAACCTCAAATTATTTAGTTTAGCGCAGGTCGTTTAATGCTAATACCACATATATCATAGCCACCTTCTTTGCAAATTATTTCGTATAGTATAGTACAGTACAGTCAATACAGTGCAGTAAAAGTACAACAGTGCAGTATAGCACAGTTCAGTACAGTGCAGTATAGTACAGTGCAGTACAGTCAGTAGTGCAGTATAGCATTTCAGTACCATACAGAACATTGCAGTACTGTACAGCACAGTTCAGTACCATGCAGTACAGCACAGTGTGCAACTGCCATGTATAGCAAAACGTATAATATATTGAAGATCAATTTTTTGCAGTTGAGAAACAAAATGGAGAGAATGCATGTTCTTATTGGAATATATAATATATCCAGTACATTATAATGTGCGTAAGTGCATACTGTATGGTGGCTTGGCTTTTAAGATATGACGTGTGCATTAATTTCTCATTCCTTTGAAGCATAATATCCCCCTGTACATGCACTAAGGATTATTCCCTAGCAAATAAAACAGCTGACATAAAATCAATGGATGGTTAGCCAAAAAGAAACGGGATGCATTTTATTGACAGCACTGGAATGCAGGAACTGTAATTTGGCAAGGTTAATGGCATAGTTTAGTTGTATGCATAGTACTAAGTAGTTATAGATTTCAGAGGCTACAAGCACACACTAGTAATATGCAGATACTGCAGTACAGTTGCATGAAGGTACAACACGCAGCATTTACTATATATATGGACTTTGAAGTTGAAAGTCCTACTTTCATACCCGACAGTACCCAAAACTTTACTGCACTTCAGAAATGTATAGTACATTAATTTAATACATTGGCCCTTATTAAATAAATGTAGATTTGAAAGAGAAAATACATAAAACGGCAATTATAAAAAATTCCGGAGTGTTTGCAAATTTTGATAGATTCGCTGTGGGATATTAATATTTTTAATAACAATTAATTTTTTTTTATGTTTTTGGTGACATGCAATACTTAAAGTCTTAAAGAGATTTTTAAACATGAAGTGCTTGACTAATAGTATCATAAAGTAATTATAGCTCTTGAATGCCCTTGAATAGTAAAATACTAGTACAAAACAAAGTTCCTCTATTCAATAATAAATCCATAAATCATAAACTGCGCTACTGTATGTTTTTGAGGAAAGTAATTGGTACAGTGCCGTTTTGGTTATGATGCTTAACATCCATATGATCCTATACAGACAAGTTGGCGTATATGTGCGTGTGTAAGCGTGTGTGTGTGTGTGATGCCCTAGCTTGTAAACACGGGTATGTCAAGGAGGAAGTACGTAATTGATTTCATACTTGTTATATATTTTGGCCAGGGTCAGTATATGATCTCTGTTGTTTCTGGTGGGACTTATCATGCATATTAATGAGTTGGTGCGGCATAACGTAAAGCTTTTAAAATGTCAATATCTCTTCGACCGTACGTCACAGTTAGTTCATACTTGGTATGGTGATGTAACTACATATATTAAGTACATGTTCTTTGCAGCTCAATAATTTAAACTTCATTAATATCAATGGATGGGGGCTTATTGAGAAATATTCAAAAATAGATTGTTAACACGATATCTCCACAAACACAAGTTGAATCAATGTCATACTTGGCAGATAGATGCCCTACAATGAGTTGATCTGCCTTATTGATTCTGGTTCCCATCTCATGAATATTAATGAGTGGGTAGGGCTTACCAGAAAAATTCTTAAAATGTCAATTTTGTTGTAACCGTATATCGGATTTAGTTTGTACTCTTTTATGTTGATGTAACTAAATATCCTTTCAACAGCAATTTTTGCCTCATTAATATTTCATTGTGGTTGAGGCTTAATGGGAAATTATTAAAAAACAGCATAAACCCAAAGCACTTTACATATGAACTGGGATAATACATTGTAAGTATATATGTATATACTGTAGATACAGTACATGTTTGTGAGATCATAAAATTTATCCTCATCAATGTTCATGCAAGATATCCGATAACTGGTATCTTCCCTTATATGTTGCTGCATTAGTCAATAGATAATCCCTCATTTGTGTGCACAAGTTTATGAATATGAACATTTATGGCTTATCACACTATGTTTGGGCATCGGAAGCACTAAGCATTTTCTCGTTTTCTGTTTCATACCTTGCCGGAGGCGTAAGGCATGTACTGTACAGATTGCGTTGGTTTGTGTGTGTGTGCGTGCGTGTGCATGTCTATGTGACACCTGCTTGTAAACATGATAACTCCTGCTTGATAACCCTGCATGATAACTCCTGCATGAAAACATGATGACACCTGCTTGTAAACATGATAACACCTGCTTGTAAACATGATAAGTTCACATGATGCATCAAAGTCACACGTGGTATGTGGATCCATTTTATATTGAGCACAAGAAACCTATTGTTTTCTGTGAAGGTCAAAGGCTGTTTGAGGTCAACATAGGTCACAGTCTGAGAACATTGTTGACAAGCTATAAATTAAACTAAAAAAGTACATCTTCCTTGAAAGTCGTAATTGATATGCAGAACAAGCTTGGTGAGTACAAGAACTCTATCGAAGTTGGTAAAGTCTCCAAAAATCAAAGCTACAATTATTCTGTGATTTCTCGGGTGCTATAATTTTCTCTTGGTGACCATTAGTCTGGTCAACTTAATCACTTCAGTTTACTACTTTGGTGAAGGGGCTCTATGTACAATCTGGTCAGACATATAATCTTCAACAATAGTAGTCAGCTTCAGGAAATGAAATCTGCTTCAATGTGTTGATACTCTTGTGTTGGGTGAACACACTCAAGTGTCCCTTATTGGTTTTCAACTCTGAGCTTCAAGGGGGGTGATTTCAATTTGGTGTTAAAATTGGCCTTATTCTCTGTGATTTATATTAGATGACTTTGAGATTTGACAGTAAGTTGTGACACTTATTTCACAGTGAATAGATAACCTCATGTAACTCTCATTCTTTAAGAACTATTACTATTAACCAGTGCTGTGGCTGAGTGGATAAAGGCGGTGGCATTTGAAGCAATGAGGCTTAGCAATCGGGAGGTTCAGGGTTCGATTCCCGGCCGGGTCATAGTAAGGTGGGTTTTTCATCCAAGAGCAATCTACGGTTTTCTCACCTGAAATGACTTTCTAAATTGAATAGATTCCAAATTTGAGTTAAAATGTTGAATTGGAAGCCACCCGACGTGTAAGTTGTAATCCATAAGCCCTTGCGGGGTTTCTCCCACATTTGTGGTCGCTTAAGCATCGTAAAAATAACTGCTGATTATTACTATTAAAGGGATGGTTGGGGGCAGATCTTCATTTGCTAGCTAGCTCAAACCTGGTATTAAAAAGAACATGTATGTCCTTATGCTCATATATCTGTGTGTCTGTATTTCACCTAATAAAACCTGTTCTTTCTGGATATGACAAATTTTGGAATAGAACCTTCTGTATATAGTGAAATCCTTACCAGTGAAATGAGTGCTACAGTTAAGAGCTTTAAATCTCTGATCTTTTTCTGGTTCTCACTTATGATCATTCTTGGACAAATTTAACTCCCAGTTTGCTCTCACATTAGTCAGATAGTTTAAAAGTGGAATATTTAACAAATTGTTATGGCAATGGATCACAAAGCAGTCAAGCTTTCCATTTGAACTATAAATTGTTGCAGCTATCCATAATTTATAAGTAGCTGCCCAACAACAAAATGGGGCAATTTGTGCAAAATATTAAATTATGCAATTTATTCATATGACTAAATACATACAGTATCTTCATCCTTGAATCTTTATTTGAAAATGGATAAACAAGGTTTTACATTCTACATGCTCTGTGCTTGGGAGGTTTTGTGGACTGATTCTCATCTTTATATCATTTGAAGTTTTTGAATTGCAAATAAAGATTACAAGAAACACAAAATCATTGTGAAGTATTATGAATGTACACATTATTTATGTTTAATGTATATATATGCAAGAAGTTGGAAAACAGTTTTTAATCAGATCTACAGTATGAGGCTTCTTATTTATTGAGGATGATAAATTTTCTTTTCTGTCGTCGAGCTGTAAACATCAACACGATTGAAAAAATGATAAAGGAAAGGAAGAAATTCTTTCCGATCTGATCGAGAGAAGAAAAACGAAACTTCAATTTATAGAACCTTTGATTTTAATCTGTGCAGGCAGATCTTCAGATACCCATCTGTCAAGGAAAAGTTTGTTGACAGAACTGGTTTGTCAACAAGAGCTATAAAAGGCAGGATCTTTGTTTATTTGACTGTTTGTACATGACAGAGAAGTATTTTGAAAAGTGACCTGTTGACCAGGAGAAGTTGTTGACATTACTTTGGCTTTGTGTGGATCAACTAGTACAAAGTGTCAGTGCAATCAAACAGACACTGCTGCAGTCATCGTGAGTTG
The DNA here is from genome assembly GCF_037975245.1 of Apostichopus japonicus. Taxonomy (NCBI): domain Eukaryota; kingdom Metazoa; phylum Echinodermata; class Holothuroidea; order Aspidochirotida; family Stichopodidae; genus Apostichopus; species Apostichopus japonicus. Next base: position 1,508,692 of record NC_092581.1, read on the forward strand.
TTACCATACAGAACTGTACATGTGTAGGTGGCATACCGAACCACATATTGTTCCCCCACATTGCAAATCAGAATTTTGTTTCGTAAAGTTGCCCAGAAAAGAGTGGCTCTGTAAAAGTATTTCTAACAGGTGAAGTGTACAGTAAGTTACATTTTCTTTTTCTGTTTGGGAGAAGGATGAAGGATGGGGTTATGGGGGGGGGGGGAAGGGAAGAGAGATAGAGAGGGGTTTTCTGATTGAACCATAGGAATAAACATAGTCTCATCTAAACAGAGTTCAGTCGTTTTCTTTATCGATCGTAAAAATATAAACTGATTTTTCATATTCTTGAGGAATTGTGCCTTCACAGTTCTATTAAGGCTATATCGATCAGGTACAAAACATTCTTAAATTTCAACAAAATGTTGTTGTTCATTTTGGGATCCAGTCTTGGGATGATAATACTGCTGGAGATCATTTGGTACGAAGGTTTGAATAGTCTGTGCTTGTGGAAAACAGGCTGAATAAATCCTCTTTGACTTTTGTCTTTCTGTCGAAGGGTACACAGTATATACTGTACTTAATATCTTGCCCTGAACCCTACATCCTGTGCGTACAGTAAAAGGTCGCATCAAAATGTTTGCACAGTGTCTTGTGCATCCAAGGTAGTTTACTGCAGACCTGTTGAGTTTTATGATCTTCAAAGATACTACAGATCATTCCATCAGTCCAGGCCACAATCGAGTCTAATTATGGTTCGGTGACGCAGATCTGAAATTGAACTTTTGATTTGATACTTAATATTTCCTGTGCTTTCTCCTCGCCTTATTATCTGTCTCCTCACAAACCTCAAGCAAACAAACCTCATTGTCACATCTTTCATAAAAGGATCTTTCCAAAATGGTCACAGCCAACTTCTTTTTTTGAATATTAGTAAACCCAAAGATATGATTAATTTTTCCCTTCTTGACCTCCACATAGATATATACATCAAAGAGCAAACATGCTCGAGCCGACAAGGGTATTGTTCCGTATGATATATTGAAGTACTTAGCTCTTGGAACTCCCTTGGATATTAAGATAAGATAAGATCAACTTGATTAAAACCCCCACAAAAGATAATTGAATGCTCGCATAAAAGCAGTAAACAGGATACAAGAAAATTACTTAATGTAGCCATGTATCTGGTAAATATATACACGATACACAAAGCTTCTTTTTTTTTGTGTCTGTTTTTTGTTTGTGTACATCAATTATACTTGCACTGTTTCAATTACTATTTGCATATATTTATCGTTATCTACCACACGGTGTTCATCTTTACCGGTTTCTCAAGTTCTGTCACCTTTGTGGAGTAATTGGCACAGTACGACAGCATACGATAGTACCAGCAAGAAAATCACCTTTGCTGCACTGCCAGCCAAATTTTTTTAGTTACTGTGCTTGTAGAGCTTTCTATTGTCAATTCCAATACTGTACATTGTGCACCTGTAGTTATCAACTAATAGCCAATGTGAAACTATTCAAATTATTTTAAATCGAAATGACTTCCTTGGTCACACCTGTATAAATACACTTGTCTATTCTTATATTTTGCTCTACGTACAGTCTCACAGAGCCCTCTGCCTTTATTAAAACTGGGCATTCTTTACAGCAGAGCTTATTTTCAAATTTCATCAACGATTTTACCAAGTCCACAAAGTATTATTCAGATTAACTTTGTAAATTGATCAATCTACTCAACGCCTCTCTTACCTGTCTCCATTCAAATTATGCAACCCACTCTGAAATAACTTACAAGAATTGGTAACGTGTAAGCTCTACGCCCTCCCTCACTAACTGACCCAGTGTAGGAGGGAGGGTCAACACCCCATATCCCGTTCCATCTAAACGTACCATTTCAAAGGTTGATTACTTCAATTAAGCATATGGAATGGTAGATTTGGAAGGAAGGAGGGCTGTGAATATGGTCATTGGGGGTGGGGGGGGGGAGACAGTGCAAGAATGTTACCAGATGTTATCTTGGCTAGGTAGATCAGAGTGCTGTATATATATCTAGAGAGACAGGTAAGTATTGTCATTAACAAATACCCAAACCAGTAAGTTTTGTGGTTTTCAGGCAGTTTGCATTCACTGAAGTTTTGTTAGTTTTTTTAAAGATTTTGGGAAAGTTTCTGATGTCAACAAGGATGGCATCAAGCACTTCATATCAGAGTTTCACATTCAGTTTGATTTTGGGCCAGCGCCATTTTGTCCCTCCCAGCCTTTAAAAACCACCCCCCCCTCCCCTTGACAGGAACTTGACCTCACACTCATTCCTTTGAGCTTCTGTGAGATGAATAAATTACTGTGTCATCAAGTGACTCATCAACTGTGTACACACATGGTGACTGATTTTCATGAATATGGTTTCATTTGAGTTACTTCATGATTATAAGATGTATTAATATTAATTATATCGATATTTGTAGGATCATCTTTTATGTAGTATATATGGAGTTATTGCATGTAACAGGGTGGTTGTAATACAGCATTTATGTGCAGTTAATTATTGACAATGAGTTACAGAGTGCACACACACGTGTATGACATATATTTAGTGCATGTCAAGTTTGTTACTCTCCATGTCTCAATAGGCTTTTATTTGCACAATACGTTTACAAGAGAGATTAAGTAGTTTGAATTGTCAAACACATCATTTCCAAGCAACTACATAAAATCTTTTGCAACATGTATGCAAGACTGATTAAAGAGCTAAGCTTTGCTCTGTCTGAATAATCTAACTAGTTTTCCTTTTTTTTTCTTTCTTTTCTTTTCCAATTACTGTAGGGTTAGAAGTTCCTTTGCCCAAGTTTGGAGAGAAAGCCGATGACCAAGGTGAGTATATATATGGACTGGACATTGTGGGAATGAGGTGGGAATGAGGTGGGAATGAGGTGGGGATATAGGGGAGATGAGGCTGGGGTGGGGCTGGTGGCATCTTCTGGGTCACTGATGACCCACTTCTGGGTCACTGATGACCCACTTCTGGGTCACTGATGACCCACTTCTGGGTCACAGCCCACTTTCACTACCTTCCTAATGTACCCTTCCGAAGAACCACACCTTCTGTGCATGTGAGTTTAGTCTCCATGAATTGTCTGGTTTAACACGTTTTGGAATCCACCCACTTCTGGGTCTCTGATGACCCACTTCTGGGTTACTGATGACCCACTTCTGGGTCACTGATGACCCACTTCTAGGTCACCGATGACCCACTTCTGGGTCAACGATGACCCACTTGTTGGTCACGGCCAACCTTCACAATAATGTTTTACTCTACCATTCTGAAGAACTTTTAAGGACAGTGCTGTGCATTCATGAGTTTAGTCTATATGAATTGTTTTGGTTTAACACCAATGACCCACTTGTTGATCACGGCCCGCCTTCACTTCCGTCCTTCTCTACCATTCTGAAGAACCACTAAGGAGAGTGCTGTACATTTGTGAGTTCCTTGAAGTGTCTTGGGGTTAATGTCACATTTTTGGATTCTACCCATCTTCAGTGTGCGCGGAATTTTGTTTACTTCAAGGAAAATCTGAGAATTATTTGGAAATGGATTCTGGTTAAGGAGTCAGGAAATACACTGCAGAATTTTGTGGACTCAACTCAGATTCTAATTTAGTATTCATAAGTACCGTGAATACGCCGAGCCTTGAGTATCCGTCGCATCTGTAAGCATTTACCCGATATGCCTTTTCATAAGTATTTTATTCCTAAGTACCTGTATAGACATATATATGCCTAACTGTTTTTAAATTTAGGGCTAGGAACTAAAACACATCACATACATACAGTTTCAAATTCATTACAAGTCCCCTTTTGTGATTCAAAGAGATGGAATAATTGAGTAGTACTCAGAGTTTGTTGTTGTTGTTGCAGTTTTAGAACGATTCTTTTTCCTTCTCCTATACAATATATATACTATGGCTCCTGTGTAAAAACCTACTGTCTGAAGCTTTGCACTCATATGGCCATGTGACCATATTGCGATGCCATACCGGATAAAACTTATTCCCTGAAAGACCTATCTAAAGATAAAACTTGTGATGTTGCTTGCTTGCATGCATGCCTATATGCCTCCGTCTGTCCGTCCGTGTGCATTCACGCCATTGAGAACAGCATTTGAACCGTGATCTCTTAAGACATTGCAGCATCAGACCGTCGGTAACGCACGTGTCTCAAAACGAGAGAAATTCAAGGAGAAGAGTAGGAGTCTCACCTATATAGAGTACTTACAGTATGTACGTACGTACACTTATCAAAGTCCAAATATCCATGCAAGGGGTTCAAGACTCATGATTCGTTACTAAACTAGACGAAGATGAAGACAACGAGGGCGATGATACATCGGAGCAATCAATGAGTCAGGCAGTCTGCTGGGTTGTTTGTTAATAGTCGGGAAGAGGGAAGCCCAGTTTAACATGACTTAATAATCAAAACTCTTTGTGACTTAATAATCAAACTCTTTGTGACTAAATTATCAAACTCTTTGTGACGACCGACGGACCGACCGTAGTGTGTAAGGGGCATGAGGACAGTGACGAATCGATTTGGAGCGGATTTCTATCAGATTCTGAAGAGAGTGGAACCAAAAGAGGAAAATATGTTGGGATTTATACTTTTTGCAAGGAGTGTCTGCTCTTGACAGCATTGTATTGGACTTAATCCACGTGTTAATCGTGCAACACGGAAACAGCTACTATACGGGGGGGATGTTTTTTTTTTTCTTTCTGTGGAAGGAAAAAATTATTGTGGAATTGCACATTTGAATGAAATGTAAAGGTGTGAATTGTTGAGTAGTCAGTGCATTTGCTGTAAAGAACTTCAAACAGTAGTTTAGAGAAAGGACTACGGCTCATATCTGCCTCATACTTTAAAAGATTGAAGTTAAAACCATCGGCAATTTTCTTTTTTGGGTGGGGGACTTTAGTTGCAACTTTGTTGGTTACGCAAAACGTTTATTAAATAATTTGTGTTGGAGGAGTACAACATGCCTTTCTTTAAAAAACTTGACTTTTTTGTATTACTGAGGAGTAACGTTAGCCTGGGCAAGTCCTCAGGTGAGTGTAACATTCAATATACATACAGTATGTTTCATTTATCCCATTTTGATGTGAGCCTTTGAGAGAAAAAGAGAAAGTGGTCGACAGAATAGTTTAGTCTCATCGATCGATCAATCCATCCTCCTTGATCCGTGAGTCAGGATGGTCGAAAACTAGGCCAACATATAAGAAAATATGGATGAAACCTGGAAGGTCAGTTCATGACAATGGAAATGTGGTCGAAACATTTGATGGCTTACTCCATACTGTAATGTTATAGGGCGACCCACAGGCAGAAGTGGATCGTTGGGGGGGGGGGGGGTGGCCTCAGTGATAAAAGTTACCAAATTTTTACATCCTAGGTATATACATGTGAAAGTGCATAGTTTGAGTTGAGGTAGTTAAGTGTCATTGTTGATTATATTCAAAGTCATTAAATTTTGGAGTGAGGTCATTACTTTTGACTGGTCAATTAGTCACTTCCAAGTGAACTTTCCTGAGGTTAGTTTTACTATCTATCACTGATGACCACTGCATGATATACACATATACCCTTTAAAATCCTCCCGGCCTCCCCCCCCAAATGAAAATAGGCATCCCCTGCAATGCAAAGATGTTATCAATTGTTGTCAGCTACGTTGGTAGATCAGAATGAATATACAGTATGAAGGAGACATGTAAGTTTCTGCATTCATAAATAAATACCCATGCCAGTAACGTGGGGGGGGGGGGGTTCATTGGTCACGAGAGGTTGAGTAAAAGCCACTTGTCTAATATTTTCCAGTGCCTTTGTTCATGCCGTAAGCACCTTTACTTGTATCCACTCTGGGATTTATATAGAAGAGGGGGGAGACAGGTAAGAACAAAAAAGTGTGGACTGTCACTTTCTAGCTTCCTCCCTCTCAGTAAAGTTAGTAATTACCAGATGCTAAGTATTTAAAGAGGCAATTTTGATACATTTCCTTTTATACAAATTGTTAGGCATTTGTTTCCTCCTTTCCGCTTCCTGTATGCATAGTAAACAAGAAATGTACGTAATCATACTTTTGTGTACTTGAAACAACTTAAGAGTCCAATTGTTTAAAGACGAGTACCATTTAACACTGTCATAAAGGGTTAACAGTATTTATGTATGCTGATGTTTGGAAACTTACAGTAGCAACACCACACAAATAAATATTTGATAACCTGATCATACTTTCACTTTCCTTAACTGACATTGGTTTGAGTTTTATAGTAGAGAACTAGGATACAACAAGTTGAATGATGGCGGAAACAATTTCATGAAACATTCTGCAGGGTGGTTTGTTTGTCTGTTTGTTTGTACGTCGCAACACATTAATGTTAGGATATTAATCTCTGGATGACAAGAATTTCTTTAAACAACTTCAATTCTGTCCTACCATCATTCTGAGTTTTCTACACATAGTTGTTTCCATGGTAATGACTTCTATTTTCTATTTTTCTTTCTTTGTATGTCTTCGGTTAATCTTCGGTTAATCTGGTTAATCTCTCTCTCTCCTTACCTTCTCAAGCTGGCCGTTTTCATGCATGTCGTTATGGTCGTTGGGATTTATCCCTCTTCTCAGGGATGACAGATGGCTCGATCTCCTCTATGCTGTTGCTCTCTGCTTCTCTCATCTCTTTCTCATTTGTAAGAAGATTTGGAGAGCGGTGATGCTTAAAATCGATGGTCATGCATTCCTAAATTTACATGGACTTTTGTCTTACATCCAACCGACGATTCTGTCATCATGAATCTAGTGCAATCAGGGAGTTGTTCCTGGTGCAATGGTCAGTGTGCAACACTGCTGCCCAGTAGTAAAGTGTTCATTTCGGCTATAAGACCAGTTGGATTTGTTAAGCCAGGCTACTGTAGATCTTGTTCTTTAAATTTGGTAGTTGTTTATTTGTTTGTTTGTTTATTCTAAGCCCACTTTTGAACCGCTCACTGCTGGGTCATCACTCACTGTGTCGGACTCTACCATTACCATCGGACTCTACCATTACCATTACTCTACTCTACCATTACCATCGGACTCTACCATTACTCTACTTTACCATAGGACTCTACTCTACCATTGGACTCTACCATTATCAAGACTTAACAATGCGATTTCATGCAGGGTTTTTTCATCCTCTGGGACCTCGTTGGTACAGTTTCCATGAAGTTTCTGAATTTCTAAAATTCAGTCTATTCTGGAATCCAGTTTTTTCTGGAAGTGTAATATATAACAGAATGTTACAGATCGTTTTTTTAGTTTTTATTTCAATCAAGAAAATGTCTTTTTGATTTACAGGAATAAATTCCGGGATGCAGGAATTTGAGAATCCAGTATTCATTGGAAATGCACCAGAGACTGATTTTAACGGGTAAGTAGGCTAGTTAAGTAGAGAAAAGTATTTTAAAATATGAGACATTAAATGATGCATATAAATGTTTCTTGCGTAATTTTCAACTTTGACTACAGACCATTGTAATGTTGTTGAAAATTTGGTGAAAATACTTATTAATTTAATTTTAGACAAGAATTACTCGTCACCACACAGACTTTACTGTAAAACTTTGTCAATTCAGCATACAGAACAAATTTTTAAAGAAAGTTAATGAGTCGTCCTCTTTGGGGATAGTCTGTTTTCAAATTTTCCTCCAAAAGAAAGGTTGGTTGAAGTTTTGGATGAATTGATCAAAGATATACCCTTTCAAAACAACCTAGAGTGGAACTGCTAATTTTTCAGTGAGTTTTTGGAGATCTGGCAGTCAAATTTGTGAGTTTTGCAAACTTCACCGGTTTTATGAAATGACGAAAGTACAGACCACCGCACAGCTATCAACCTGTACTACTTTTAACAGAGGAATAACGTTTACCACGGTTGCTCAACGTTTATCACACAAGAATTAAATCCAATTTTAAATTAATTCCAATGTTAATTAAGTGGAATTATCAGCAGAATTAGCAGTTCTTATACATACAGTATGTATGGTATAGGCAAAGGTACAGATCTGCCCCAACAATGAAATAACATTGGGAAAGGCTACAGCACTAATGGAATCTTTCTTTGAACAACAAACCAACTTTGTTCAGTTTTTTCCTAATACTGTTGTGACATTTTGGTCGTGTATACCCTAATGTAAGAACATGACAGAATAGTGTCAGTTGGAAGCATATCCGATGTCGTGTATACCCTAATGTAAGAACATGACAGAATAGTGTCTGTTGGAAGCATATCCGATGACAAGAGAATCGTCATCGTCGAGGCAACCAGGTGCTTTGCACGGCTGCAACGTAGATCCGTTACTTCTAGCCGTGGTTATCTTGTCCCGTCGTGGTTCAAGTCAAAGGAAACGTATCATCTTCTGCATAACATACATCAAATCATAAACAGAAAACTATGCAGGGAAGTTTGTTTAGTTTGGCTAAAGAGGAAAAGGAAAAAGTATTTGCTAGAATGGTGTGTTCTCTAATGATTTCCCTAGCCCTTCATTATTTAAATGTTATTTTTAAAATACTGTTTTTTTGCTTTTCATTTGTGGAGATGTATCCCATCTCTTGCAGTCAACCAGTCTTTTTTAATAGACTCCAATGTATAACAGAAAAATACATCTCATAATTTTTAACCTGATATTTCACGCTTGAGCGGCACTGTTTTCCAGATATCGTAGACTCTATGATTTTTACTTTGAATCACTCCGCAGGATGAACGGCAGTGGTCTTCCCCCGCCCCCTCAGATCTCAAGGGGTAGCGTGAGTGGTAACGTTATCCTTCAGAGCATCAATGAAACGGATGGTTCTTCACCTCAAGTAAGTGTGTCTTCGTCACCTCGTCGACACTCTCATCCTCTCGCGTTCTGATTTAACCTCTCGCTCTCTTACTCGTTTACGGTTTAAAGCAGCTTTCAGACTTGATTTTGATAACGAAATTTGAAGGCTTATTGAAAGGTGACCATCTTCCTTTTCAGGAAATCCAGAGGTATGATATCTTGGATGTTGTCCCTCCCCTACCCAATCCCCACCCCCCCTGCCCTTCACTTGGTTCATTTTGTTCAAAACCGACTATTGGTCCAAAATAAAAATCTGGTCACTAAAACCTTGCAGGTGACTTGCAAGTCTACATATATCACTATGCAGCTAAGTTTATAAAAAAAATGTTAACCATGTTGAATGTTATAAAAATATTGAATGTTGCCTTTTCGATCCTTGGCAAATTGTTTCTACAAACGGAAGGTCACAAAAGGTATTGAAATTATTCACAGCCTTTTGCACATATTCGGGGATATTGTCGGGGCAGTACGTAAAATTCTAGGACATTTCCTGGGGACACTTTTAATCCAAGGACTGTAATAGATGGCAAATCAAATTCAGGCATTATCCTCCAAAAAAACTGGGAACATCTGGTCACCGCGAGATTATTGTATTGGAAACTAAATTGCCATGGCGATAAGTCATAAGCTTGATTCGTTAAGTTTCTATTTAAAATAACGAAGCTAATCAAGATTTTAAACATTTGTGGTTACATTGAAATCAATATATATACCCAAATAAATACCATGGAAGTTAAACAGGTTAATACTGATTTGTAACTACATTTCCTGTTTGGAGGTATCATAAGGAAATTCTAGTTTTTCATGAAGAATAGAAAAGAATCAACTACTGCTTTAAGATCAAAACCTTCTGATGGCATTTACCATTTCTTTTCTGGAATATATTTTAGGAGAATCTCCTCTCTCCCACCTCCCCTCCCAAGAAGAAAGGTATTTGATAGTAGTACTTCCCTTTGGTGTGAAAGTTCCATTTATTTTGCTGAATTTGTGAGCTGGATCTCTGATTTCATAGATCAGGTAAAACAGCTGTGCTTGACATCAGGAAAGGCAACAAGGGTCGTTCCAAACAGTAGAGCTCGTTGTATATCAACAAGATGGTTCATGGGTGGGTTGTACATTTCGTCTAAATAAATAACTGATTGTCCTGTGATCAAACAAGCTCATAGGTTTGTTCCTCGTGAGAAGAAAATTTAGTTCGCTGAGACTAAGAGAAGACTCTGAAGATAACTTACGGCAGTTTCATAGCTTAAGCATTCCAATAATTTATACAAGTTTGTAAACTTTGGGGTTTTTTTTGCATATGAATTGTGATTGTTGTCAACAGGATGTGACATTGTAAGATACCTTTCAGACTGGTCATATAAGCTTCAAGTATTAATCCATGCAACTGGTGGCACATTACATAAATTTTGTAAAACACACGTCATTTAGTCGAACATCTCGACATTAATGTACATTCTAGCCCACAAATTGCCACAAATTTTCCATTAATTTCACAAACATGGAGGGGTAATGAGTTTGCAAAATGAGAGTTAACCCAGCATTTCCAGGGGAAGATATATATATATGATGCATTACATCCTTAATTAAAAATTGATTTGTGGCAAAACCAGAAAGCAGACATTTTCAGTGTTTAAATGAAATAGCATCATAAAAAGTGGAAAGTGTATCATTTCATGGTTGTGATATATGGTCTTTGGCATCCGGTCTGATCCGGCACAACAGCAATAAATCACTGTTGTTATTGATCAGAATGGTAATTTCCCGGTATTGATTCCTGTTTAGCTCGATGACCTCAGTTTTCATCTTGATCTTCTTGGCAACCCTCCAATGACAGATATGGTGGTCTGGGGGAGGAAGGGAGGGAGGGGGAGGGGAGTTTTCCCCCTCCCATTTGAGATATTTTTTATATGATCAAAGGTGCTTTAAAAGTTGTCACATGGTTTTATATGTTGCAACTTTTGAAATAATGTTATTCCAGTATGTTAAAGATTTTTGCACAACATTTTTATCACATACAATTTTTGGCCAATTTTTTTGGGCTCTCGCAAATCTCCAAAGTATTTTGGCGACCCTGAAGGGGATCAGGCAGGATCCAGGTTGTAGTTTACCACAGATTTAGTTGACTGTATCATATTATTATTATTATTATTATTATTATATTATTAGCGGGGGAATCCACCTTTTAGCTTAGGACTTAATTATTAAACTTGTGTTCATACCTCGTATCATAGTATTTAGGTTTCATGCACTGTTTATTTCATGAAATTTAGTTGGATCCGTGTATGCACTTTTGTATTTACTTCGTTCCTCGCTTACCTGTCTCCCCCCAACCTATGCACCTCATTCTACCGCGCCTAGAATGTCCTGGTAACCTTTTAACACTGTGCACCCTCTGCGACCCGGCTTCACGGGTCACCAACATTCCTTCTCATTCTACCAACCAAAGCGTCTACTTCGTATTTTTTCGAGCGGATATTTTCCACCGAATTTCGTCCACTTTTGGTTCCTAGGATCGGAAATATTTTCCCATCCACTGTTTTTGGAAGTATTTGAAGTCTTTGCAGCCCGATAAGTATCCTTTTCTTTTTTTAGAGAGGTTTTAGGGCTGTTTTTCGGGAGCGGCGTTCGCTCCGCTTTTTTCTGTGCAGAACTCTAGTACTGGTAGCAGTTCCGCGAATTGTTTACCGTAGTTACGCTAGTTCCCGCCTTTTTTGGCTACACACGCTATTGCGTTAGTTCTTTCCCTCACCCGTTGTTTAGTTGTTAACTACTCTACTTCTCTTGTATTATCGTTGCTTTATACGTTATATATCTATATTACTTGTCCCTTCCTTGCTCCCAGGCTCGTTCCTGGCCTTTTCCCCACCTTTTGTGGGCTGGCCTTATGCCTATTCTGTTACCTTGTAAGCCGCGGGCCTCTAGCCGAGGCACGGTGTTAAGGTAGTATCGCATTGCCCTTACCATGTGTGTATATTTTATTATCCTTATACCACATGTGTATATCAATTTATACTACATGGGTATATCATATTTATAATTACATTTATTTGTAAATGTTTACATTATACCTATCTCTTCCTTGTTAGCTGTTTTCCTCCCCAAAGAAGGGGGGCTTCTCCTATCATATTGTTAAGAAGTTGTTCCCTTAACTAGGGGTCATTCAGTCACGTCTAGGAATCAGCTGAAATGCATTGATTGCTCCATGTTCCGGCCAGTGAGGGCCGGGATGAACTTGCCCTTGTCCCTAGTGCCGTACTTTTCCAGGAGGGTTCCGTGTCTGGTGTGTTCCCAGTTCACCCCCATTCCTTGGCTAATTATCATTACCTGGCTAGCAGGACTTAGATTGTAGCTACAGAACATACTAGACTTGCTCCCCAACCCCAGCGGCTCCCTAGTAGTGGGAGACCTAGTACAGATAGGAGAGGAAGAGGAAGGAGAGGTGGTGAGAGGGGGCCGAGGAAGAGAGTGTGGACAGAGAAAGAGAAGGGCCAGGCTCCAGCCAAGAGAAAATTTTTTTGCCTTCCATGCTTTCGTTACTTGTTCGCTTTAAGTGTTGGGTTTTCACTTTTGTAGCGTACCTTGTAACCACGAGCCCCTTTTCGCATTAGCGCGAATGGGCGGTTCTCGCCTTGTTTACATGTTCTTATCTGTACATGTTTTTATCTGTTATTTTTCTTATAAGATGTTTGCTCGTTTCATGTACTTCGTTACTTGGTCGCTTTTCTAAGTGTTGGTTTTTACTCTTGTAGCGTACAGTACTGTTTCGCTTAACTCCCGTTGAAAAAAAAAAAAAAAAAACCAACGATCGATAACAAACGTTGAAAATCAAAAAAAAAAAAAAAAAAAAAAAAGTTGAAAACGAATAAGTTCGTTGACAAAATTTAGACCACTGCGGGCACGGTTGTCAACGAAGTTCCACAAATTTTCCACGAAAGTTATCGCGATCAAAAACCGCAAAGGCAATTCTAGTCTCCCCACCCCGCTCCTTCCACTCCCTTGGTTAGTTTACGTTCTTACGATAGTATACCTTTCCTAGCCTTCCTAACGTGAGTTTTTCAATCATGTACTCGGAGCCACTTGAATTATGTCAATTGTTTTGATGTTCCGCCCGGATCGGGCGGGGATTGGCCAGGATCCTTGCCCCAGAGGCAGGACCTGTAGCCCAGAGACCCTTGTTGGTCTAAATCTTGTTTACGCCAGCTCCTTGGCAAGAATTATACACTTGGCTGGCTAGCAAGCATTCGAAGCTCCGGGACAAACTGGACACCATCCCGTACCCCCAACGGCTCTCCGAGAGGGGAGGGAATTGTAGGAGAGACTGGAGGTGAGGAAGAAGCCAAAGAGTCGTTAAGAGATAGAATGGGGAGTGGCCAAGAACACATAGAGTGGCCCAATGGCTTGGCGCACTGTACTAGCTGATGTACGAGACTCCCCTTCCGGAGGAGAGAGATAGAGAGAGAAGAAAGAGTTTTTGCCCCCCCCCCAAGGTCCCGGCGACGTCCGGATTGTATGACCAAGGGGGCAGGCAAGGGCAAGGCCTAGGCCAATGTAAAGCCCATTAGAAATTCCGACCAGAACCCAAGGTCCCGGCGACGTCCGGATTGTATGACCAAGGGGGAGGCAAGGGCAAGGCTAAAGGCCAATGTAAAGCCCATTAGAGATTCCGACCGGAACGGACAAAATGTCCGGGTCGAGGAGAGTGGTACTCGGCGTGGTACACACAGAGATGGGCTCCGGGAGCCCGGGTCCGGCGAGACCCCAGAGGGAGTGAAGAACCGAGGTTCCACTCCGGATCCGAGACCGGCCTCGAAGCCGGGAACCGGAGCTACAATCGACTGCTGGGTCCCGAGAGATGGGCTTCGGAGGGCCCGGGTCCGACGAGACTCCATAGGGAGCCCGAAACCAAAGTCCCACTACGGACCCAGAGCCGGTCCCGGAGCCGGGAACCGATGAGATCGACGACTGCTGGGCCCCCAGAACGGGGAAGCAGGGGCAGAAACCCGGTCCGCAGACCTCCTAGCTGGAGCCGCGGCCGATCCCGAGGCCCGACGAGAGTAACAACTGCTGGGCCCCCAGAGCGCCCAATCCGAAAAGAGAGCCGGCCCCGAACGAGGTTCCCACGGCGAAGGGACATATACTTATCCCCAGCCTCAGAGAGGGAAGGACAAATACGGGCACTGAACACCCGGCCGCGACACCACGATCAATCCCAGACCAAAGAATGCAACCTGATTGGTCCCCCGGTGAGGAACTTCTGGTTTGCAGAACGTCGGTCAACCTGTCCGGCCTAGACGACGAGGTCGACCCCTAGATTTCGGGGTTACAGAGGACGGTTACTCCCGCTTCCCAGAGGAGGAAAGCCTTCTACATCGGGGGGATCGTTGCCCCCCGAAACTAGCAGCTTGGGCTGCGACGACAGGTTCGAATCAATTGCGGAAAAACACCGCAACCGCTACACCTTTAATCGCTACACATCCCAAATGTGTTTAACAAGTACAGTACCAGCAGAAACCAGGACATGACATAGTTTTCCTGGGCATTCATGGGTCAGATCGTCCTCGCTAATTATACTCCTCTCTAATAATAATTCATCGCCATATATCTAGGTTTAAAACCTCACTTGTGTTCTAAAACACTTGTGGAACCCACTCTCAGAACATGTTAAAATGCGCAAGCCGAATATGCTAAAATGCGCAAGACTGAATGGTTTCAAACGGTTCTCGTGACTTACTCTCCCTGCTTTAATATCTTGGCAAACTGCCAAAAAGAGGACTATCTCAAACATTGGCAACGTGCCAGAAAACGAAAACTTCTTAAGCCTTGGCAAACTGCCAGCAATGTGTATAACGCGGTACATTCGTTAAGAGAGGAGGCGGGGCCAGGCAGTCACCTGGCTTGCCACGTGTGAGCTCGACGTTTGCTGCAACGAGCTGTCGACTATGTGAGCGATCCTATGGAATAAGCCTCTCTATTTCTCTGGTGAATTACCAAGACATACGCGTTAGTAAGTTGAATAAGGGGTAGGATAGAACCCCATGAAAGCTACAAGGGCTATCACGCTCCGAACATACGGGATACGCTCCATGAATAACTTGTTCGATGTTCCAAAACTTTAAGCAGAGTTGCACTTCGTAGCACCTGATAGGCTGGCCGTGACCATGCGCTAGCTGGTTTCAATAGGAAGTTGGAAACTTTCACTGTACTACGATAGTGATACAATTCTCATCTCGACATGAAGAGACTTGAGAAGTAACAGGTACGTTAGCATAACATTTAATACGTTTTATAACATCAAATGTGGTGTTGTTGAAACGTCGACATAACGTTCTATGAGATTTTAATGTTATATTAATGTCATATTCATGTCCTTACGAAATTTGTGGGGATTTACTAGCCTGAAAACGTTTCGGTGACATATTTTTTTACACCGCAAATAACGTTATCATAACAAAAGACGAAGCGTTTAATAACGCGTTTGTGCGTGATGAGTAACTCCCCGGGCTCGGTTAAAGCAGCCAGGGATGTATGAGGTGGAATTTCTACAAACCCACCCTCTCACCAACTTCACGGTCCCTGTTGGGAGTTTGTTTCTGATGAGTAGACCTATAGCCCAGTTACTGTAGCGCAGTGGTTAAGGCCGGTGCCTTGCAATTATAAGGTCCCGAGTTGGGGTCACTCCAAGATTAATGTATGTCGTCCAGCCACAGAGTTGTTGACAATTCATTATCATGGACATTAAATACGAATGTAAGAGACTGAATTCGGTCAACTTGCGGCCTTGATAGGTCAACGAGGTTTCTTCACAAGTTCCTGCTTGCAGGATGATCCAAAATACATATAATACATTATACTAAAATACATAAATACATATATAGTTTTAGTAGTCACATACAGTATAACAGTTGTAGCATTGACCAAGATTCTGATGAAGCAAACTATCCATTCAGTACTCAATTTTCGAGAGCACTGTGGTCAAATGGTGAAGGCAGTGGACTGGTGATCTAAGACTTGCAGTTTTGAGTCCTGGCCAGATCATCCCGTTGTGTCTTTGGGCAAGGCATTTTATCTCCATTGCGTCTTTCCATTCAGGTGTATAAAGGGGGACCTTTAGATAAACTGTCAGTCGGGGGCTTTTTGGCTACCGCAATGAGGAGGGATCTGTCTCTATGTTTGACAGGTTATCGCTGATCAGGGTTATTTTGTTAGGCGGGGAATAGTGCCAGAACAGACAGGCACTGCCAGCCGAGACCTCTCTGGCACAAGTGGTAGACTTCCTCACTCCCTCTTCGAGGAGGGAAAGCAAGTGTCAACCATCAAGAACTACAGGTTGGCAATTACCGCGATCCACCGCGGCTTTCCAGATGGGTCCACCCCGGGCAACAACGGGGACATCACCCAGCCCATCAGGGGGATGGCAAACAGGCGTCCTCGGACCAGACGGCTCGCCCCCTCGTGGAGTCCATCAGCAGCACTGCAGGCACTCACTAAATCACCATACGAACCACTGGCTTCAGCCTCGCTGGCAGCCCTTAGAAAGAAAACCCTTTTCCTGATCACCCTCGCGTCAGCAAGAAGAAGGAGCTGTTTCCACGCTCTGCCTACAAAGCAGAACCATATTAGGTTTGAGAACCACGGGAGAATGGTCCCCGATCCGTCCTTCATACCCAAGAACCAGGTCCTTTCCTTCCTGCCAGGGGACATCTTTATCCCTGTAATAAAGACGCTTTCCTCAGTCGCAGAGGATATACTGTGGGGCCCAGTCAGGGCTCTCAAATGGTACTTAAACAAGACTCAACCCCTGAGACGAACAACCATGCCCTTGTTCATACTACCCAGAGCACCTTTTTCAACGGTGTCTAAGGACACCCTCTCTCGGTGGCTGACGGAGATTATTCGCCCCTTCGCAGTTGGCACAACTTTAACGAGAGCCCATGACATTAGAGGAAAAGCGGCCTCGACAGCTCTTTTTGCAGGAGCCCCAATAGAGGTCATCCTTAAGGCAGCAGCTTGACGGACACCAACGACGTTCGTCGCCTGTTACCTTTCAGACTCATTACAGGCTGAGGCGGCATTTCGTAGCGTGGTGATGCGAGATCCGGCGGGTACTAGGTCCCACCCCTCGGGCCTCCCACCATCGGGCAGTGCCACTCGGTGCATAGGTTGGGGGGAGACAGGTAAGCGAGGAACGAAGTAAATACTCCAAAACTTACTGGTTTGGATATTTACGAGTGACGAGCTTACCTGTCTCCATTCCCGCCTCCCTCCCCCGAGGGGGGTGGAACACAGCCGCACGGAGGAGCGGTCTCATTGACTTAACAAAACACCTTCTAGCACAGGCCAAGAGACCTGAGGAAAGGAGGTTCCACTACCGTACGAGCCCCCGTACCATCACCTATTGTTACCAGCGAGTTTGTTGCAAAGTTTTATCTTGACCGGTAGTAACCGGTAGTAACTTGTAGTAATCGGTAGTTACTTGTAGTATCTCGTAGTAACTTAGGGCCACTATGAGTGACTTAAGGAAGAGTGTCTTAAAGTGTTTTATATATATATATGGAGAAGCGTTATATATATATTTCCTTTATAATGTTGATACTCTTTTTCCTTCGTCTTTCTCCATTAAACACTACGGTGTTCAGGGCCTTGGGCCTAACTTGTAGAGTACCTTCTGCTACCTTTTTTTAGACCTAAGGGGTACAGGCTGACGGGGTCGTAGAGGGTAGCCCCCCCTCCCCACAGGAAGGGGAGTACTACCCCTCCCGTTGGAAGCGTCAGAAATTCGATGTTAGACTAGGAGTCGAGGGGGTAGCCCTCCCATTTGTCGGGAAGGACTACTACTCGACTCCAAGGCAGAGACCACTTTGGAGGGGCTTTGGTCTCATGAGAAGGAAGGTTGGTGACCCGTGAAGCCGGGTCGCAGAGGGTGCACAGTGTTAAAAGGTTACCAGGACATTCTAGGCGCGGTAGAATGAGGTGCATAGGTTGGGGGGAGACAGGTAAGCTCGTCACTCGTAAATATCCAAACCAGTAAGTTTTGGAGTGTTTGTGTGCAGCAGATAAGGTCATTCTGGCAGCCATTTTGTTTGGTTTAATATTATATACATTAAAAGTACAAGTACAGTAGGAAGGAGAATCCTCACATTTCAAACACTCTAGTGTGCTCTACCCTGGGTGTAATTCCATGGGTGTTACTCAAGTATAAGCATTCATGTCAAAGACAAAAAGCTTGCAGCAGCTGCCAGATTTTCCACATTTAAGTGGGTGGAATCAATAGCAACCATTAGATATTATATTTGCAGAGTTACAACAGCGTGAAGTACATAATCCTACGCAGCCTGGCTGCCTGATAATCCCCTCCCCCCCGCACCATTCGCTAGAAAACGAAAACATTCACCTCCCCCCTGGATACTTGAATTTCTGATGTGGTCAATAATCTTCTTCTCCTTCATTTATTTCTTGTTTTGCTCCAGGATTTTTCTCCGTCCTCTTCGCCCTCCGCCTCGCCAGAGCCGTTACTAGCCAATGCTTCTTCTCCGCACCAGGCTCTTGCCCAGGAACCGGTATCACCGGTCGGAGTGGCGAGGACGACAGCCGCGCCTGTAGCCAGCACCCCATTAACCAACAAGGGGGAGAATAGTGCAAGGAGGGGAGGACCGAGCGGCCCGTCTCATATCGGAGACGAAGGCTGGGCTGAATTTGACAAGAGCAGATCTCAAGGTAACAATGTGTAAACTTGAGTATTGAGTTAGGGTCTTTAAAGGCATTGAAGACTCACCCCAAGCCGCATGCCGCCATCTGAAAAAGTTAACTTTCCGTTGCTTTGAAGTGACGTTTTCTTTCTTGTCGCTGAAACGTGATACCTTGTTATCTTTTATCTAGACCTGAGATGTCCATCACTGCTCTATGTACACTGTGTTGTTGGTATTGCTGCATGTATTGACTGTACACTAGTGTCTTATTACCGACGGTAGCAAGCTGTGTGTGAATTTTCTGTGATCGATGCAAGCTGTGTGTGAATTTTCTGTGATCGATGGTGGTGTCTAACACTTCTGTTACACCTTTGTGCGCAAGTCTTCAATGCCTTTAAGAGTATCTTCCCCACTTTATGTCTCTAAACAGCTTCTTTTAGAAGCTAATAATGTTCTTGAAAACAAATTTATGAAGCCTTGAATTTTTAGTATAACGACAGCAAGGAGAACTTGCCATTCGTATCATACCCTGAGAACACCCCCCCCCCCCACCGCCAAAAAACAAAGTCCATTATGGAAGGAAAGTTTATATTTGAGAAAAAGCAAGTTCCCGCTTAATAACATCACAAACCACATACTGCAGTGATCCATTTCCCGGTGTGACGATGAAGTGTTTTCTTCTCTAGCCAAAATAAGTCACCTTCAAACTACTGCATATAGAGAGCTTTAGGAACAAGATATTGAGAGCTGGGTTTTCACCTAGTAATTCTTATTATCTTCCTCTCCTCTGGAAGTATCACATTGCCTGCTTGCTAAAGTATTCCCTTTGGGGGGGGGGGTTGAGGGGTGGGGGGTGACAGTCTGCTCCAAATCATACCAAATTTGTGCTGCTACTTCAGTAAATAATAAATAATAATAAATACGTCATTTATATAGCGCTTAATCACAAAAAGTATCAAAGCGCTTCACAAAATCAAAAACGATAAAAATGAAATAAATACAGTGAAAACAAATAAATAAATTCAGTGATGTTGTAACTTTATTTGACATGGTAGTTGCCACCATTTATAAATGATGAGTCATTGCATAATTATCGAATTAAACTTGATTGCATGAAGGTATGTTGCCAGGTAGAGAAACAGAAGGAAGGAAATAGACTGTTTTTTTTCCCCCTTCAATGTTTGTCCTTTTAGAAGATTCCCTGTACAGCTAGTTTGGTACTTGATAAGAAGAAATCCTTTCACAGTGTTGTTGCATGTGCCATTCTTCAAGTAGCTTGGTAACTATGGTAACCAATCTGCTCTAAAGCAACCTTATGGGGGGGGGGGTTGATGGTTATGAAAATGTGCTTATGCTCTTCAGTACCGAACTGACATATTACACTCTAGTTCGTTAGCTTGATTATGGTAACGAACGAGAAATAAAGTCTCATTTAAATATCATAATGGAATAAAAAGTCAAACTCTTGACATTACCAGGATCTTTCTCTTCGGTGAGATTAATACTAAAATGAACACACAAGAAAAACCATAAAAAAAAGTTCTGGGTGACAAAATGTTGTGTATGGAACTTAAAGGATGAATCACTCTCTCATTTTAACTCTTACAAGAGATGAGAATATCTTTCTATAAATTTTGGGTTCATAATTGCTGGTATAGACTAATGTTATAAGCTTCAAAATTGAGCTAAATTTAGCTACATTCTTTTGATTGGGATTTTCTCGAACCTCAACAGTTTTTTATATTTTTTAATTTTTTATAATTTGTTTTTTGGATAATTGATACTTATATGAATAAAAAAAGTAGAAGCAAATATCGCTGGGTGACAAAATAGTGAGTATTGATACACATCGTCAATCTTGTTGTACAATCTTGTTGTACCTTCTCTTGGCAACACAGTCTAGTCTAAATAGCATCTCATTGTGATCAGTAACATTCTTACTGTTGAGGAATAATGGATGGATTTGGTAAATTCAACAAGAAATCTTCCTAGGAATTGAAATGCTGAAAAATCAAGGTTAGGGATTTCTTATCCCAGTGTGGTCCCAGTAATCCAATCCTGTCGTTGGCCCCTCGAGGTAAATGACACAGTTGTTCATATCTTCCCTGAGGGGGGGGGGGGTATGTACTTGGATTATTTGAACGTTATGCGTTGTTTGCATCTTCTCTACGGTGATCAGAATATCTGATGGGAGAGAGAGAAGCTTAGATGCCTCCATTAAACTCTCCGCTAATCATAATTTACTGGGAGTCTTCGATGAGGAAGAAAGCTTTACAAGAAACAGTCGGCCCAAAATATGTTCTCGCTGTGTCCGAGGGTTAGATTAGTATCGTAGTCAAAAGAATACGTGAAATATGTGAAATCGGTAAGAGAGACAACGTTTACAGGATATCAGATTGTTATAAACTGTATGGTCCGGTATCGTGGGACCTGGGCTTTAAAAAGTCCAAGTCTCTGTGTCTGTCAATCTATTTTTATCTTTTCTTCGTAATAGACGAACACTGTGGATCTCTTTTATTCTCAGCTCCCAATCTGCCTATCGACATGGACAACTCATGGGCTCAGTTTCCTGTGGCGACCGAAGAGACCGAGGACGACCCCGCCGAGAAAAAGAAGGACGAGGTAGATGGGCCGAAAGGGAAGGAAGAAGACGAAGACGACCCCTGGGTCATCACCAAGGAACAACGAAAATACTACACGCAACAGTTTCAGAATCTGCAACAGGATTTAGCTTTATCAATTAAAGGTAGGGATGAATAACAGTCTCAGTTCTAAACGGCTGCAGAGAGGTTACCTCAGAGTTACATCCAGTGAAGTACAGTAGAGATACAAAAAAAAAAAACAAGAAACAAACACACGAATGAAGCACAATAGATATGTGTCTTACATAAGAATATGTGTCTTACATAAGAATACGAACAAACACAAACAAACAAACAAAGGAAGCACAATAGATATGTGTCTTACATAAGAATATGTGTCTTACATAAGAATACGAACAAACACAAACAAACAAACAAAGGAAGCACAATAGATATGGGTCTTACATAAGAATATGTGTCTTACATAAGGATACAAACAAACACAAACAAACAAAGGAAGCACAATAGATATGTGTCTTACGTAAGAATATGTGTCTTACATAAGAATACAAACAAACAAACACAAACAAACAAAGGAAGCACAATAGATATGTGTCTTACATAGATATATGTGTCTTACATAAGAATACAAACAAACACAAACAAACAAACAAACAAAGGACGCACAATAGATATGTGTCTTACATAAGAATATGTGTCTTACATAAGAATACGAACAAACACAAACAAACAAACAAAGGAAGCACAATAGATATGTGTCTTACATAAGAATATGTGTCTTACATAAGAATACGAACAAACACAAACAAACAAACAAAGGAAGCACAATAGATATGTGTCTTACATAGATATATGTGTCTTACATAAGGATACAAACAAACACAAACAAACAAAGGACGCACAATAGATATGGGTCTTACATAAGAATATGTGTCTTACATAAGAATAAAAACAAACACAAACAAACAAACAAAGGAAGCACAATAGATATGTGTCTTACGTAAGAATATGTGTCTTACATAAGGATACAAACAAACAAACACAAACAAAGGAAGCACAATAGATATGTGTCTTACGTAAGAATATGTGTCTTACATAAGAATACAAACAAACACAAACAAACAAACAAAGGAAGCACAATAGATATGTGTCTTATGTAAGAATATGTGTCTTACCTAAGGATACAAACAAACACAAACAAACAAAGGAAGCACAATAGATATGTGTCTTACGTAAGAATATGTGTCTTACATAAGAATAAAAACACAAACAAACAAACAAACAAAGGAAGCACAATAGATATGTGTCTTACGTAAGAATATGTGTCTTACATAAGGATACAAACAAACAAACACAAACAAACAAAGGAAGCACAATAGATATGTGTCTTACATAGATATATGTGTCTTACATAAGAATACAAACACAAACAAACAAACAAACAAAGGACGCACAATAGATATGTGTCTAACATAAGAATATGTGTCTTACATAAGAATACAAACAAACACAAACAAACAAACAAACAAAGGACGCACAATAGATATGTGTCTAACATAAGAATATGTGTCTTACATAAGGATACAAACAAACACAAGAAACACAAACAAACAAAGGAAGCACAATAGATATGTGTCTTACGTAAGAATATGTCTTACATAAGAATACAAACAAACACAAACAAACAAACAAAGGACGCACAATAGATATGTGTCTTACATAGATATGTGTCTTACATAAGAATAAGAATCATAATAAAATAAAACTGTTAGCAAACTGCTTATGTACTAGAGAGCCTGTGTAACAGAAGGGACAAAAACAGGCACAGAAAATACAGACTGGTTAATGAGCATGGTGAACACCAAGAGATAGATGTAAGGGGATTAGAGGGGATTATAATAATAAGGAGGAAGATATAAGATAAGAAACCAAAGAAACAATAAAACACTAATCAAATAAGAGATGGAAAGAGCAGTTTGGAAATAATTGTGAAGCTTTGTTGAAAATACAAAAGAACATTTTGCTCTGATATGTAGTGAATATTTGATATAATGGACTTAATAGGAACACTGGTTTGTGGCCTAAGGCGATTTTTGAAATTATTTTATGGTCTTCTTTGAAAAGAGGAACATCACATTCAAACGATATATATGTGGGCTTTTAATTAGGGATTAACTTATTTAGGCCTAAAATATGAAATTTTGATGAGTCACAGTTTGCACATTTTTGATGAGTTTCCCAGATTTATCAAAATTTCAAATGTGTAAGTCTTGGAAACTAAAGAACATTTCGAAAATTTTCAGATTTTCAGATTTTGAAAGAGATTATCACACACAACAAATTAACAGAATATGGGGCAAATTGGTTCGGTGTCCAAAGTACTTTAAAGTTGGCGGCAATTCTTTATTCATTTCCTTCGTAGGGCTGCCAGCCAATTTGGTTATAGCCAATCTCTTTATTAATTTCTTGCTCTTAGGAGGTAAAAATTGTCTTGGCTACTCTGTTTCTTTGTTTCATCGCCTGGCTTTTCATTTATCATCAGGTCCAGATGCTAAAGCTTTCTTTGAGAAGTCAAAGCTTCCAACATATGAGTTATCCCAAATATGGTAAGTCTTGTGTTGAGAACATTTATAGTCAAATTTTTTAATCATATGGCCATATGTCAGTTAATTATCGACCATTATCTGCAAATGTGGTTGCCGTCTAAAACCAAGAAGATTAAGTGATGCAATTTTTATCTATGGGTGAATGGAAACTTTGGGAAATGGGTGAACAGGTGTTGAATGTTGTCTCCACTATCCTCCTCACCTCACCCCTCCCCCTCCCCCCCACAAAAAAATACCCTTGTCCACCAATTTGTCTCCACCATTATCAGGATTTATTTGTTGCTGGTTCTATACACTTTAAGCAGCCATTCCTTCCACTTTAACCTCATTGTAATACATAAAACAATTTCATATTTTTCTTGTCCCCCCCTTTCTTTTTAATCAGCAAACATGATTGGTCATTCTTTAGTGAATAAAGTCAGATTTTTACTGTCATTTTATTTCTAACGATGATTATTGTTTCATTTCTACAGGCAATTATCGGATGTAAACAAAGACGGCACCCTCTATCTTGAAGAATTCTGCACAGCCATGCATCTCGTAGTCCTCCGAAAGCACGATATTAGTTTGCCCGAAAAGTTACCGGCCAGTCTCATTCCTAAATTAGGTGAGAAAATAGAACCTTGAATGACGACCAAATTTCATCCACCATCCCATCCCATCCAGTGCACACCCTCTCCATAAACCCAACCCACCCCCAATAGAAGAAATATTAAGCATTGGCACCATGGTAACAATTTTCAAATCTTGTTCTTAAATATTAATATATATTCTAAAGAATGGTTCTTGGTGGTAGCATCTGTCATTTGTTGATGATCTCCTTAAATTAGTGTACTACTGTGCTTTACTGTACAAACGTTTTGTTCAGCAATATTTTATTTACCCTCTCCTCTCCTGACCCTGTACTTAATTCTTGAGCAAATTCAAAAATGTTATCAATGGGGAAGACAACAAAGTTACTAATTTTGGGTCTAAAAATATGAATTTTCTCGGTTTATTGTTGTTTCGATGCTTTCTTACGGCTTGACATGAAAGCTCATATCCCTGCTGTCATTTTAAGTCACAGTTTTTTTAGTTCTGATGATTGCTTCATTTTGTCTACAGAACTTGAAATTAAGGTTCATAAATCACGTCGTATGTCTTTCAAGCCTTGTTTTCAAGCATTTCAAGAAGAAGAATGACAAATTACCAATTTTGTTGAATATTGGAATATAATATTCGGAGTTATTGCAAAGAAAAGATGTTATTCTCGTTTTGGTCGATTTTTTCAACTGCTTTATAGTAATTTGAGAGAAAGGTTCTTCTCTTCACACCAAAAAAAAAATTATGATAACAGTTCTTTCCTGATGCATGCATCACAAAAGTCAAAATGTAAATAAAGACCAGCTGAAAGAAAAACTTAAAATATAACTATGAATTGCCAAGAGAAAAAAAAAAGTTTTGACACTCTTGGCCAGGATGTGATTAGACTTATTGAACTCTCATTTGGTTAATTTATATGTATATATATACCAATCTGAGCTACCTACCTAGTTATCTTAGTTTGGTGTTTAAGTCTTTATTAGGCATGCGATGATTGACAACGAAACTGGTAGTCAGAAATCTGTAAAACTTGGAATGTCATGAATATAAAGTCTCCACAATAGAAATGAAAAAATTGACAATTGTCAAAGTAGATTAATGAACTCAAGGGATATTCCCCTCCCTCCCCCCCCCAAAAAAAAGAAGAAAAAAAGAGTGGTTTAAGAAGAATAAGTTGTGATTTTTCCTCAGTTATTTCTCTTTAATGATGAATATATTCCCTTTCATCCAGCTCCTCTATGAAACCTGCTTTTTCATGGCTCATAAAGTATCACAGTCAACCACACCATCCTCATCAAAGAATGTTTAAAAAAAAAGAAAAATGAAACTTTTAAAGAAAAAACTGTGATTTTAGGGGTCTGGTTGATTTTTAATTGTAGGCAATAATGAAGCTACACCAGAGGCTGTCCCACCCTCTTCTGCTATTGTCATTACTCCTCTAAACTCTCGTAAACATTCAGGAAGAAGCATCACACCGCCCTCTTCGGAGTCAGAGGTCAAGTCCGACGAGGTAAGCAAACGTTCCTCTTTTTCCATCTTTCTTTCTTTTTGGTCTTGCTCTCTTTACTGCATGTCCCTTCTGTTTTTCTTCTATTTTTATTTTCTTCTTTTAGTTTTTGTTTGTGTTATGTGGAGTCATTTGTAACAATTCTCTTTCTCTTTTCCAAATATTTTTGTTGTTGGCACTAACAAGGATGGAATGTAGCTTTAATACTCATCACTTCATACACGATATCATCAAACATTTATCATCAAAAGTAGATGTTCTCATTTAAGACACCCAGGGGTAGATGGATGCCTTCTATTTTTCTCAACAATTATGAAAATAAGTTGGTGATTTTGCAGATATATTTAGACTGATATGTTGTGAAAATATTATATAATCTAGATGACAAATGTGGTAGGCTGTGTAAACTCTTTTTTTTTAAGGCCATGACAGGGGTGGAGTTGATGGTCATATCATAAAAGCATTGAGATAGTGTGGTAGGATATCCTTAGCCTAACCAATGCAGAATACCCCAGTTATTATGAAGGCAAAGTCTTTGTGTTTACATATTTTTTGTGACAGGACAAAGGTCTCATGTCAGATCAAACGAAACATATGTGTTGGTGACCAGACGTTAAGACTTCATGTTATGCAAGTACTCTTTCCCGTAGACCTGAATGTACTGTATTATGCATCAAGCCATGCTGTTATATGATTATAGTGTTAGGATAATAACCTATCCAGCTCATATTTAACAGTAGTTATGGACCATGAGGGCCCCGCTCCTCAGTAATAGACACTAGATAAGGCTTTATTCAAGATCCTTGTTTATTAACCATTTCAGCATCATTCACTGGTTCAGTTAAAAATATTTTATTGATGAAATATTGATAATTGAGCCTGCTATTACTGAACCTTGCAGTCTTAAGAAAAAGGAAGTTGGTATTTTTTCTTTTGGGGCAGTAGTGACAGAGATTATTGAGTTACTCCAAGCATTACTTACAAAGAATCATGAACGAGCATCAAATATCTGAAATCACTCATTTGTCTTGATCTTTAAACCAAAGGGATGGAGGAGATTGTAATAATATTTCTGGAGGTTAAGAAAACACTAAATCTGCCAAAGTTCCTCATACTTTTGAACTCCCTAGCTGCGTGCATGCACGCATATATCTTCCATTCAGAATTAAGATGTATTTTACTGCGTAATCAGAACTCATTTGTACTATTCTACTCAGAAGATCAATAGGTCTAAACTAAAACATTAAGGAAAAAGGGAAGAAAAATGAACACCTACCTCACTCATAAGAATTTGGATTTGATTTGTAGGGGTTGGAGGTGGGGGAGGGAGGTGTGGGGGGGTGGGAAAAGGGTGTGGAGGTTAGGCTTGAACCTTAGGAATATCTGTGTGTATGTCTAAGGTTCAAATTATTGTGATTTGATAAAACAAAATTAAATTTTGGTTTGGAAAGTTCCTTTAAATACAAATGGGATATTTTGGAAGAGTGCTGATGGAGGGACTGGGTGATTCATTGTATTAATATAAAATTTCTTCATTATTTCCGGGGAGTAAATCCTTCCCCCTTTATTGGTCAATATTCTGAATATTGGCAGGATTGTTATAAATGGTCAATTAGACATCACTTTTTTATTCGCCTACGCTTCATTTACACTGAACGGACATTGTCGATGATGAAACTGCACATTAATCGATCTTTTGAAGGTGAAATATTTGAATGCAGCAAAAATTGCAAGTTTCCTAATTAACACATTTAAACTTTAACTCTCCTTGAGATGTTCATAGTTGACTATAATATATATAAGAATTGTGATGTTCCTTTGATTTAAGCCTCGATTTTCTTTAAAATGGTTCTTTAAAAAAGACAGAACACACATCCCTCTCTAAAGTGAACAGAAGGACAACAGTTTCTCTCCCCCCCCCACCCACCCCCAGACTTTTATTTCAAAATCAGTTGGCATTATTTTGTCCTTGATTGATTTTAATTAGACTTAATTTCTGAACTTACAAAGAAACAAGGATCAGGATGTCTTTATTGGTTTCGATTTGATTTTCAATTTACCCATACGAGAATGTACATCTGTACACATTTACGTGGTCACAGCCTTAAGTTTTTGCAGGGTTCAGGTTTGATTTTTGCTAGCACGAGCAACATTTTTTTTTGCATCCACCTATTGCAGCTGCACCGACTTGGGTGTGATTGGCCGATAACAGCATGCTTACACTTGTCTGGAAGGATTTTGGTAGTTGGATGGCTTTCCTTTTAACAGTCACATTTTCAAAGTAGAAAACATTGATTTCAATAATTTTTCTCCTGTTTGTGTCAGCAAGTGGCAACCTTTTCAAGTTGAGGTTACTCAGAAGACATTGTAATGGTTACCGTAGGGTCAAAGGTCATTAAAAACATGAACTAGCTTCCGTAGCAGTATCACCATGTATTAAGGTGAATAAATAATCTTTACCAGTTATTCCGAAAAAGGAACCAAGATATTTTTTTGTTTTTGAGCAATGATCGCAATGGAATTTGTCTTTTGATGATTGATTGTGTGAGGAGATTGAAATATAAGTCATGGGGATAAGGGGCAAGGGGGGGGGGAGGGAGGGCCAAAAAAAACAGGTTTATTTTGCCAGTACCAGTTTCTCATTTGCTGTAACCACTGAATTCATTCCCTGAATGTTTTGTTTAAATGTGACAAAACAGGTGTGCTTAGAGGGGGGAGGGGGGGGGGTGGTTCAGTCTTCCTTAAGGTATCAGAAACCTCCTGAACTGACTTGGTGACAGTGACTAGGGGTTATCATGTCCTGCATACAGTCGGTGGTAGTCACTCTAATAATCTTATGATATAGTCATTTGTGTTTTAGCCTGGCAATTTCTAAAAGGATTACTTTAGGCAGAATTTTAGTCTTATACTATGGAATGCTCCTTTAAGGCTAATTTGATGATGATGACTTCCGCTCTTCAGTGCAGGCCTTTAATGTTTATGTTAACCCATTTTTTTTTTATTTAGAAATTCTAATTGCTTAAAAACAAAACGTGAACTTTTTTCGACTTGATATAAAAAAAACCCACCTGGGATGATATTCAACCTCATTGGTTTTTTGACAAACGTGTAAACATATTTATTAACTGCACTTTGAATTTTTGCCTTGCATTCTGAGAACTCACCTAATCATGGGCTGTGTTTTAGACTACATAGTCCAGTCACTTTAGCTGATGTGACAATATCACCATCATTAGCTTGACCCATTTCCAGTACGTCATGAATCTTAAGTGTCGGCAGATACCAACCTGTTACTGATATTTGTGGGAGGGGGAGGGGGTGGGGGGGAATTACTGACATTCCACCACATTAGCAGGGTTCAAACAGTACATCATTTGTAATTCATTTGGTCGTGAGCCATGGTGTATCCTATTGTGCTATTATAACCATACGTAATGTGTACACGAATCTGTTGAAAAGTGGAACATGTTTTTGCTGTAGGTTTCTTAACCAGCTCGCTCGCCTCTTTAAGCTGCTGCTGCTGTTCTATGTTTGGCTACAGCTCTGCACTGCTTAACATGTTGATCGTCTGCTGTTGCCTTAGTGAATGTAGTCTGCCGCTCCTAACCGCTGTATTCCTTGTCGTTTTAGTAAGTTAGTGCCGGCGGTTAACGTTTCTCGTCCCTTTTAAAGGCAACACACACACATATCTTGAGAACAAACTTATGATTATCTTTGTCATCTGCTAGTAATTCTCTTCACCTGTTTAAAAGGCAAAGCCATTCAATTTTGAAAAAAATTTGGGCGAGCATCACCTTGTTACCAAGTTTCTTAGCGTATATACTAATGTAATCCCAAAAATATGCAGAATAGTCCAGGCACAAAATGTCAGATGACATTCTGGTATGCTAATCAATTCATCTGTACTCATTAAAAAAAACAAATTATGTATCCCACAAATATTGCAAGAACGTAATAATTATTACTTACCAGCAGGTATAAGTTAGAAATGACAAGAACATGCAGTTATATGAACCAGTGGCAAGATCCAGAACTGAGTCGTCCCACAGGCTAACCAATGAACCAATTTTAAAATGCAAAGAGCATCTCCCAACACCATTTTAATATCCTCTCTATCCCCCTCCCCAACCCCTACACCCTCCTCCCACCACCCAACAAATATGTGTCAAGGTATCTTAGCTATTGGATCTCTTTTAGCATGTATGCTTAGGCAAAAATCTGATATAATTGATGATAAACCGTATTTCAGTTTAAAAATACAAAAGAACATCTCCTTCTCTCCCCCCCCCCATTCTTTTACCCTCTCTATCCACTTTCCGTCCCCACTTCCCACTCCCCCTTCCAACAAATATAATGTGACAAGGTGGATAAGCTATTGTATCCCTTTCAGCATGTATGTGTAGGCAAATTTCTTATTTTGGTCTGAGTGCTTTGTTTATTGATTTTTTATATTTCTGTCGCAGGCTGATATTTAGATGTGGTCAATAGGAAAAGTCAATGAGACAATTTCTCTCGTTAATAGTATTGACTTTTCAATCATTAGTATTATTAATTAGTACATAATTTAAATTTTGTCTTCTTGAGGCATGTTTTATTCTTGAATGGCTTTCTTATTTTTAAATTTAATTTTGTATTCCTTCTGTTTCATTTGTTTTCAGTTGAGTTATACCTCTTTACAATATATATATATATATATATATATCAACAATGTTATGAGTTATCGTTCTACTGTTTTCTATATATTCGTTATCGGAGAAATATGTCGTTGGCTTTGGGATATCAGCAAACTGATATTGATTTCAAATTAGTAGTTGATCGTTTCTGGTACGAAACATTAATCATCTAAGTTCCCCCAAAAAATGTTGATAAATTGAAATAAAAAATATTGAAAAAAAATTGAATAAAAAAATGATAAATTGTTGAGAAACTGCCAGCCATTTTTCTGTCCACCCAACCAGAAGTGTCGTAGCTCCAGCTAATCGTTCAGAGGCTAAAATACAGATTTTAGCATGACAAAGATTCAAGGAGAGTATATTTTGCAACTCACCCAGTTGGGACAAATTGACAGTACTGACAGTACGAGCAGTATGAAAATCCTAGTCTTCTCGTAAAAGTTTAGGAACTGTTCATACTGTCAGTAGGAGTGCTTTGAAGCATGACATGAGAGAACAGTATGCAGTGGTATTAGCTCATTGAAAAATTGTCCAAACTGTCTTTGTGCAGTAACCGAGATTCTTTTCCACCCAATTAATTGTCCACATCCCCTCACTAGGAAATATCCATGGTCTTATTTGTGAAGGATATATGAGAAGGTATCGTGCTCTTTTGTTCATGTTAAACGCACTTTCTATCAGAAAGTTTTATTGTGTAACTATTTCTTATAAGTCTAGGTTGTATTGTCAAATTACATTTGATGTTTGAGAAATGACCCTTTTAAAAAAGTTAAGGTTAATCAGTGAAAGTGGCTGGACCTTGTAGACTAATGCACAGTAGATCATTAGATCAGTTCCTCAGATTCAACACAAAACTCAATGGGAGAATATAAGACTTTAAATTTATCGGTTGCAAATGACTTGTTTATATAATGTGTTACAAACATTTGTCAAGGACAGATGGTGCTGAATGCCAATCGAATGATGCTCTGTTGATTTATGCGAAGCTAAAAAAGAACATGTTTTGGTTTGAATTTTGTAGAATTTAAAAGACAAAAGATGACCTTTAAATGATTATAAGACCTGCACTGATGAGTAGTAATCATCATCAGTGTAGCCTTAAAGGAGATTTCTGGGGATTCAGCATATTTTTAGAAGTGAATAATAGCTACAAAAACATTATTGGCACGCACAAAGTTTGCCTTTACCTTGGTAGACGACATATCGTGACAAAAATAATGCCTAAAGTGGACCTTTAATTAAGCGATACTACTTCTGCATGGCTTATAAGAGCAAACATGTATAAGCCCTGTCCTGTACGACTTTGAAAGTTGAGAATACCTATCTGAGGTCATGAATGTTAAATGAATATTCAGTCGCTGATATCCTTTCCCAGCTCATTGTTCACTGTTTAGCCGTTCGGCACACACGTTATGGGTATATCTGATGGAAAACTTGCTAGCCTGCTTTGCATTTAAGAATCTGGAACAGACGATTTTATATGTCCTTTTGAGGAGAAGTAAACCCAACCACCATCTTTAGCTGATATGATTAATGGATGATAAATATTCGTGAACAACTTCCCAGTAAAGAATTAAATATTTGGTTGATATATATTTGTAGCCTTTGTACAAACTATCACAGTGGTTTCTCTAGTTTGCCCTGTTATGGAAAATAAGATCACTACAATTATCAATCTCGGCTGTTACATGTATACAACATGCTACTATTGGTTTGATAATCCCGCTGTTGGTCTCAAAATTGAATTGAAGAAAGTGATTTTGATAGGTCACTGTTTATAGAAGATGTTTTCTTGTCATTCCTACACATGTGGAAATCCAACTCAAAAATCATATTGTTGCTTGAAAGAGACAAATTTGAGTCATTATTGTGAAGTATTTTTGGTTTTTTTTTTTATTGACATATTTATGGAAGCCTTCAGGATACCCACCCCACTGTTTATCTATTTGTTATGAGATTTTCATTTCATTTTTTAAATCCTGGCTTAAATCTGTAACCTCTCACCGAGCCACAATTATGACGTCATTGTCATTTCCTATCCTTTGCATTCGTAACAAAGCGTTATTGTCTTATTGTTCTTCACATTTCAGAATTGGGCGACGTTTCAAGACTCGCCTTTCCCAGGGCCTGCTTCGCCTTCCTCTCAAACGCCAGTCAACTTTAATTTTGCATCTATATCTCCTGACCCCGTAAGTGTCCCCCTTCAATACCCCCATTCAGGGAATCGGATAGAAGGTTTATAGTTGCTATTAATACCAACAAATTATACCAAACATTTCGTTTGTCCTTCCGTATAATAGTAGATTTATATAGTTTTCCAAAATTTGCCTCTGAAGAGTTGGAGATACAAAAATAATAAATAAATAAATAAAAATATAGAAAAATGATAATTGGCACTTTTCTTCAGAAATACCAGGATGTTTTTTGTCAATAGGGGATGTTGCGATTAAGAGATAAAGTTTGTAGTAATGATGAAGGCATCTTTTTTCTTCCTTTTCTTGGTTATACATGTTAAGAAAATCTCTCCTCATATTAAACTCTCAATGAAGGTGGTAGGATATACTTATCATTCCAAAATTAGTTATAAACTTTGTAGACATTATGAAGGCACGACCCTTCAAATCTAAATTTGTTGTTGATATACACGTTAAAGAAAACGACACATAGTGACAATTGTTTATGTTTAAGTACTGTTGAAAATGCTTGTATATTTGACACTTTATTGCATGTAGGGAGGCTGCCTTTATTAATTTATATTTTATATCTATATATATCTATACATATATCTATATATATATATATATATATCTATATATATATATCTATATATATATATATCTATATATATATATTTAAAGATATATAAATATATATGGTTTGTTTGCAGTGGGCTGCATACATGTATAATTACCTTGTAATATGATGCCATGCTGCTTTATGAAAAGGATAGGCCTACAGGGCAAATTTTTAAGGATCTCTTCTGGTTGTCCCGGGAAAAACCATGTCTTAGATTTTGGTTGTCCAAAAAACAAATTATGTTTTCCGAAGAAATGTAGTAAAATGGCCAATATGTACCTTGTAGGTGAGATGTGTAGGTTTCGGTGAATAGAACACCAATATGTACACCGTTGGTGAGATGTGTAGATTTCGGTGAATAGAACACCAGCTCTGAACCAGTCAAAATCCTCTTAAGGTGCATCATAGGTCTTACCACTATTTTTTTTGTTGTATTTCAGTACCTCTAAAGTATTCATTTTACCTTCTTGGGTGTATATAGTTAGTATATAGGCTGAATTAGATAAACACCACCGGTTGGCCGAACAGAAATCTTGTAGTCTCGGATGATGGGAATACCATTAAAAATTTGCCCTGGGTTATTGTTTTGTTTCGTTTCAAACAATTTTTTGGAAATTTCTTCCTCCCTTCCATATCATTTTTGTGTTCACCATAAGTAGTTATGAAATTAGGTTTGATATCAATTAATATTTTACTAACAAGTAGATTGTAGGTAGCATGCATTTCTGGGTTGGTTACTGTTTCTGCCATTTCATTAAAACCATTCTTTATTTTCCAATACAAACTATTACATTTGACCTTGCAACAAAGTGATCATAACAACAACAAAAAACATTGACTTTAATAACGTTTATTTTCCAATTTTTTTATGTCTCTTTGGTAGTGGATGGTATTCATCTATTAACGCAGATTAATATTAAGAGTTTTGTCAGTCTTTTTTCAAACAGTAGTTGAAGAAGTATCATTTTAACTGACAATAAGTCAAAATAAAATATTAAATTAACATGCAAACTTTGGCAAAGTAAATTTTGGGTTGTGGCTTTAAAATTTCCAATGGTATTTTTGTGGTTTATATTTGATCTCAAAAACAGTACAGTGATATGAAAACAGAGCAAAAAGCTATGTTAAGCTCGTATTAGGTTATAAAATCTACGAGCATTTAGTTTACAATTTGACAAAGTTCCTTCATATGAAACTGGGTTTTCTGTAGAAAAATTTTCTTAAAAATTTTGAATGGTCACTACTTCTTGGGCACCTGACAAGCACTACCTGTACAAGATTCACTCTGAAAGTTAAAGAAATCTGGTATTTCAAAGCTTATTTGGGAATTATAAAGGTACTAAGTTTTTGGTGTTTTTTTGGTGATTAAGACTGATTATGTGGCATGAGTTGTATGATCTCTTCTGCTGGGCTTTTATACAAGTGAGAACCATCACAAGAAAGTTTGAAATATGCTTTTATGTGAACTATGTTTTATTGGATATCATCTTGGTATTTTTCTGAAAATTCTTTCCTTTTCATTGTGCATGAACTGTTTTTTTTTCTTTAAAAAGAAAGAAAAAAGTTAAATTTTATATATATGTTTATCAAGAATCCAAGTGGACTTTGTAGGATGTTTTGATGAAGATTAGAAACAAAACTTTTGCATTTAGGAAAACAAGCAAATGTTAAAACGTGAACAGTATACTATTGCTGAGGAATCAGTGAAGATTTAATCAAAATAAAACCTGGAAAAAGTGTAATATTTATGGAATCGATATCAAAAGTCATACAATCCTAGAGGCCCTTTATGTTGATGCATTTGCTCTGTGAAAACTAAAATGGGCCACAAAAATACATATTTTTTTCAAACAAATGAAACATTCTTATCTTAATAGGAGTAAATAAAAAACCCTGCATAAAGCCAGTGGTATTTTTATCAGAAGTTTATAAATTAACAAATAACTTTTCTCTTTTATTTGGAATTCAGGACATTACAGTGTGTGATGTGATGAACACTATCGAAACCCTTTTTTTTTCAAGTAAAACAAAGCATCACATTTCCTCTTTCAATTTGAATTTCTATCTATCGAAACAAACAAATGAATCTATTAAACATGAATGAGTCATGAATCAAGGAATCATTAATATCAACATTTATTAGGGATATTTTATCAGGGATGTATTAAACATCAGCATGACTATGATAATAATAGTGTACTGAACTTGTGAAATAAAACTTTTGAAAGAGCCAAGAGTTTGCTTTGCCTAGAGCGGTATCGAAACTAAGGTGGTATCCATGGTTACACAGCGTTCAAGGTACTGTTCTCAATCTCTTGTTCCCGTAAGTCTGTAAAATCTGAAGATCCGTATTTTTGTCTGTGAGCTATTATGCAATCCGTCTTTATATTTCAATTCTCGGTCGGTTAGGATGCCAAAATCTTTCAACCTATCGCAGTCCACATGGCGCCAGATGGGAGACCGTTAGCAGTTGGTGAGCAGCCAACAGAAAGGCCGAGGACATTTTCTGGTGAGTTAATACAGACGTTTGAATGATTGGAGATTATGCCAAGATTGGGGTTTTGTCCGTTGAGCGTTATATTGTAGTCGAGCAAGGTTACGTGTAGAACGTCAAGGTACAACCACACAGCTTCTCTACAACATTATCACATGATTCTTGGTAGATTGAGTTGCTAAACTTTCAAATATTTGTTATGCCAAATGTAAATTTGAATAGGGAGGGGTGAAAGGAGGAGGGGGTGGGAGAGTAGAAGATAATCCACATCCTGGTGATCAGAGTGCGATTTCTTTCCCCTAGAAAATTGACAATTATGCAAACAATCCACTTCTGCCATTGGAATGTCCCTTTCAAAAAAAAGCATTTATATAATTTGTTTTTAAATTGTATTGCCATATTCATATCCCATCACATTCACCACAAAAAATTCTGTCATGTTCAACAACAAAAACCCTATGAGTTAACTCCTTTGACGTCAAAAGCTCCTTACATGTGACATTGAGCATTAGAAAGCTAATATAAGTTTACAGGTCTCTCAAGTACATTAGGCTAAGGCTAGGCTAATAATAATTTCATTTGCTTTACAAAAAATTGTAAATATAATTGACAGCAAGATCATGTTTAAAATATTGCCAAATTTTATGAAATTTTGAAATCTTGAGAATTTTGAACCTTTAAGGAAAAGCACTTATAATCTCTAGTGAATCTAAAGAATATTTAAGTAGGAGTATCTGTAGATCAAATTCTTATGTTCTGTTCCTTATTTTTGTTCATCAATAAGACCCCCTTCACCTAGAGAGACAGTCAGAAACTACCAAGCAGAGATCCATGACCCATGCCGATACGACCGAGTCCACACCAAACAAAATCGCACCGCCCCCAAGCATCCAAAAGATGCGTGTAAACAACACGCTCCATCAGGAAGGGCAGGGTAAGTGTGACCGTAAACTAGGTCAGACAGAAGGAACGGGGGTTGAGTGGTATCGGTTGAACAAATAAAGAGGGTAAACAGCTGTGAAAGCTGTCGCAGCAATAAAAAAAATTGTAAAGTTCTCTTGTAGTAGCAGTTGAACACCACAATTAGCATAATTACTTTTTTTTTTGGGCAAAAGCTACATAAATGTAAGGAAAAGGTAAGTAAGTATTAGTAAATGTTTTTGAGACAATTTTGTGTGAATTTTTTTTAGTTTAATATTAAAGTTTTAAAGTTTTTTTTGAAAAAGGTAAGTTTAACTATACCTGCACCTTTCTTGTAATTGGTGACAGAGTATGTTCTGAAGAGGGTCAGAATTATCCCCAAATATGCTAGAAAGTCCATTAAATGGTCATACTTGCTCAGAATTTAACACATATTTAGTGTGAAAACATTTCAATGTGTGTAGTTGAATGCTCTCTCCTGCAATGTCTGAGATTAATGGTGGAGGTAAGTATATGAAAAATGGTAAAAATGACCTATGAGTCACGAAAAGATTACTGCCGAAAGCGGGGAAATTTTGGGCTGATCTGGATGAAGCCTGTGGAGGGCCTAAGGGTGTCATTCGGAGGTTCTATATCTAATTGAAGTTATCGCTATAGAAACGAGGAATGTATGAGCTTTAAGGTCTCCTGTGTCAGATATTGCTCACCCTTTTTGCAATGTTATCCTCTATAACGGATGATTTGTAAAGAAAAATTCTTTGATACCCTATGTTGCACACCGGAAATACAAAAAACAAAGGCAGAATTTTGATCAGCAACTAGAAACACTCTCTATCCCATTTACAAGCCTGAACATTGAAAGCACTTTAAACGATTGACAGATCTAAGATAATAGCCTTACCCGTGGGTTTCATACGGTCCTGAGAACGGGATTGGGACGAGCGACCACCAACTGTGTTAATGCAGCCCCATCAGTTACGTGACAGGGATAAAACGTGTTGATGATATCGGGCGCCACGTCCCGAAGACCTATTCTGTGCATACAGCTA
This sequence comes from Apostichopus japonicus, assembly GCF_037975245.1. Classification (NCBI taxonomy): domain Eukaryota; kingdom Metazoa; phylum Echinodermata; class Holothuroidea; order Aspidochirotida; family Stichopodidae; genus Apostichopus; species Apostichopus japonicus. The sequence continues at coordinate 1,546,498 of NC_092581.1, forward strand.
GTGATCTTCTTCTGGTTTATTTGCAACTCATTTGAAATCAAACTTTTCCAAGTTAGGAATTCACACCACTAAAGAGAACATGGGGGATGGGGAGGGGCAGAGGGATAAACGCAGAGACAGTTTCGATTGAACTTTTTCTTTGTGTTGAGCAGTTTTATTTTTTTTGCTTTTTTTTTTTGCTGCTGTAATCATCACTAATTTAGAAGGTGATTATTAGGTGGTGGTGATTACTAGGGTCGTAAAGATGTTTAGAGTTATTAATAGTATCAGAAGCTTCCTTGCGGAGTTTACTCACAAACCTTCCTGTTGCTTCTTTCTTTAGTTGATGTTTCAACCACCTTTTTTTTCAAGTCCTGCTTTAAGTTGTCAGGGAGGGATGGGGCAGGGGAAGTGGGGTTGGGAGAGATGGGGATTAGGGAGAAGAATCAAGGAAACCCTGGTTATTTCGGTATTCCGTTTATTTATCGGATAGTCAGATGTCTTGTCAGACGGCTATATGTATAGCTGGCCAAATTGTAGTCACGTCTGGTTGGTTATGCTTTGCCGATGCAGTCTAAATTTATGGTTTTTCTTGTAAAATATGGTAAATAAGAAATGTGTGTGTTTGGTAACTTCATACAATCAAACCAACTTGACATATATTGTGTATCATAGCCAAGTGTAGCCATGACTTAATGACCTGGAGAAGCGTTAGATATCATCTTAACATTGGCAGTTTCACAACTATCTTAAAGGGAAAGTCTCTTTGGTTACCTATAAATAGCTTATTAAGGGACATATTCCATCCGTGACCCTGCAAGAACAAAGTACCTCTCATGAGCTTAAAGCCGGAAGCTTCCCTCGACCAAAGTAAAAGCAAAAGCATTGAATTAAGGAGAGCCTGATGTAGGACCCATTTGTTTTCCCCGATTGTCTCCCATTAATATTTTTGCCTCAGAGGTGCATAAACTTCCAGCGCAACGACCAATCCACAACCGTTGGTTTTCTAATGACCGGGCCGACTTACCCTGTCTCGGATCCCTGCAATTTGTGCACACATTTTCATCTGGATATTATAATTACTTTCTGAGCTCTGCCCTTGAATTAATATTCCTTGATAGAATACTTGCTAATTTGTAAAATTTGGTGATTGTGGTGAACTGTCATGAGTCTGAGGTGCTGAAAGCTGCATTTTGTGATGTAAATTGGCAACACTGTTGCCAAGCCATGTAATATTAATGAGAACCTTTTGCATTTTGTGATGTAAATTGGCAACACTGTTGCCAAGCCATGTAATATTAATGAAAACCTTTATGGGGAGGTGGGGTGGGCGGTCGAATTTGGTATCACCAGACTGTTGTGAACAAATTCAATGCAAAATGCAGCTTTTAAGTTCCTCGACCAAGAAAAAAAAGCACATGACAGAATGAATGGATTAATTTTACTCAGAAATAAGAAAAAAACTAACGAATTTTAGCTTTTACTCCTTACTACTCATCTGCAGACCTGCATGAAGTAATTCCTCCTCCTCCAAGGAGTCGCTCCAGGTAAAAACCAAAGTTCTCTCCTGTTTTAACCTTTTTTTTTCCTGTTATTAAAAATGCCGGCAACCAAAACCATGTATAATAGTAGATTTACAGAGACACACCATTTCTGGGAAAACTCACTTCCTTAAAAAAAAAACAAAAAAAAATGGCTGTGAAGTCCAAAATGTGCTATGACAGATAGCACAACTTATTTAATTTTAATACATACATCCACAACTGTCTCAGATATTGATTTAGTAAAAGATTTAGAAGATTTTTTTTTTGGTATCTTGACCAGTTTTGTCAATGTTGATAAAAAGTTATTCCCTAAAAAGTTTTTTTTTTTAACAAATTTTCTTTGACAGAACATTGCATTCTTTACTCACGTTTCATGATAATGGCCAAGTCACGAAATCCTTTTTTCTACTCAATAATTTTCAAAACTTTCACTCAAGTTTCTGTTTTGGCAAAGGGGTCAAGTCGAAAGAAGACTTGGCATGCCGTGACGATGTTACAAGTGAAAGTGTTTCGTGACGGTGGGAAACAGAACATAGTAAACAGACCCTAGAATGAGGTCACACACTGCATTAGCACATCAGGCAAGGAAGAAGTTTCCAAAGAAATTGACAAAGATATTTGATTTGTTAGTAAGGGAATGGGAAACCAGATCGGCAGGGTGTTCCAAAAAATTTCAAAATGAATGTATCAGTGTTTTAATTCTTGAAAGGTTCTTCTGAAGATTTTGAAGCCTGAATAAACATTAATGGTTGAGTCTCTGTTTCTACTGGCGTACATGCTGAGGTTGTGCTTTTACTAATCTGCCTGGTTATTCATGATAGAATGAACATCAATTATTTAGTTACACATCATTTTTGTTTCCATATTTTAAGTTAGAGTGTTTTCTAAAATAGCAACAGGAGGGAAAAAAGGTTGTTATCTTCATGTCTGATTTAATCTGTTTGAGTGGGGAAGTTTGGATTTGCAGAAACAAGAGAAAGAATCTTTGAATATTCATGAAATATTAGTGGTTGGTCTATAAAAAGGACTTTTAACAAAGTTGTTGTCAGACTTCCTTCACCAAAAACTTCCTTCCAAAAACATTGAAAACAAATTTATGTTTATAAGTTTCGTGATGAGTTGGATTTTTACATCGGTTCATTGCTTGCCATCATAGCCAATGTATGAAATTATCATTTTGGTGTGTATAAATGTATGATTTTATAAATTTTATTTTGGGGTTACCATATATTCAAAAAGTAAAACATAGCATTTTGTTGGGAGTTAATTTATTAACTAACATCTCATGTTTTTTTCCTTCTAATTTTTTGTTCAAATTGGTGGTAAAGTTTGTACTTTGAAACTTTTAGAAAAATTCACTGTAATTTTCATAGCAGCGGGAAAATACCTGGACTGTCGTAGTTAAGTCAATTTCATTAAAGTCAGCTCTTGTCACGAATGCAATAATTGATCAAGGAAAGAGAAGATTTTATTGGTCGTAAAATAACATGGTTTTAACTGCAATATGACAATTTACAAAAATTGTTGGATTTCATTCTTTAGCAATTAGACAATGGATTAATTGTAGTTTAAAATTAGGCATAGACTAAGAACATGACATTGTCAAAGTTTTATGAAAGTGAGCATTCTTAATAGTTTAACCTATTTCAAAGATGTGTATCTGGAAAAGAAAATTAGATATAGAAAGTTAGCCTGCACTGACAAATTGCTTGAACTCTGTATCTATATGAACACCAAATAGCTACTTAAATTCACCCTTTGTATACTACAAATTCTCTTGCAAGGATATCTAGTATTTAACTGTTAACATTCTCGATTTCATCTTCCCTGGAGCGATTTAAATGTTAACTACCGTACTCTGCGTAGGAAATAGTCCTTAACACTTGAAAAACAATAGCACCACCATAGCCCTATCGGATTTTTAAAATATCTGTAAACTGCTCAAAATGTAGCCCCTGCGCCTACTTTTCTCGTCTTTTTAAGTCTTGAAATGTATACTTGTTATTTGTTATTTTATTTATTATGATTATTTATTATTATTTTTATCATCCAAAAGCGGTACTTATGTCCTTTGATAGCTTTTAATATTGAATGAATAAAAAGACCAATTTAGTTACCTTAGTTACTTTGAATCAACGATATCACGAACAGTGAGCTTGATTTTTTTGTTTATTTTCAGTAGTGAAGCTTAAGTATAACAGTAAGTGAAAGAGCACTTTAATAAGTGTTCATGTAGTTGATTTAACAGTTTTACGAGAGCAACTCTTTGAGGAACACGATCCTGTTCAAAGTTATTCGATGCCAACATCGTTTTATATTCTAGTTCTTTACGTAAGTTTGGCAAAGTCAACTCTCATTAAAATCTTGAAATGAAAAAAAAAAAAAAAATTTGCATTTGACATGAGGTTTGAGACTATTATGCAACATGGTATCTGGACAACAAAATGTTGATGTTCTTGGTGAATTTTCATTCACTATTCACTGATTTAACCGCTTGATATTGTTAAAAGAAGAAAAAAATCTACAAAATATAAATAGCTGCTGTAAGAACATATTTTATACTAAAGTAATGTGTAGTGGTTGAAAATTAGCAGTTCCTCAAAGGTGATTTTAGCGGTGATGTTTCCTTTCATGGTCTATACAGAATCTAATTCTCATTTAACCTGAAATGAAAGTGAAATCTTAAAAAATGAATTTATAACTGATTTGGGATGCGATTGTGTTTGCTTTGATTGCCTTGTCGTACCTTTAAACGACTCAACATTTATTGGTTACTGATTCTGGTATAAGATATTAGTCCCAGCTATGTAGCTTATGGATGTTTACGATGCTAACTTTAAACTATGTAGTTGTCTTGTTAGTTTTGCTTTTGTTTTCTAATTATATTTGTTTCTATTCCTTTCTTTTTGCTGGTTTTTTCCCCTTTTTCTTGCCATGAAGCGAAGAGACTCACAATAGGTAAAACTCACTACTGCTGTTTATTAACAATTAATCTATCAATATATTAATCTCCTTGTGATGTTTACTCTGTAGTAAACTCCTTTTCCTCTCATTAGTACCCCTCCCTCCCCCCGCCCAACTTTTAGAAAAAAATTGTATACATCCTGTGCCATCTCTCTTACTAGATACCACTGTAGTTTTTATATCCATTTGCAGTAGAGGTAATTTTATTTTTTACCCCTAGTTTACTGATTTTCAAAATTGTAACCCTTTTCTTCATTATTTACTCTCATTGTAGAAGAACATGACTTTTTTTTAAGTCTTTTTAGTAATCAGGAATAGATTTATGATGATCACTCCACTTAACATATTATTTATATCTACCAAGGACATGCTTTATAGGTATAGTCACTATTTCTTATATAACCAAATTTTCCTCTATACAGCCCACTTCCTGTTTGACCCGTATTTACCCCTTCTAACCTTCTCCCACCCCCCCCACCACCACACTCAGAAACAATCGCTACACATGCTCTACAGTATATTAACAAATTTGCTCAGGAATCAACTTGAGTCACCACAATTTCCTTGTTAGACTTGATGGTTACCCAATGACTGCTGCCCTGTTCCCATAGACTTAAGTTGATAATACTTAAGTATTTAATATTTGACAGTTACCTTATGCCTGCGGCCCTGTTCCCATAGACTTAAGTTGGATTATACTTAAGTATTTAATAGTTGATGGTTACATTATGCCTGCTGCCCTGCTCCCATAGATGTAAGTTGGATAATACTTACGTATTTAATAGTTGATGGTTACCTTATACCTGCTGCCCTGCTCGCATAGACTTAAAAGTTGGATAATTACTTAAGTATTTAATAGTTGATGGTTACCTTATGCCTGCTGTCCTGTTCCCTTATACTTAAGTTGGATAATACTGAAGTATTGAATAGTTGATAGTTACCTTATGCCTGCTGTCCTGTTCCTTATACTTAAGTTGGATAATACTGAAGTATTGAATAGTTGATAGTTACCTTATACCTGCTGTCCTGTTCCCTTATACTTAAGTTGATAATACTTAAGTACTGAATAGTTGATAGTTACCTTATGCTGCTACCCTGCTCCCATAGACTTAATAGTTGGATATTGTTACCTTATGGTCCCTTGTTGCCCTGTATCTCGTAGTCTACTTGGATAATGCCTATGTTTTTAAGACTTGTTGGTTACTGTTTGCCTGCTGTACTCTAGACATGATTTTCAAATAGTAACGCAAGTATAAGAAAGCACATGACCTTTATATTGAAGAAAAATTTGGGGACCATCTTTGAAAATGGTTAAATTTTTGTTATCCCAGTAAAAACACCAAATGACTTTTAGGTTGCCTGGCCAGAAGGATCACTTTGTAGGTTTAGGAGGGAGGAAAAAAGACTCATTTGATATGATTATGATAACTGTTTTGTCAAAGAATTTGAGGAAAATTTACATAGTTTGGCAATTAATTATTATGATGGCAAAAGATATTTGCAGATGTTTTTAATGTTAAGACACAGGAAATAACTTTTACATTTCTCATCTCAAATTAAACTCTAGACCCCACCCCACCCCACCCCTTTAAACTTAAAAGCAACCCTTCCTTTGCATTAGTTAATTTACTAATCAAATTGTGCACCGTTGCTAATGCTGTGTTATTAATCATGTGCTTCATAAGCTAATTGCTTATTCATACCTCGTATGTTAGACACCTTAATATTTAGTTTCCATTTGAATTGTTGTTTTATCCAGCAGCGATTTTTTTTTTAGTGCAAATTGTAGTAACATTGCTTCAGGTTTTATTTTTACTATTAAATTGCAGTGTGCACTGTGTTACATTTTTTAAAATATTATTTTAGAAATTTTTTAACCCCCATTATCATTTGAATGGCTGAATCGTACCTGGCAAATTCACTAAAACCCACCAGACTGCGATTTAATTAAGTCTTTTGGGATATTATTAAAATTTGATTAATGATTCTAAAGCAGAAATACTTTCATGAAATGTATACTCGATAGTGTAAAAGATGGTTGGGGGAGGGGGAGGAGGCATGAGGTGGGGAAGAGGTGTAGAGTGGGTATGTGGGAGGGTCAGAAAAGCTGAACACATGTTACCCACTAGACTGTTATAGGACTGTCAGGTTTATTAGAAATATATTCATGCCTCAAGTATTTACCAGCCTGGAGTTGGGGGGGGAAGGGGTGGCGTCGGAGGGGGTGTGAGACTAGGAAGATACCGTTGCATTGGAGGGTGGGCTGAGAGAATTAAACCATAGATGTAGAGTCTGTGTTGTGGAGCTATTAGAGGATTCCAATGGGCAGGAGGGAGAGATTAATAAGAATGACTGAATATTTTGATGTGATTTTCATAATTAAAAAGTAACACGTTTGGTATTTTAAGGACAGGCAAATTGGAAGTGGTTTTCATTGGTGGTTTTCATTGAGGTACAAGCCTGGTAGTGGTCATTCATCATGGTCCCATGGGGTGTACATGGTATGGGGTAGGTCAAGACTAGGAATACCACCACATCACATTGTTGGTATGTTTCGCCTTTGGTGGATTCGTTGCACAGAACAAAGAACCGTTGTCGTTTGAAGCGCTTCTTTGATGAGAATTTAACAAAAAATGGGAGGTAGAAGAAAGGGGGGAGAAAAAAGAGAGGAGAGGAAAACAAAGAAGAAAAACTCATGCATCCAACCACCTTCACTCTAGGTCTTACACTGGTCCAACTTTACGGAGTCAACTCCAGCAGTTCAAATCCCAGTCTCTCACACCCCTGAGACTATACAGACAACAAGCTCTGACGGAGGAGTCAGAGGGTAACCGGTCTCTACCGGTAGGAACCGTCGAACCAGTCTCGCCTCTTGCCCCTGCTCCTCCCCCTCGTAAGAGCGGTCACAACAGGGCAGCTTCGCTAGACCTGAATAAAATGGAGGAGTTAGGTAAGGATCATCATCCACAGCTTATCGGGGTACTACAGCTGGTATGTGTTTTTTTTTTTTTACATGCAGCGGTAAGTGGATTTTTCTCTGTTAATAACAGTTTTGATGGAGTAGAGAGTGTCATTATGTACCCCTCCCTGGTGAGAGTGGCCATAACAGGGCAGGGCTTTATTGCTAGTTTGTTATCCAGATCTCAGATTATCCACATCGATCCCGGTATTCGACAAACCGTACGATACTTGACAGATAAAGCCTGGATTATCTGGATCTCAGTGATCCAGATCCAGGATTATCCAGATCTGATATTCGACCATTTTTATACATCAGTACTTAACCAGTTCCTTCACTCAAACAGATTTTTACTTTTGGAAGGTTTGATTCGTGATTTAACTTGTAGTTACAGACTGTCTATGTATGTGCAGCACAGAAACTCCTGAATATTAAAACGTTGCTTGAATAAACGTTGATCGTAATACTTGACAATACCGTATCTCACATTACGAAACTGAGTGTAACGATTGCACACAAGTAATATTACAGATGTAGAAGAGGAAACTGGATGGAAATCCATCATCTTTTTTCCTTTTTTTCCTTAATGTCCCTTTGGGCTGAAGTATCTGGATGAATCCCAACTTTTTGTTGTAATTGCGAAGGTGTGTCGGCTGTATATAGTTATATACACTGTCCACATACAGGGAAGTAATGTGTCTGTGTGCGTGCGTGTGGGTGGTTGTGTATGTATGTTTCTAATTCAATGGTTTACAAGGTCTGGTGCAGCTTCAACTGTTTCTGATGTCAGAAGTTATTTTTGAAATTAAAGTGAAAGTAAAAGGTATCGCAAAAACTTCAAACATTGAGAAGAGTTCATTTTTCACTACTTTCGTTATGAAAATTTTACTTACAAGGGAAGGGGATGAGAGATTTAGCTGAACAGGAAACTCATGTTTGGCCATTAAGAAAACAAACAGAAGAAAAGGAATAGCTCGTCTGTGATTAACTGTGATTAAGGAAGCATTATGTGAAGTATTTCAAAATATTTGCTTTTTATATCAAGGGCGAGAAAATAAGCAAAAGGGTAAGTAACAAAAACAGTGCCCAAGGTTTTGACCACCAAAATAAAAGGTTTATCTTTTGACATAGTTACAAGAAGATAAGGTAAGTTGGATTTTATTTGCTTTGCCAAATTTGTATATGTCTTCTTGTCTTCATTGTAATGATTATCTTTTTTTCCTTCATGTTAGTTTACATTCATATTCTTATATGTTTAATTGTTTGTAATGTTACAAAGTGTAACGATAGGTGTTGTCAAAGCAGCGATGTGTTATAAGTGAGAGGAATCTCTTGTGAGCTCTTTGAAGTATTAACCGAGGTAAAGCACCAAACTGTTATACCGTTTTTTTTTGTGTTTCTCCGGTAAGACTTCCAATAGCATTCTGTTTGAAACAACTATTACACTCTTACCGGGCGATGCCCCTGCTAGGCTTGTAGAAAGTTGGAAGACCCAACAGATTTATACAGTTAATTGATATATTGATTTGTGATTGAGAATTTTTAGTTTTACCTCGTGCAGCGGGTGACGTGATGGTGGTCATTCTGGATTGATTGCAGATGCCAATTCCATAGTTTTGGAATGTCTTTTTCTCAGAAGTTCGTCAGCATTATGAGGAAATTTTCAAAGTTTTGCATTTAATTTTTTAGAAATGTCCGTTGTCTTGTCTACGTTGAAGTTGTACAGCATTCTTAGTCAGTTCTGTAGTAAAAACAAGTCACAACTCAGAAGTCGCTTGTTTTTTGAAAATTGAAGTGATCTGAAAAATTTGGTGAAACATTTGGCCTCATAGAGATACTAATACTGTGACTCACTTCAGTGACTGGTCGTCTCTGGTCAGGAAAGTTTGCTGGTAATGACCTGACCCAGCCCACAAAACAATGAGGTGACTTGATTACCACTCTGTTCATTGTACAACTCTCATGTGGGATAAACCTGTGAAAACTTGCCATTGTTAAAATGGCTTTGATCAAAAGCATTGTCTTTAGCCAGGGTTTGTTCAATTTATGAAAAGGAAACCCAACTCATGGTTGAAACACATAACCAAGAACAGGTTCAAGCTCTTACTTGAAACCCTGTTGATCAAAAAGTTTAAAAAAATTGAAAAGGGATTAACTATTCCTTAATTGATGATCGATGAGGTGAAAAGCTTTAACGACCTTGTATATCCATCTCACCATTAGCACGACCCTTGATTGGAGGGGGCCTGCCTGACCCCTCGGTTGGAGAGGGGCTGGCCTTTATATACTAGTATGGAAAAAAATTGGTTTTTTTTTGAAAATTGAAGTGATCTGAAAACTTGCCTTTGTTTAAAATGGCTTTGATCAAAAGTATTGTCTTTAGCCAGGGTTTGTTTGATGTATGAAGGAAACCCAACTCATGGTTGAAACACATAACCAAGAACAGGTTCAAGCTCTGACCTGCCTGCCTGACCCCTCGGTTGGAGAGGGGCCGGCCTTTATATACTAGTATGAAAAAGTATGCATCCCAATTTCATTGATTTTGTATGTTGAAAGTGGAAGCTATACCTTCAGCACAATGTGAGCTGGTCTTCCATTAAGACATGTACTGTAGAATGCTATGCATTGAAGTATGGTGAGCAAAATATATTAACTGACAAGAAAAATGGTAGGGGTTGGGGGAGGGCGGGGGGATTGCAGGTAGGCTAACATAAGCTCATGGAGTCCTGTCGAAACAGCTCCAACACACGTTCAATCTCGAATGCCACAGAATTTTTTTTTTTTCATACTACAATAGTAGACTTTTTTTTTTTTTTTTTTAAAAGTGTTATCAAATGGTTGTTGAAAGATGGTTTTGTGTTTTAACATACAATGCTCTGGGACTTGTTAAACTTGTATGCTGAATGTGATGTTATTTACAGGTTCTCCCTGTAGATGGTTCTAATAATAGCCTTATTAGTAAAGGAAATTTGAGGAAATTTCCCCTTTATTGTGAAACTTTTCTGGCATGTTTCGATTATGTAATTATCTACAGTATTAGTTGAAAATGAAAATGTTATCCACAAAAAAAATATCAAAATTCTATTTTTTTTATTATATGTTTTACTATATGGGGAAGTAGAGGCAACAATATTAGAAGTTTAGACTGTTGCTTTTTTCTCTTCTTGGCCTGTGTGATTGAAACACTTAATCAACCATGAAAAATGATGTTCTTGTTATATTTTGTCTGACTCACTAGTCCTCTTAAACATTAGCATGAGCTTGCAACAACAACAAAAAACAGAGGACAAAAACTGATAATGCTGCTATTTTTAAATTTGAAAACTTGTCAAATCCCATTTCAAACTTGGTTGAATCATTCGAAATCATAGGGAAGAAGAGTCTCTGCTGATATACGGTTTGTTGATTTTTGGTCTACCGATCTGGATTTGTATATACTCTTCGTATCTGTACAGGTTATATTTCCACGATACGATAGCGGGAATCTCTTGTCCTAGTGGAATCTTTTGTATTGTTTGTACATTACTTTGTAGCAATACACTGTGAAAGCAAAATAGAGAATGGATTCTTCATCACGTGTTAAATTTAATTGGTTCTAGTCGTACAGACTGTTATTAGAATTCCCAAACGTATTTGTTCATTTTTCGCCATCAAATCCTCCCCCCCGCCCCTATTCCATGTGTATTTTGAAGTTTGATTATATTCCATCACAGATAGAGTAACGGCAGTTGAGCCTGGCAGACCGAGTCGACCGCTGATTCCTCCACGACCTGGTGCTCAGGTGAGTGACCTCGTTAGGCGGCGTTCATCGTTAGACGTCTCCTAGCCTCGGTTGTCTCTAGTTTATAGTAAAGGGCAACTGTTAGACCCGAGCAGTTTCAGACCAATTTTCAGGAACTTCTGTTCTCTGTGTATGAAAAGGGCGCCACATTATGCCCCTTCTCCCCCCCCCCCCCCCCCCCCCCCCCCCATTGCCTTTCATCCCTTTACAATCTACCTTTAGGTCAAACTGAATTTTGGAGAAGAAATAGTTCAACAGAAAAATATATATTTGTAGCCAACTTGAATCGGAAGCTGTAATTGTCAATTCTTTATTCCTGTACGCCTGGGTTTTATAAGCAATACCAGATGGCTTTAATGTAATGAAGGTACGAAATGTGTACAAAAATTCATGAGTTGAGAGAAAGTTTATCTTTGGTGTGTATAATACCTTGCAATACCTGTCCTAACCGATCCACAGACCCTCTCAAAGTACAAACACATCGGTGGTTATTTGAGATTTCGTAGCTTGCATGCTCTAGCTTTGAAGTCTTAGAGTACAATGAAACTGTTCTTAGTTTGTACTTGTGAAACTTCTTGATTTTGTGGTCAAAAGTTATCCATGTTACAAGTAAAGACTGTCTTGTCATCAGTCTGTTTCTATCTCATAGAGTACTATCAAATCTGGAAAAGAAATGTAACTATTTGTATGTATGTATGTATGTATGTATTTTAGCTCCTCCTGCAAGCAGGAACTCGCGAAGAAGCCATCATTGGCTTATCAAAGCCGCAAGCTGACCAAAGTCAGTCTCTTAGATTCATATTTAACGTCCATGATAATGAATTGTCAATTGTCAACAACTCTGTAACTGGACGACATGCATTTATCTTGGAGTGACTCAAACTCGGGACCTTATGATTGGAAGGCACCGGCGTTAACCACTGAGCTAACACTCCACGATTTTTCCACAAATTTTTTCCACAACTTTTCCACAACACTCCACAATATTTCTCATAACAAATTGTGAGGTTCCACAGCTACTAAATGTGTGGGCATAATTTGTTGCTTTTGAAAACCATGGCATATAGAATACTTTGGAAAAATCCCGCTAGCCCCTCTGTTAGTGATGAAATACAGGTTGCCTTTATAAAGAAGAAGTTATTTTTATATCTTTATTATTCTCATTTTTCTTCATGTTTTTTTAATAGAATCAGCAAGTAGATGTGCAATATACCCACACGCCTAAGAGAGCCATATCTATGGATGAGAGGCATTCACAACAGAGAACAGATAAATTCCAAGATAGTCAATCATCGTTTGAAGTCAAGACTACAGAAAGTGTAAGCTTATTAAGTCTTAGAAGTCTTTATCCTACAAATAGCCAAACTGCCAGAAGGAAAAGATGTTATTAAACAAATTTGAAGAAAAAAAACAATGTTTATATTGAACGATTTCCAATTCCAGAATTAGAATTGAAATTATTGAAACAGATGATGATGACATTGGGAATAAAATTGTCAAAGAAGTATGAGTGCAGTGGAATCAAAAATTAATTGAATCAATATTATGAAATATATATTATATATATAAATTATTAAATGTCATTTGCATTGAGATTTATGATAGGCTAACTCAGTGGCGGCATTGATACGTTGGGTACTAACAGTTTAAATTCAGAGATTTCAAATTTGTGCAATGTTGCGAAAAGTCAAGATGGCAGTACATGAAGTGCCAAGGAATAGTCAAAGTGTGAATATTATCAGTCACATGACTGCTACCAAGTTCCACATTAGCTGTACACCTGTATGCATACCTGCCCATGGTACAGGCTTCTTCATCACTAACATTTTCATAGATTTCCAGGTTTTCTTATGATCCTGTAAGGAAGGTTTTCAGCTAAACTTTTTCTATTAAGTACTTTTGGAAAAGAAGGAAAAAAATGAATACAAAGTAGAAGGGACCCACTAAGACGGCCGCATTTTCAGGCCTTCTTTCAAATTTCTAGACAACAGCTGGCATTTTAAGAATAAGTTCTGGATGTGAGATATGTTTCTTCACAATTCTTTTTCTCTTTTTCCGCCCCCAGAATGAGAAGGAAGGTCCCCCTCAATTGCCCCCACGGCCACCCTTGCCAGAGGAGTTGCAGCAAGACATCGAATTACAGGTAAGATTGAAAAATATTCTTATTTTCCCTTCACCATTGTTTTCAACATTTGTTTACGTAGCATAGGCTTGCTATGTTTCAGTAGCAGTTTGCAAGGCCTAGAACACCTCGCACCTTAACCAAAGCCTTCTTCTCTCAAGATTGAGTTTCTTGCTACCATTGGTTTTAATACCGATTACCTTTGATGCTATGGTTCTTTTAAATGCTGCGTTTAAGTTGGATATGACGCATGCTTTAATAGATTGTTTTGACCATGTTTAATGCTGCGATTGTTTTTGACTTTGCAATTGCTGTTCATGAGATGCTGGTACATTCCATTCTCATGCAGTGAGATGCATGTCTATGTGTCTATGGAAATATATGTTTGTTTGTATATCACCCAGGACATGGGTGAGATGCATATATAAATGTTTGTCTATTGATATATATGTTTGTTTGTATATCACGCAGGACGTGGGTGAGATGCATCTATATGTGTGTCTATGGATATATATGTTTGTTTGTATATCACCAAGGACATGGGTGAGATGCATATATATGTGTGTCCATGGATATATATATGTTTGTTTGTATATTACCCAGGACATGGGTTAATCTGCTATGGATTGGTTTGGCTTGAACCATAACTATAACTTCATATAGTTTATACTCAGTTTTATACATGTTTGATTAAGGTTTATGTTAAAACATTCTCTTTTCAGGACATAAATATTAAATTTACTTCACAGACTCTTTTGTGAGGTAGCCACCTATTTTAATCCCAAAATGAAAGATTCCGAAAAATATCAGACAAATATAATAGAAGAAGCTACCTACGCCTGGTTTATCACAAGTTTCTATAGACTGTGTGTCTGTTATTTTGTAACTACGTTGAGTGTGCGTTTGTCCGTGGAAGGAGTTAGATGTCAGAGGCAATTGATTTCTCTAATAATTAACCACTTTTCTGTCTTTCTCTAGAAGAGCCCCGAGAGGCATCACTCTGTTGATTTAGATAAAGATGTAAAGAAGGCAGAAAAACAAGACAGAAGGAGGCATTTATCAGCCCCAACATCATCTAGTAAAAAGTGAGTTCATAAGCGAAGGGCAGGGTGAGGGGATTAGGGAGGGAGGGGGGATTAGGGAGGGGATTAGGGAGGGGAGGGTGGTGGTACAAACAGTATAATGATTGGATCCATATGGTGAACGTCTAGAGGTATGTCTAGCCGTTGACCAATCAAACCTTATAGAACTGCTGTAACCACTTTAAGGGATGCTTAGATAGCTAGGGTTAGGAAGTAAACAAAAGGTTAGGAAGGAAAAAATTCAGATGCTGATGACTCCCAAGAAATATCTTCTTTTTTCCTTTGTCAAAGTCTGCCCCTCTGCCCTTTGATCAATATCACCATTCCTAGGGCCCATGTTCAAACCTTTCCCTTTTGAGCTTGGTTTCTAAGGGGTCCAAGGTTAAAAGTCAGCCGTTTTTAGTCACCGCCGAGATTTCCATTCCAGCGAGTTTTTTACTCTGACAATTTTTTTTTTATCAATTTCACCAAATTTTTGACGTCTCTGCCTAAACTCTTCTCACTCAACTGTAACTTTCAACAAAACGAACAGAGAGTAATAGAATTTTTTTTATCGCTCGTTGCTTTCCTCAGGTCTAAACCGAAAGATCGAAAGGCTATTCAGGCCGCCATCCGGGCCGCAAAGGAGGAAAATGTGATATTGTCGAGGCATAATAACGAACTTCATCAGGAGTTGAGCCAACTAACGGGAGACCGTGTGGCTCTAGAGGCTCAGCTTCAGAAACTCAGGCCTTTTCATAAAATAAACAGTAGCTGATGAAAAGCGTAAACACCGCCCTCTTTTTCTCTTTTCTGGCCTCTTTTGATACAAACAACGCTGAGCGTTGGATGGAGACAGGTCCCGCAAGCGATATTCAGTCGGGTTGACTTCTTGTCCGTTCGGGCGAGGTCATTCTTACAGCCCGTGGCAACGAGCCGGATAGAGCAGTCTCAAGATGGCATCTGTTTGACGTCCACGGCTCACGGATTTGGAAAAAAGTCTCGGTAGAGTTTGTAAATATCGTAAACGTGGACAAAGGAAAACACGCAGAGAAAGGAATCGGGGAACTCCAGTTTTTACAGTGCAAAGAAGCTTTTTGTAGATTTATAGGCATCTCAAAGTGTAAGCCAAAAACCAACGCAAACTGGTTATTATTAGAATATGTGTTTCAAAATGGCTTGAAAAGTCAAAACAGTATCATTTGTTTTTTGTAGTTTCTAAAATTGAGATTGCCCAGATGTAGAAGTGAAATCTAAAATATTATAGTTACACTGTTTTGAACCAATACAGCCAATTTTTGTTTATATTCAGCCTGTCTTATTATAATTTGTTTTCCTTGTAAATCAAGCTTACACACCCGCCACCCCCTCCCCTCCCTCCAATTCATGATATTTATATCCCTGAGAAGAAATGAAACTTAACTTTACTAATCATTAAGTAATAAGTTAATTATTTAATTAAGGTGTTTTTCAAAAAGCAGTCTTTCAGAGCTATTCTCGCGGGTGAAAGAGATGTTTGTGCTGAGGGACGTTTATTATAGCAAGCACTGTTAGCATTCCTGGTCTGTTTATTGGTCCATCTAGCTAGAAGATTGGTTTACGAATAGGCTGGTAAATTCAAAAGATTGGGCTGGAGCCAAAGAATAGAACTTAATTTTTAGCATTTGTGAATGCTATGAGAATGCCCACAGTGAGTGAAAAGAGGTTATGTTTTGGCTGCTTAACGTGAGAGTCAGCAGGCCTCAGTCATATTACAGGTTGCATATACTTACTATGAAAGAACTATACACCTACTATGATAGAAGTATATACTTACTATTGTAGAAGAATATACTTACTATGATAGAAGTATATACTTACTATGATAGAAGTATATACTTACTATGATAGAAGTATATACTTACTATGATAGAAGTATATACTTACTATGATAGAAGTATATACTTACTATGGTAGAAGTATATACTTACTATGATAGAAGTATATACTTACTATGATAGAAGTATATACTTACTATGATAGAAGTATATACTTACTATGATAGAAGTATATACTTACTATGATAGAAGTACATACTTACTATGATGGAAGTATATACTTACTATGATAGAAGTACATACTTACTATGATAGAAGTATATACTTACTATGATAGAAGTATATACTTACTATGATAGAAGTATATACTTACTATGGTAGAAGTATATACTTACTATGATAGAAGTATATACTTACTATGATAGAAGTATACACTTACTATGATAGAAGTATGTACTTACTATGATAGAAGTATATACTAACTATGATAGAAGTATATACTTACTATGATAGAAGTATATACTTACTATGATAGAAGTACATACTTACTATGATAGAAGTATATACTTACTATGATAGAAGTATATACTTACTATGATAGAAGTATATACTAACTATGATAGAAGTATATACTTACTATGATAGAAGTATACACTTACTATGATAGAAGTATACACTTACTATGATAGAAGTATATACTAACTATGATAGAAGTATATACTAACTATGATAGAAGTATATACCTACTATGATAGAAGTATATACTTACTATGATAGAAGTACATACTTACTATGATAGAAGTATATACTTACTATGATAGAAGTATGTACTTACTATGATAGAAGTATACACTTACTATGATAGAAGTATGTACTTACTATGATAGAAGTATACACTTACTATGATAGAAGTATGTACTTACTATGATAGAAGTATATACTTACTATGATAGAAGTATATACTTACTATGGTAGAAGTATATACTTACTATGGTAGAACTATACACCTACTATGATAGAAGTATATACTTACTATGGTAGAAGTATACACTTACTATGGTAGAACTATTTACTTACTATGGTAGATTAATTTCTGCCATTTGAACTGGTTAATATATTTGAAACTATGACTGGCTATACTGAAATGTTATGTAACTGTTACGCTATATATGCACAAAAGTAAGAGGTGGAATTTAACTTAATTCAAGTGAGATATATGAATTATTTCATGAAGAAAACAGGGTGGGGGGGTGGTTAACTGTAAGATGCTGTTTGGCAGATGCATTGGAATAATTTCCCAATTTTATTGAGATTTCTGTTGTGCTTTAACACTTTTGCTCTGTGGTGTTTCTTTGAAGCTGTGTGAAGAGGTATCTGAATTTTTAAGTAAAATGTACCCCTCTGTTTATGATATGACCTATATGTTAGTTTAATCTGGGTATAAACTGAAAAGATAAATAGACTGCTTAGCAAGCAGGTGACATAAACTTCAGAGGTCACTTTAAAAACTTGATAGTTCTGGTTGGTACATTAATGCGTTGAAAAGTAATATTTTCAGTTTTGTTTGAAGGCCCCCTCCCCCCAAAAAAATCAAAAGAGATACTGTTTAGAAGCGTTGACTGGATAGGTTCTTTTAATGAAACATTCTAAATGTGTGCAGAGAGAGATAAAAACAGCTTGAATTCTATCAAGTGTTATGATGAATTTCTTCAATATCCTCCAATTGACATTTTCAACTTAAATTCACGAGTCTGGGTTTGACTTGACCGCAACAATTTCGCGTTAGGAAGCATATATACTAATGGCAGTTTTAAGGGGGAACATATTCTATATACCGTAATACTGTGCAAAAGTTTCAATCAAAAATGACAATTTATTTGCTGTAATGTAAAAATTACTCCCTGAATAACATTTTTCCCCCCTTCAAGATAGAATCAAGTGACTAGTCTTCATTTGGCAAACTGCAGTTTTAATTTTATAATATATTCGTAATACTCCGTAGATGTGGTACACTTGCCTGATATTATCAATGGAATCGATAATGCTGCTCTTAAGTTTTCAAAAATTGATTTTCATCTCCAAATACTGTCCTACGGGCAAGAAAACTGTCCTACGCTTCCATCTATTTATGTGATGTGTTTACAAAGAAGAAATGTTGATCTCAGTTTTTGATGGAGCGATGATTTGGAGATGAAATGTTTCCGCTCTGCGAACTAAAATGTTGATGGAAATGTTTTGAAGATTAAAAGCAAAGATTAAGTGATGAAGAGTTACTGTAGGCAAAGCCCTGAGTGAACAAAGTTCAACTAAAATTCAATTTCTTTAATATGTATTCTTTGGATTTTAATGTGGCATAACTGTGCTATAGTGATTTGGTTAATGGACTTCTCCCAACATTCCAGTGGTTAAACAATGAATATTCATAGATATCTTGCCAGCCTTTCCCCCATGTATCAGTGCCCTTTTTTTTTTTTTGCTTTTTTTACCCCCTTCTGTTTGATCATTGCTGTAAATCCTTCTGTTGTACTTTATTAATATTAAGGGGGCAGGGGCAAGGGGGGGAGGAGAGCCTGCTTGCCTGCCTCTAGTAGTTTTGCCCATTAAAATCAAACCTGAGTGTTCCATTCCTACAGGGATTGCTTATATTAGGAGGCAGTAATAAGTCGTCATCCAATAAAACAAAACAAGAAGTAAACACATTTGAAAAAGAACTGATATTGGCAGACATCCAAAAAGTACCATTTATGATTTTTCTGGAGGATATTCGGTTTGTTTAGTTTAAAAGCACTCTATTTGACCTCTGCAGTTTTATTACAGGACAATTTTCTCACTTTCAAAACAAAGCATTGATGTTCAGACAACTGGGATGGAAGGAGGAGCAAATGTGAATATTGTCATAAATTCAAATGATTGTTTACTCTTTATCCTATCTACAACTTGAATAGTTCCTCTTGTCTTGCTCTGTTTCGGGTTTTTTTATTGACATTTTTTTTTCATAGGAAGCTGTAATTATATTAAATTTCCCTTTTTTTGTGGGAAGGGGGCATAGGGAGAGGGGGAAGGGTGGGAAAGGGGGATATATTCATAGAGTGAGGAGAAGCTTAATACCCATTCAATGCTTATTTTTAAATCTATATAAACTAGCAGTAATGTACAGTAGTATACCCAATAGGTTTATACGTCTAATCAAAGTACGTCTTATCCAGAATTATGTAAAACTTATTTAAAAGTCGTCTTCCAGAGAGAATTATATGTCATCACTAATTTGATCATAAGAGTTAATATTAAAGAGAGGAGGAAAAAGTGAAAAAAATCAGTGTTTTTGCTTGTTGAAAAGTTGGAAATGGGATTTCCAGTAAAAAGTTACATGCAAATGTTAAATTTCAAAATGAGTTTACCACATTTGCAAAAGTTTCCACTTTGAACTGTTAAAACTAGTGGAACACTTTGTTTATTAATTGCAAAATTTGTTACGATCATTTACTGGACATAGATGCATATTTAATAAGGTTTAGTTTGATGTAACTGGTTGTTACTAAAGTATAGTATTGTGAAATCGTTTGATGTACAAATACACCGTAGAATTCTTCTTTCTATGTACCTGTGCAAATTTACTCGAACATAATCAAATGTGTCTCATTTTGAAAACTAAAGAAAGTTTTTCTTCGTCCGCAACAATACTTACGGTTACTCGAGATTAGGATTGATCAAACTAAGAAACCCTCCTAAATTTCACACCAAAGGACCTTATAATGAACAAGTAATGAATTTACACAAAGTGAAAAATAGGAATGTTTCCAAATTTTGATTTATTCTTACATAAATAAATGTTTATAGCTGCTGCATTTCAGATTTACGAAGGAAAATTTAAAAAAACATTACCTAAGGTTACTCAAGATTGGGATCGTTCAAACTAAGAAACCCTCCTAAATCTCACACCAAATGACCTTTTAATGAACAAGTAATGAATTCACTCAAAGAGAAATAGGAATGTTTCCAAATTTTGAATTCTTATATAAATAAATGTTTAAAGCTGCTGCATTTCAGATTTACGAAGGAAAATTTAAAAAAATGATTCCATCGTCAAATTACAAGAATAATACTTCTTTAAAAAAAAATTCTGGGCTAAGAGATGTTTGGCATGAAATTAGATTTGAAATGTTTAAAGCCGCAGCATTTCAAATTTATGAAGGAAAGTTTTTTTTAAATAGGGCCATTGTCAATTCTGGGCTAAGAGGTGTTTGGAATTAAGTTAGATTCCTTTATTATTCGCTCATTTATAAGCAATTCTTTGGTGAAATATATTTAAATATATTATTTGATAAAGAACAATCTTGTTGTGATTAACACTTGTTAGGTTTAGTAAAAATACTGACCAAACTCAAAAAAACTGCTTTACATTTATTAAAACATAGCTATATTAATATCCTGCATTAACCTTCATTAGAATTATAGCATAACTTGTTGTTTTAAAACTGGAAGATCACAATTGCCAGCTTGTTGCACCATTGTTTTCAGCTATACATGGTAATGTTACTGCAGTATATTTGCTCTCACTATTTTCAATTAAATTTAAACTGGCTATGTATTACATTACCAACTGGCTGCTGTAAGACATAATTTGCTCATTTATCTACCAGTCAAGCAGGCTATTCAATTTGTCTGGTTAAAATTTCAGAAATTGCATTTGTGGAAAGTCTAGGGTGACGGCAGTTTTGATTATCGTTCATAACTTGCCTGAAAAATGTAAAAAAAGTTTCTCGATTATTAAGAAGATTCTATTCCAATACAGGTAGAGGTAAAAAGTCTTAAGAGAAGAAGCATTTAGAATGAGGGTAAACGTGGATTGTGATGGGTTTTTACTCGAAAATTCACTGCGTCGGATGAATCCACAAATATTTCATGCTGTTTTAGTTCATCTAAGAACGATACAATAAAATTAATGCAATACTGAAAATGCACAATTTCTAAATATGTAAATTTTCTATGTTAATGGAAGACATGCTAATGTAGTCATTTGCATTTCAATTCAATTCAGCTTGTTTTTTTTTTTGTTTTTTTTTGTCTTCTTTCCAGTTATGAGTTTAGTCAGAATTTTGTGTAAAACATTTCAAATTGCTCTGATGATATTAAGACAACTTTCTCTATTTATGCAAAAAGTTTGGTCTGAATGCAACCATATTGACAAGTTAAAAGTTGAATATGTGTCTGCCATATATGTCAATCTAACATGAAGAATTTAAACTTTCACGGTAGTAAATAAAATGAGAATAAATGAGAGTATGCAAATTAATCTATTACAATGTAATATTCAGGTTCATACATTGATTGGGAAGCTGAGAATATTAGACACTGCGAAATAAAAATAAACCTATAAACCTAACTATGGACCTAAATTATAGTTTGAGGATGTCTGTGGCCTTTCATGAAGGTTGATGCCATATAAACCTAATTATAGACCTAACTTATTCTGGCCCTTTCATGGAAGTTCATGCCCTAGAAATCTTAATTAGTTCAGGGATTTTAGAACCTGTCCCCCTTCACCCCCCCCCCCCAATCGCCCTCCCCATGTCACCTTTGAAATCCACCAATGTCATGAAAGAAAGATTGGTATCATAATATTTAAAATACACTGTTATGATATCATCAATGCCAATTGCAGTATAGAACAGCCTGATGCACCGTAGAACCTGCATTTAGCAACTTAAAAGCTATTTTGTTTCAACTTTTATAGTCTTGGATAATTCGTTAGAAAGCTTAAAACTGTATTCCATAAAACTTGTTTATTCATTAATCTGTTTTTCCCTTTTGTGTCAATGTATCGGATTATTATGTCGATCTGTTTCACGTCCACCCCACGACCTGCTCTGCACATTTTTTTTTTTCGTTTTTTTTTAATCGTGATATTTAAGATTTAAGTAATTGTTTTTCATTAAAGGAATTAAACAATGTAACCCATATTCCTTTGTATTGGCTGTAAACATCTTTTGTCTTAATCCTGTGAGAGATGAGTCAACATGAGTTTCTCGACATAAAGTTTTCTGCCGATCCATTTGTCATACTGAAATCTGTGGCTATCAAGAATTTGTTTTTGTCGTGTGCATGTTTCACACGTTTTTCTCCCAATCCATGAATACATTTTTTTATTTTTCATTTTTTGAATTTTTTAAACAAGAAACAGAGTTTACTGGGTCTCTTCTTGTTTGCCCGGTTTCTGAAGATACAGCACAGTTATTAATGACAGTATGAATGTTGAAATATTGCATATGCATATAATTATCTAACCTTAGTGTTCAAGTTATTCATGAAACATGCATATTTGCAATTTATTGATTTTCCAAATGAAAAAGAAGAGAGAATCCATTTATCAGGGTCTATATTATGTACATTCTCCCTCTTGATATCGTAACCACGGCAACCTTTTTATAATACAAATGTCGGTTGCTCAAGTCGAAAAATCTGTTTGACGTCCTTCTCTTTTACATGGATAATGCAGCACCGATGTGTTATATACAGTTAAAAAAAGCACTTAATATGTATAACGTCACATTTATCATGAATCAAATATGCCTCTGTTGGTTCGTTATATTACTGAATAAAATATTAAGAAAAACACATTAAGGTGGAAATTAATTTTGGTTTCTTGTATGCTTTGTTATTTTTTTTTGGTTTTTTATTCTATTTCATAACATATCCTTTCTTTAAAAAAAAAATAGTTCAGAGCTGCTTCATTTGAAATAGAAGACATTTTTTTACCAAAAAGTGAAACTTGAAGCAAGCAGGATAAATGTCTGAATGCACATTGACAAAGCATGTTGTGATTTTGAAAATGTTTGTTGCTTTCCTCTTAAATGGATCACTTTAAGGCACAAATGTTATAGGCTATTATAAAAAAAAACATTGCTAACATTTCAGGTTGTATTCCTATACACTTTTAATATTTCTGGAATTGCCCTTTAAAACTTCAGAGGCTCATCAATAAAAGTGGCTGGACTACTTAGTCTACTACACAGACTATTAGGTAAGTTACTACTCTTATACAACACCAAACTCAATAGGCAAATATAAGGCCAAAAATGACATGGTTTACATGTATAGTGCAAATCTTGCAAGGAAAATTGGTGTTGAATGCCATTCAAGGGTGGTTCTGCCTATATTATATAAAGCTGAAGAATATTATTTTGTGGCTGTGTTCTTAGAAAGTATATAAAGCAGTGGATTGGCATTGAAGTTCACAGAGGAAGTGACGTCACTGGCAATTTAGACTTAAAGGAGCATTCCAGTGAGATAGTACCAATTAACTAGGTGAATCTAGGTGAATCTTAAGAGACCAGAATTTCTGTAGAAATATTACACTCGAACTGTTTCCTTTTACTTCTCTGTTGTAGTACATTCCCGATGTGTAGCCCCCCTAACCCCGCCTTCTTGAGCACAAGAATCCTATACAAATTGGTCAAAGGTCATTTGAAAGTTAACATAGATCAAAGTCTGAGAAGCTTGTAGACATGAAAAGCGCTTCATTAAAACTTGATTTATCTCCGTGCTTTATATTGTCACATTTAGTGCAAGAACTTTGCCAAGCACTAATGATCAACACTGTTTGAGTGTACTAGTAAAAAAAATATGGCAACGTGGTTCTAGAAGATGCGGCGGTTGACATCGCGGTATAAGCGAAAGCCCTTACGCTACTAATCGTGTAAGGCTTGTCACGCCGGTGTTATGGTGTCATTGGGCTAGGAACACGTGCCATGTTTCCCAAGATGTTACAACAAAAACAAAAAGGTTGGTTGAGCAGAGATTGGCCAGAAATGAACATGGTGTGCGTAAATCATTGCCGTGGGCAAAGTGCTGTAGCCACTCTTTGAGACCGGCATGCATGGGTACATCCCATGTCCACTAAGGACCGTAGCCTCCTCATTCAGGAATTACTCTCCTCAAATTTTGGAATCAGGAGCATATAAGAGTCACAACAATATTTCATATCACATAAATATTCATGTACATAGAGATCTCTATATACGACTCTTTCAAAAGTTAGAGCCGTATATACACGGCTCTGAGTAAAGTATTGGCACAGCGCCATCTTTTATCAACGTTTGATTTCTAATGGTATCAGGGACACAGAGGACTGTAAATAATGAAGTCACAACAGGTAAACACTCTCCAAGGATTATCAAAAATTTAATCTTTCGAACATAGCCAAGATAACAGTTTAGGTGTAACCATGGAGCTATAAACAGATAGCTCCATGGTGTAACTAAATAACTAAAACAACACAAACATAGTAGCATCAATGTAATTTCAAGTTTTGTAATATGAATTCTAACATTCTAACGGAAAATCTCTTCACAAAACGGCATTTTTCTTTAATAACAAATGTTAATATAAGGGTACTTTCTTGAATTAAAACAATGGTTGATCAGGTACTTTTCCATTTTGAGGTTTTTTTTTAAGGGTAGGGGTTGGGAGGGGGTGGTACATGCCCGTTACCCCCTGTATAGTGACGGGCAACTGGTCAGAAAAAGCTAGGTGTCATGATTGGCTTGGTGGTATAGTCGATGAATTGAAAAGAATTTGAGTTTTTTTTGTACGACTTAAGCATTTCCCACAAACAAAATCTCTCCTAGATAAGGTCATCCCTCCTCTTTGAGAAATTTTGGTAAAATGATGGGTGCTAAGATGCAATATATATTATGCAGACATTGACACAATTAAAATGTTATTCTAGACCGTACGGGGATGTACCGTACATACATGTTATACCTTTATCTACAGTACACTATGATATACATATAAATATACTGTCTGTTAGTTGGGGTGGGGTTAGCCCCTATTTTTATTCTGGTAGTATATGCGCCCTTATATATATACAAGGCCTCAGTATGATGAAATTTCCTTCACGAAACCAATTTCTCACAAGTTACGTTCATGAACTTCCGTATACCAGTGTGCACCCTCGATCGCTCAGCGCGCGAGATCGTAAGACGTACTTTCCACGAGTGAAACGTAAACAGACGGTGGATTAATATATTACGCGTTACATGTTCATTGCCAACATCAGTCACGTTGCGGAACTCAAGTTCAACTTGCTACTGCCCAGTGTTACTATATTATAGGCAAAAACCTACCAAATCACCGCTGTTGATTAACAACAAACGTCGAATTGGAGTTTTCCAACGGTGTAACCATATTCATCTAAAAATTTGATCTGAAATTCATGTTTTAATCAACTTCGATTAACCCTATCGTCTTAAATGGGAAGCAGGTTACAACGGCGACGGTAAGAACTAGGCTAGCCTAACTATTTTTAATTAGCCTAGGCCTAATTCTAAATTATGGTAGGCGGCAAGTTCAACTTTGCATTGTTTATCTCATATAGTACTTTGATCAATGACCGGAAAGTTTTTCGTTGAACTAACTTTAGTGTATAATTAATTTACAGGCTTATTGTTGACTATAGACTGTATAGGTTAACTTAATACTACTACTAGTAACACACAATAGCTGCTGTAATTGTAAAGGATGATAATAAATAGGGCCTAGTACACAGTAGGCTTAATTAGTTATTGTAACTTTAAGATTTCTTTAATGTTGAAAGCTGGAGTTAACAACGGCATGACCATGCACTAAAGCTTCTCTAAATATGGCTATGTCTGTAATTAGTGTGCATTTCTTGGTGTAACTGACTTGTTAAAGTAAATGACACTTGTCAGGTGATAGTGTAGTGTAACATTTATGCTTGAATCTGCAATATTTGCTTTGGATTGCAATTAAACAACAGATGTTCTGAACAAGCCCTGTAATATCTACCTTGAATGCTCCGTCACCTTAGACATCTGTTCGGTAACAACCATTCAAACCACATACAGTTTTGTGTCCCACATATTTGTTTTCGTCTTTCGTCTGCAACGTTCACACCAAAGTTAAGCCTTATTTTATCGTTCCTGGTGGAAGTTTACTTCAGTTAAGATTGTGATGTTTTTAAGGCACCAGTTGATCTTTCTCTAAATGGTTGTTTATGATGCAAACCAGGTTGTGTCAAATTTAATGCAATATGCAACTATAAAACAGGAGTCCTTAAAGGAATAACAAAGGCAGGGGTCAAAGACAATTTATATTATTAAGTAAACTAAAAACTCTGTAATATTCGGTTTTTAAGTTAACCGCTTCCTGTTTGACTGAATACGCTCGCTTTGAAAATTGGCTCCTAAGGCGCCTCACCACAATACACAGTAAGCCGCCATTGATTACGTAATTTGCTTAAAATTCCATGGCGGTTAACTTAAAAATGGAATATTAGAGAGTTTTGAGGTTACTGAATAATATAAATTGTCTTTGATCCCTGCCTTCGTTATTCCTTCAATATGATATTTTTAATGTAACCATGCAAACACAGTTAGATACTTTAATATATATTCTAAACAGAAAAATATCGTTGATAGAGAATTTTGAAACTATTACACAATCAGACAATTCTGCTGTCAAGTCCTGTGTCAAATTTTAGCCCATTTCATCAAATTTTGTCAAATTTAGAATATATACAAAGAGAGGGCTAATTTAAATAGGAAAAGTCCATTATCAAGGTGAAACATAAAGTTACAAGTTTTTTTATTAAACAATTTTATTCACTGACTGTGCTTCAACAATTTTGCTCAGAATTTTGTTAATTTTTTCACAGCATAGTCACAAACACATATTAGATTTTGCATGAATTTGTATATGTTGTTCACATACATGTATCTTTCATACATATTGATTGTTAATGCATCTAGGTACATTTTTTTTCAGTTTCACTGGAATTTTCTATGACAATTCCCTCCCCCCCCCCTTATACGGAGATTCACACTACTCTTGAGAGTATGTTATGTCACTATGGTAGTTAATTTATTGAATTTTTCACAATATTTTGAGAGAAAGGTAAAATTAAAGAAAGACTTTCCCAAGTACCTTTCTACAAAAAATGTAAAGTGCTCTGTGCTAAAATTTTGGCGGAACGGAAGCTATCACAGGTGTTTGTTCTCAACCGGTCATCGTTGTATAAGCAGGCCATCAATAAAGTTACCTCCAAATTCTGGAAAGTCCTGTCTGAACCTCCAATTTTATTCTCAGACAAAAGATGAGTTTTGTTATGACAACAATTTAAAATGTATCAATCAGTTTTGAAGAACTCAGAAATCATATGCTTCAAAGATGGCAGCATAAAGAAAACCCTTTTTAGATGTTTGAACGTGCGTGACCAATATTTGATTATCTAGCATATATCTGAGGGTAATAAATATTACCTCTGCTAACTGAGCATGAGTTAGCAGATCATCTAGATAGTAAATAGCATATTTAAAGTGTAAATAATGTGAACAGCTTTCTACCAAACAGAAATAGACATAAGAAAATGGGGAATTAAATCCTCCATGTTGTGCATAACGTACTACTGTATATGTTCAATACACAGCTTTCTCTGTCGCTATTAGCACACTATATATACATTAGTTATATACACTATAGTTACCCACCATGGTACAACTACACATTTTAGGGAGTCTGTAATTATGAAAATTCAGAGATTATGTTACTTGCATTTGTTGCTATATGGTACAGTATCACATGTCAATTAAGGCATATATATACATACCTCTAGCCCCTCTAATGTTGCATCAATCAGGGATGGAATTTGATATACCAAGATTTTGCTTGTTCTACTGCAAGTCTGTTTTGCAAACAGGATGAGAACCTTTTTAAAGGAAGTTTACCTGGTAATAACGAGGGATAGGAATATGCGATGAATTAACAAGTTGTAAATGTTAGTGCATTAATATACACTTTGAAGCTGTGTACACTCCTACTGAAGTTGCCTGTGAATTATATTCACCCAAGATCAAAATAATTACACGGACATTGGAAGCTTCACTTGGGATCCATGGCAGTGTGTACATATACTGTAGTATTTAACATGACTTGATAAGACTAATGCTAAAGCATGAACAAATGCAAAACAACAGCTTTATATATAAACAAATTATAATGGCAGTGAGTTGGAAAATCCAGAACAGTGAAAAAACTCCCAGCCTTCACCGGGATTCGAACCCGGGACTTCGCTGACAGCCCGTACCAACTAGCCTATGGACACAGGTTGTCTGTCCAGAGGTTCAAAACCGGTAAAGAAGGTCGTAATTCCACTGTAGGCATTTGTCACCTGTATCGAACAAGACTAGTGCTGTTTTTGGTGACATATTTTGCCTTACTCTAGAGATCAAACATGATGCTAACCAACACGAAATCATTTGTGAATCCTATGGCCAGATCTCGAAAGAGATACTCCACTTTTTCCGTAAAAAGTTGGTTATCTAGGACAGATTTTCTTATCTATGGCAAGTTTTGCACGTAATGATATCTGTCATTCCACTTGCGACATATATATATATATATATATATGTGTGTATTTGTGTAGTTTATTGTGTGAGTTTTTGCTTGGTTGTCTGCCTTTAATCTCTGGGCACCGTAGAAGCTTCATGCAGGGTTTATAGCAATGTGTAAATATAACAGGACTCGGGGGATGAGAATACCCACAGAATTGTAATCCCATACAGCTTAGGAAAATGATATTTTATCGATGTTGAATGAACTTTCTACAGAAGGATGATTAACAGAGAAACTTTCGCAGTTGCTTGGCCCATCATCTGATTGCCTCCAGTGTAATGAACAGGCCTAGACATTCTGAAAGTTTAGCCACATGCTAAACAATGCAAACTGTGCTTTAAAAAATAATTATAGGCTAAAATCAAGTTTGCAGTATCTAATTAAAATTAAACGACAATTTACTGTATAGGGTTTTGAGAACTACCATTCAATGAATATTTTGCTGATAATAATCAATAACACAGGGCAGTGGCCTGCAAAGGATTTCAAAGGTGGGGCTGAATCTTTGTGGAAGGGCCAGAGGCGAATGAAGGATTTGATAGAGGCGGGGGATGGCACTTCTCATTGGAGCTGACTCCTATGTAGGGTGGGGAAGGGGGTTGGGGTTCCTCCCAAGGCTAAAAAACAAAAATGGTGCATCCTGAGGCTTATTTAGATTATAATTGAGGTCTTTACAGTATATCAGTAGCTCTAAAAGCAAGACTATATACACACTATAAAACTATTTTATTATACATATAGGTCTACAACTCCATGTTAACCTGCTTCACAGAGATTTGTTTCAAATAGTACCGGTTTAAGAGTTTTGCACACTTATGGTACTTTGAGATCCCATTGTGAGACAAAAACAAAGCAAATGGTGAGTCTTATTATTGGAAAACCATGAGATATGGCTATTTTATCACTTAGTAAAACTAGCATGGTTTTCATGATTTTTGCATTATTTGTGTCATTGGGCATTACATTTTTAAGTGCTTTACAAGATACACACGTACCTGACAAATACAAAAACACTGTCTTAAGTAGTACCGCAGGCACATGTTTGTATCATATGTATAGGGTAGCAACAAATACTATAGGAGGTCATGATATGGAGTAAAACAATTTTGAGATAAATTTGAAAACTGCAAGACAATAAATATGTGCATCTTATTGTAAAGCCTTACAAAATATCCAGCGGTTAATCACCCAACTCCCATCACCCCCCCCACCCCACACCCTCTGCCCTTGTACCGCAGGGCAGTCCTATAATGAAAATTATGTCACTTGTTAAGAATAATTAACTTTGTAAATCGTATCCTCGTTTAATTATAAATGTGTCCCATCTGTTCTTGTTCAAGTACAGTAAGTCTTTATAATTATATACACTGTTGTCATGAATAGAGGATATGAAGCATTCATTATGTATTTCACTCATGAATCTCTTCCTGGAAATTAGTCACGATAAGTGTAAGACCCGACAATCTAACACCATCGGACCCCAGACAAAGGTGTTTTCTTCATGTGCACATACATCTATGGATTTCATATAAAACAACATTACATGGAAATCCTCTATGTTTGTAGTTCAAGCCTGTGAGGGATAGAAACACGGAACTTGGTTGCCATGTGGATCGATTGATTATGTCACCTGCCAAATCGAGGATAAGATATATACTCAGATCTGTTGTTGATTAATTTAATATCGATAAATAATTATTTTTGTTGTCTGCTTCAGTCTATTATATACCATAGACAGATGATAATCCATGAAGAATTGAACTAATTCTGTCTTCAGCTAGCAAGTTTTGTTTCTTTCTCCCCTCCCCCCCCCTCCAAGCAAAAAAGAAAAAGGGATCTTCCTCTACATTTAATGTTAATAGGTTAGCGTTATAATTCACGTCTGATTTATGCTTAAAGCAATGTTTCGGAAGTGGTGATGCTATGAACCATTGTTATACTGTAGACAAAGATCAATTTCCCCGGAGTTCCAACGTTTTGTAGTAAATTATTGAAACTTAGAATACTTTCTCATATCATGGGGCAGAGTAATATTTTGCTTTTGTCGATGGTACAGTGAGAATATTAATAATTGATGTTGTTTACCTGTAATTTTTTGATTAATATTTCACTGTTATGTTCATCTCTCCCGGCAAGTGCTAGATTCTGCGGTAATTTCTGTAAATTGGCAACGCTCCAACGAAAGTTGAAAAATAATTCTGCAAAGTTTATAGAATGTTTCATAATTATGATTTATTTGGCGAGGCAGAGAATACCTGTTTCATGTTTACTATGATTTACTTGTTTTCCTCTTGTTTTCCCTCTGGAGTGAAAACTTTAAAACCTGTCAAACATGATATCATTTTTTGTTCTTCCTTGAAATAATTGGCCGCATATATTGAGTTTAAATACTCCAGCATGATTGGTAGAAGGGAAGTTGAATTTCCATAATGATATGCGCATAATTAGTTAAGTTATAATCTAAATATCACACGGAGTCAGAATCGCTTAAATCTCGGCACTAGTTCTGATTCGAAACTGACCCTATAGAATGAAGCAAATTTCAAAAATCAAAAGTGAGGATTTTTTGATTGACACTTACAACTAGCCCGATGTTAAACAACCATCGTCTATGACTCTGTTATCTCAAACACATATCGTTTGGAAAGGTTATCTGCGACACTTAGTGGACGCTCGAGTCTGAAGTTGCGCCGGAAAACTTGATAGACCTGGGAGTTGTGTTGAGTTTTGTTTCTTTTAGTGGAAAGGTCAGAACTTTAGGAAGTATTAGACTGCAACATGATACCCATGCAGTTATGTTACCTATCAATACAAGTGATTTATGTATGTTCTATTCTGGTTAATTGTACAGAACTGACTTTATACTTGCATATATCACATATCAACTGTACAGGGTATTTCAGAGGTTGATGGTATTCCCTCACATTGTAAGTAAATTTACAGAATTCATTATCATGGGAGGATGGGAATGGAACTACTTACACTCCCATCAAGATCATTCTTTGGGAGATCCACATTTATTTTGGTACATTTTGATATTTCTATTCAGAGCTACAGGTCAATAACTCCAGGTTTCCTTTGATGCTTGAGCACTAATATCTGAACCAAGTTTGTGTCCATGTTAAGTGTCTACACACGAGTAGACAGAATAACACTTGATATACAGTATGTATTTTTATTTTAGATCCTCCTGCAAGCAGCAACTCGCGAAGAAGCCATCATTGGCTTATCAAAGCCGCAAGCTGACCGAAGTCAGTCTATTAGATTCGTATTTTAACGTCCATGATTATGAATTGTCAATTGTCGACAACTCTGTAACTGGACGACATACATTAATCTTGGAGTAACTCGAACTTGGGACATTATGATTAAAAGGCACCGGCGTTAACCACTGAGCTGACATTCCTTGGAAAGGACCGCACGGTTGTCTCCGACTTCGACGGATAAGCGAATTTGTAATTGTGTTACAATCGAATTGAGTCCTATACCGACCATTTATGGGGACCATGTATGAGCCACATTTCTAATGCCGGCTAGCCAGCGCACACTGGTTTGAGGGAGCTGTTACATGTACATGTCTAAATAGACGCTCCCAGGCAGGTTAAACATGTCCACTTTGTCAGTGTGTGCATAGGGCCAGTATCATGTTAACAGGAGTTACATGTTTGGTATAGTCATGCATGCATACAGGGTATACACATAGTTTATAAACATATGTGCATGTCACAGTACTTTCTGCAGGACTCATTCATTTTAGGATGCTTTATGTTCTGTGTGCATTGCTTGGATTCCATAAAGACACATGTGTATAAAGTATTAGTACATCGATATCTTAGCATTCTGGCAGGTGAGTTGCATACAGTAATAACTCAATCTAATGTTGTGGAGTTCGACGTTTACGAAAAGTTAAGTATGTGTGATAAACAGAGGCAGCGTCAACAGAGGGTCCAATCTTGGTGGAGGAGGGGGAAGAGAGGACAAGAATCTAAGGGCAGGAACTTTGATTTGAGTCCGTAAATTGCAAAATCACTCCAAACTATGTCTTGAAAGTCCCAGTAGTGATAAAGGCTCTATATATATTTTTTTGTCTCAACAAAAATGCACTGACAGATTTGAAAACTTCCTCAAATCCAGCCGGAATTCAAGTTGGGATTGAAATCCGTGCATTTTAAAATGGTATATATGGGCTTGGCAAAGTGGCTACAGTTGGTGGCTATAAGTCTAGGCAGCAATTCCTCATCAACTTAGGTCAAATTTAGAAATATTGCTAGGTCTAAGGGTGGAAGATCTATAGAAGGAGTTTGACTGGGAGTGACCATAATAGATTGTTCTAGCATATTTAGTTAACCAGGCAATATATATTGCCTATGCATGGCTCATCAGGGTGAACCCAGGATAAATGTCAACGAATTTGGAGAAAACTTGTTGCCTAGGAGATCAGAATTTGTTGTCTTCCAGGGAACCTTGGAGAAAGAAAATTGAAGTTTATTCTTAGACGTTACTTATTTCAGTGGATAAAACTTTCTGTGCTATATTGACCTAAAAATAAAGTTTATTACCAATATCTTTGATATGTAGCTGGTCTATATGTATTAAAATTTGATTTATCTGGTTGTTCAAACAACAGGGAAAGGGGGCCTGCCATCTTTACCATGCCATTCTTTGTCAACACTCAAAAGGTCTCGCACACTCTCCCTGACTACAAGTGACATAGCAGATTGACAGAAAAGTACTGAGTGCTGCACTGCGCCTTGCCACCTTAGGCTACTGTACATACAGCAGGACTTTCTATAAATGACCTAGCGTTTTAATGCGAATGTTTGTGTTAGCAGATTTCTTGAGGGGGCTACAGGGGATTCTTTTATTAGCTCTCACAGCAGTAAGTCATTAAGACAACAGCTGACCCGTGACATTTATGACGGTTAAAGAAAAACTGATCAAGGGGGGAGGTTCCATCGCAAGACTCCTTTTAAGATTGGAGTCATTCTTCTTATTTGATTAGGAAGGCAGATTTTTTAAGTTGAACTTTGATCAATTTACTTGTCAATTTTCAAAACTTAAATAGTAAAATCCCATAATGATGTAATTCATCAGCTTGACTATTTAAATAAAAAATCAATTTATGAAGTAATTGGCAAAATTTTAAAGTTACCTTATTTAAAAAGGTGGTCAATATTATCCTCCAAATATGCTAGAAAACGTCAACAAAATGGTAACTGGTAATGGAAATGGTAATGTTCAGATTTCAACAAGTATTTCTACTGCCACCTTCAAAGGATTTGCCTCTCTGGGTCATTTGTTTAATGTACTGTACCACTCTTCAATGACTCGGAATAATTTGCAGGCTCAGTACTTCAAGGAAAGCTACTATAATCTGAGAACTTTCAGCAATTTTGAGCATATTGCTTAAAATTTGGGGGCAATGCAGATGACATTTAAGCTCACGTGGGGAATTTTTTTTTTGTCTGGCTAAATGATTAGAACCATTCATTCCATTTATTAATCACACACTCAAGAATTCTCATCCGGTAGAAAGCATTGTTTGGTCAAATGGAATCTTTTTTGAGTCATACTAGGTTTGTTTAAAACTTGTCCAAATACAACAGGCTGCCATTATTCTTGTAACCACTTATCGTGGTCTTGACTGAAAATGACCACATGGTCACAGCTGAGAGCTTAACATTGTTATATTATGGAATGCCGAATGCGACTTTATGTGGTGATAACTTTGCTAGATGATAATCATTCTTTGTTATAAATGGAAATCAAAATTATATGATCAACATTTTGAATAAATCTGATTTTAATACATACATTTAATTAAGTTTTTTGCAACAAGGAGTTTAAAAAGCCCCTTTGTATAATATAGCACTTTGCCTTTAACAGTACTAGAGCCAGTCATACTGGTACACTACGATACATCTACAGTATATTCAAGGTTTAAAACATGAATATGAATATGCATATAGTAAATACAATACATGTCACAGCCATTGGTTACTTCAGGAGTATCAGTACAATTATAATTCCCCTTCATTTGAGTACCATGAGTGCAATTGAGGCTCCAAACGAAGCCAAGTGCCCAATCAGAAACAAAAAGTAGATCAGAAACAAGAAGTAGTATATATATGATAGAATACATACAGCTAGTACAACACCATATATATATATGGACTCACTGTACAACTCTGGCTGTAACTCAGTATGGATCGAGCTGCTCCTTCAAACGTACTTGCGGACACTAGTGCATTTGGTGAATGGTTTTTTGATAAAACTACTCTAGTTTCTTGTTTGTCTTGTTATAGAACATGTACCCATGCAGTTGTAATAAAGAAGATTTATGACAAATAGTTTTAAACAATATATGTCGGCAAATGGTTCCCACGGTGAAGTGTGCGCATTATTCAAGACTTTAAGCGAGGTAAAAAAATCTTCTCGCAATTAATTAGGTTATTACGGCACAGGGGAGAATGTCATACATCAAAAGTTACGGCCTCAATTATAGAAACAGAAACAGCTGCGTGGACCAATAAATCCAAGATGTTGTTGATTAATCATCTCTGTCATTAAACTGTGTTACCTTTCCTGTTGCATCTGCTTTGAACAAGTACATTGATGAGGTTAGCAATGTACAGTGACGTGTCTCATAAGCATTCTATCTCTATATAGGTCTATCTTGGCTAGAAATGCTGCCGAACTTGAAGACCATTACTCTTATCACCAGATATGCTAGAAATTCAAATAATGGTCACACATACTTCAACTTCAATCAGCATTTTACTGCTAGATCTCGCTCACTGATTGTCCTTACTGAGAAGTCTTAAAAAATGGATATTCCAGAGGGGCATTTAAATGAATATACATAACACAATTATCTAAAATAGGAATATTCCACAGTGCTGTACGTTAGCTGAAAACCTCAGATCTATATATCTTGTTTCATTAAATTCAAGATATGGTTGATCGAATGTAACATAATTTGAGAGGGTTAGAAACTCTTGATTCTTCCCAGGGAGTGCATTACAGTTGGTGGTCTGTGATATTGTCAAGGTAGATGTGCAGAAGCATTCTACATTTCCTATTATAAACTTCATGTTAATTTTTCATAGAAATTTGAGACATTTAGAATGTTTGATTTAAATAGTCATCGAGGATTGCCTTCTGCAGTGGGCAACCTTTTGACTGCTTTGACTATATAATGAAAACCAGAGAGTTATGAAATGTTTACCGAAAGGTAGTGAAGCAGGTATTGAAGAACTTATAGTACTTAGCCATAGACTCGGATGTGTGACCTGATTAATTCACTTTGGCTTCGGCTTTGAGTACAACCTTTCTGTATGCTGCCGTGTTGGACAAATCTAACCGTAATAGTGATACAAACTTTGTGACCCGTGTTATAGTCATTGCCGACTTTGCAATCTGTGGTCCCCCTCACAATTATTCAAGGTCATTAAGAGTATGTGACTTCATAGTTTTCTCTTTCGGGAAACCAAAGGATGGGTTACATAGTGATTGTAACATGCACCCCATGACAACCCGGCTGGGTATAGATGCTGGCCCTCTTTAGCGGTAAATGTAACATTAGTACTCATCAACCATATAGCTGGTGGTTTCATTTACCATATCACAATGAACATATTTTTTACCACTTTCAACTTCAATGATGCTGTCAACATTGCACAAATATATGAAGCTAGAGATGTCCTGAGTTAACTTCATTTTGAAATTGTGTCTCATCATATGGAGTATACATGTTTAGTTAGCACAGCTGATAAGTATTTGTGCTTCTATCACCGTGGCAACATAGCATCCCTTCACTTCATTGTCCATGGGTAGTATCCTGCACGGAGCATTGTATATTTTTATCCTAACATGCATCTCGGCTGTTTCTACTGTTAGCCTATCCACGTAACGGCATCATCTCCAGTAAGGTTCCAGCTGAGTGTTAATGCGTCCTAGTTTCGTACCCTGCTGGTCATGCACATGACAAACATAAGCCAACACCAGATCTTATCCCAGAGTCCGATCAAAGGCCTCTTCCTCACTCTTCACGTTTCTGTTCCTCTAGGTGTGGTAAAGAATGTATATATGTCTAACAGCAGAGTAGGAATTAAGTGCTGTGTACCCTAAGCTGTATGTGACATGATGACGTCGCTATGTGGGGGTTTAATTAGGCTATTAAATGGGGCAATTATTCTGTATTAGGTCGTAATCACGACTATAATGCCTGTGGTCTGAAATCAGGATGTGTTGGAGTAAAATGAAGTCCATTAATGTCATAGTTATTTCCACATCATCGGTGATGAAGTCTTTTCTTTTCGATTTGAAAATGTCAAGCCACTTAAGTTTGTAATACTGTATGATGTCATTTGGATCTAACCCAGCAGAGGATGTAAAAATTGAGGAAGGAGTGATGTATGCATATTATAATTTTTTTCAGTAACATCATTTTCAGACCTTTAAATTCACTTGAACTATTGAACCAGACTAATAAATCTTGACAGCTGGTTGTTAGAAGTGTATTTCCAAATTTTAGCATGATGTTAAATTTTGCTCTTCTTCAAATTTAATTTTTGAAAAGGGCATTTGATTCTGCAAGTTCTGACATTCCAACTTATTCTCAGATAACTGAGGGTAGTGTGTATAATTAGAAATGTCCACAGAAGGAAAATGCTTTAAGAACTGATGGCAGTTAAATGCTTGTGGACATGTTATGTCTGAATGACCATTGTTGAACATTTTCGCATATGTTTGGCCAATGCAGGTGAATTATTGAGATAAAAGGAGAAATATGTGAGTTTGATCCACTCCTTTCTATTTCCCTTTCTCAATTAATTTGAAATCGTTTGCTGGGTAGTCAGAATACCATGACGATGCAACGTTGACATATATAATTACTTTTAAGTAATTAGTGTCCCTAAGCATCCCTGGGTACACTAACCCTATTTTAATATGCAAAAACTCCAATCATGTAGCTTCACAAGTTGCTACCCTACATGCATCTGCAGGAAAATTGCAGGCCAAAGCCTGATTTTTAGCAATGCATGGGGCTGGAAACTTCATTTTCTTAAATTATGCTCCATTTTACTTTAATGTTTCAGGCTTTTTCATTTGAAAGATATGTGAGTAGCTTTTTTTAACGAAGAATACTCATGGGGGAAATTGTTTGTATTTGCGACAAAGATCTAAATTAAAAATCCAAGATTCTGCCCGAGAATAATGACCTGGGAGATACATTTATGGGATTGCATCTATAGGATTTATCATTTTGTATGATGTTGCCATTTTTTGGCAAGCTTCTTAACTAGTTTTATTTTATTAGCAAAAAAACTATCCCTGTGTCAATAATAAAGACATATGCCTCTCTGGGGAAGATGATATTTCTAGCTATAGTAATATATTAGATGACTTTGAACATCAATGCTAAAAGTTTGCTAAGAGATTGTTGAAGTGTTAGAAAGTTCAACATACTTTACTGAAACTATCCCACAGTTTTACCATGTTATGAAGGTCAGTGTTGATAGCTGTGGCGAATGCTTAGAGGCAATATCAATCTTGCTGAATCAGGATCTTATTTTTGACCATTATTTAAACTGGTTAATTCCAGATACTGTAGCTTCCTGAATAGTGTCGGGTCCTGACTATAGCTGCTGGATGGGCCTCTTCATACTTGGGGATTGAAATCTGGACACTTGCCAAACATACATGTGCATCCCAACTGCCCACATAAAGTAAACTATGTGACTAGAAAATTTGTTTGATGGAGATACAGTGGTTAAACGGATTGGTTGGCTTCTCATCAGTTGTACTTTTTGTATTTAATGTGAATTAGTTCCATACGTGTACAGTGAAGACTGCATGACAATTCACTTAGTAGCGTAATGAATGGGAAAGTTTAGGTTTGCAGTTCCTCCATGCAATCTTTTTAATTTTTGTTATCAAACCAAGCTGTATGATCATTTAATGATGTTTGTATATTAAAACTGTACGTAGTTCTAGGCCATTTTGCCTCAGACATTAGTACTTGTTTTCTGGAAGCTTAATTCATTGGCCTAAGCTGTACATGTACAGTAGGCTAAAGTAGGCTGTACAGATAGGGCCTACATCATCATACGTTAACAAATTTGTGGGCTAGAAGAAGATTCACAACGGAGAGCTCGAGTTGCACGAGCGGCGTGTCAATTTGTGACAAATCTCCCAAGGGCTAATATCCCTAGGGTATGATTGTGGGTGGAAATTTGAACTCCACTGTTTGTCAAATGTGTCTGTCTGCTTCATAATTTACATTTAAATTAAATCCAGTCTACCGTATCACAGCATTCAGTGCTAGAGGAGATGTATTGATGCAGACAGGCTTATATATACCAAGCGATGCAAATTGGCAAAATTGTTTAATTTTGATATTAAATCTGCTACCAGCTATTGTGGGATGATTCAAACCACAATATAAAGGGGCAGTGGCGTAGGAAGGTACTTTTGAGTGGGGGGGCTGAAGACTGATGGCCGGCCTGGGGGAGGGGGTGTCCCCCTCCCCTTTGGAATTTTTTGCATTTCCAGGTAGCCTCAGATGCAATTTGGTACAATATAGCACACTTCAACACCCACTCCATTTTGTAAACTTAATTTTGTATTTTCACCAGGCCTTAGATGCAATTTGGTGCTCCAAATGAGATTTTTTTTTCTCATTTGGAAATGAAAAAGGGGTTTTCTGACTTGCGAAGCGGGGGGGCGGAATGATACTTCCGCCCCTCCACATTTTTCACCGGGGGGCTGGCGCCCCCCCCAGTCCCCCCGGTTCCTACGCCCTTGTAAAGGGGTTTTTCTTTGCCCTTGTTAACTTTTTTTAAGTTGCAATTTTTTCCTAGAAATTTCCTGTAATAAAGAGAGTGATATAATTTAATTGCAGGAAATGTAAAATAAATTTATAAAAAAACACTCACCAAATGCTTAGAGTATATAGGCACAGTAGATGCAGTGCACATATAAGCACAAGTATATTTACTTTGGTGTCTGGCTTACCTGTCTCCCCACAACCTCAGCACTCCACCTTGCATAGAGAAAATGCATAGACAACGCAGTACTTTACCTATAGTATACATGTGTATGCATTGATGACATGTACTATCATGTGAACCTGCAACCAGTAGGTTCCTACTGTTGTTTGGCTTATTTTCATTTTTTGTACACAGCTAATGTATGTCAATTGCCATCATTGAAGAAGAATCACAAATGTCAGCAGATCGCTGTATAAATTGCTTTAAACCAAAACTCATCATTGCAGCTAGGGAGTGCTGTGCACAGCCAAATAATCTGATCTAGACTAGTGTCACTTTGTGGTAAATTGACTGTCTATATCTGTCAGTTAGGTAGATTTTCACATGTATCTAAGTGTTATACGTACTGTATATTGTACTGTACCAGCAACATCATGTTTCTTACATTTAACTCTTGTCATTGTCGATCAAAAGTCTGGCTTGACGGCTTAATCAATATACATGTTAAGTTTATCACAGTCTGGTGCAACGACATTATACTCAGACAGTAACAAGAAGATAAGAACAGAAACTTGTTAAACTTCCACTGATAGTCAGTTGTGGACAGACAATAATTGCTACCAGCGATCGGTGATCCATCATCCACCCCCCCCCCCTCGGGGTCTTAAAACAAATGGTGTACATATTAGATTCCTGCATGGACTCAGAAAAACCTAGAACTTTTCTCACCCAAGGAAAATGTTGATATTAACAAAAACTATACATTGAATTTGCCAGATGCAAAATTTCCTGAGATGGATTAGAGTTCTGAGTAAAATTGCTAAATATTTCTTTCCCTCCTCTCTTATACTTTCCTATCTACCTAAACTACCTGACTGGAAGAGAAAAGTGATTTCGACCCATTATGGGGTA
Organism: Apostichopus japonicus; assembly: GCF_037975245.1. Taxonomy (NCBI): domain Eukaryota; kingdom Metazoa; phylum Echinodermata; class Holothuroidea; order Aspidochirotida; family Stichopodidae; genus Apostichopus; species Apostichopus japonicus. The sequence goes on from NC_092581.1 coordinate 1,587,045, forward strand.
GTAATTTAGTCATTTTTTAAACACTCTTTCGAGACATGTCTGAGAAACCCACGTTAAGGAGAGACTAACGGCGAATAGTCTAACGTATCAAACGGAACGACTATAAGGAGGAAGTAGGGTGGGAGTATGCTAACAGATAGTAAAGTTACGTGACAAAAACAATGCGCCCCGCTAGAGGCTCGCGGCTTACAAGGTACGCTACAATAGTGAAAAACTTCCCACACTTAGAAGCGAACACGTAACTAGAATACATGAAGGAAAAGGACGAAGCATGTATACAAGGGAGAGAACCCCTCTATCCGCGTACAGAGCGGGAAGGGAGGAACAAGGCTAGGAGATACGCCCCAAGTGAAACTCCCAACATTTAGGAGGCGCACGAGTAGCGAAACCCATGGAGAAACATGAAAATATATACAAATATATGAAGGTTCAAACAAGAAACAACAACAACGTAATCGAACCGCCTAACTGCCTAGTATTGGATAGGAGTTCGCGGCTTACAAGATACGTTACAAGGAGAAACACTTCCGACATATGGAAGCAACGTAACTAAGCATATATGCATCGAAAAACTTGTAAAAAGGACGAAAAATGTATATAAGGGAGAGAACCCCCTAACCGCGAACCAGCGGAGGGGGGAACAAGGCTACGAGGTACATCCCAAGTCATGAGACTCAGGGAGCGCACGTAGCAACAACTGGAGGAAACATGAAAATATACAACAATATATGAAGTCAAGGATACTCCCGTCTTAACATGAAAAACAACGAAACGAGCCGACTATCTCGACTAGTTAGGAGATATCGGAACGTGGCTACAACTACGCTACAAAAGTGAAAACCCACACTGAAAGCGTAAAAATTAACGAAGTACATGAAAGCAAAACATCTTATGCTAAGTAAGAAAAGCTGAAACACATGTACATACGGAAAAACATGCCTATCCGCGTAAACAAGGCGGTATAGGCAACGCTACAAATTACGCTACAAAGGGGAAACCCCCTCAAAAGCGTAAGAAGTAACGAAGGTACATGAAACAAGCAAAACATCTTATTTTTTGAAAGTAAGAAAAGCTGAAACATGTACATACGAAAATATATGCCTATCCGCGTAAACAAGGCGGTATAGGCAACGAACGAAGTAGTCTCGCAGAGCTACTACCTGTTACCTAAAAACGTTACGTAAGAAAAAACAAACGCATGGGCGAGAGTGTACACTAAAAACAGCCCCCAAAAACACCCTTCCCTACAAGAAAAGGATACTTATCAGGCTGGAAAAGATCCTTGGAAGTGCAGAAGTCCTGATAGGAAACTTCTAGAGTATAAATCCAAGGTAATCCGGGCGAATTTCGCAAAAATTTTTCTAACTCTGAAAAACACAGTGAGACACTTTGTGGGTAGAAAAATGAAGGAAGGCCATTAGGGCCAGTGAGGGTGTACAGTGTTAAAAGATTACCAAGGGCATTCTAGACACGGTAGAATGCAGTGCATAGGTTGTGGGGAGACAGGTAAGTGGGGAACGAAGTAAATTTTCCTATCTACCTAAACTACCCGACTGGCAGAGAAAAGTGATTTTGACCCATTATGGGGTAGTAATTTAGTCATTTTTTAAACACTCAATAAATTTGGTCAAATTGATGTGAATTAACCAATGGGCAACCCAAACCAATGCTGTAACCTGGGGACATGTACCATCCCTTTAATTTCATGTTTGTAGCATATATGGATCATGGATTCATTATATATAAAACTAAGCCCCTACTCATGTCAACAGCATCTCAGATGTAAACATAGCAATTTAATCATGCAAGCAACGTGACTCTAGATTCGTGGAAACCTTTGGTGAGAAGGTTTTGCAAGAAATGTTTGGCATGATAGGACTGGTCACAGCTTTGTTGGCGGCCTCCGAGATGATGATTTTTCATTGTGATTATAGACAGTTGCCTAAACCAATGACAGAAGAGCATGTGTTGGTATTTGTCATCCTCATCTTTGATATATGCAAATTATGAGGAACTTCACCGGTAACATTTAAAGCGCGTATGAAATCAGAAAGTGCAAAGTATAGGCTTATTAAGCTGGTAATTGATCTTTGTTAGTTAATTGTCTGTGTAGATAAATAATTGTAAAAATGTTTTCCAGGAACCTGTCTTTTAATTAATCGTGGAGTGATGGGATTCTATATATTCGCAGAAATCTTTAGTTAGTAGGTTTTCTAGAATCGTTTGGTACTATGAAACTGGCCTCTCTGGTGACCTCTGAGATGATTCCTCATTTCGAATTTGATGGTTGTAGAACAAATGACAGAAGAACGTGTATTTAATGTTATTCTTCCACATCAATGGCAAATTATGAGAAACACACCTGTAACATTGTAATTACGTAAGCTTAGGCTTTGCAGAACTGTCCCATTGTAAGCGTTGGAGCTGAACATCCCAATGTACACAACAAAGAGTCTGCTGTTCAAACTTATCTTGTGTTACACAAAGACCACGAAACCACGGATCTACTACATATATGGCGGCTTAAGGAGATTTACGAAAATATATCTAATTTATAAGAAATTTCACCGAAAATTAAGGAAGAAATTAATCTGTATACAAACACGGTTTTTGTTATGATTACTGTAGATACTCTGTGGAGCGTGGGTGAAGTCGCAATCTGCATTTGCAAAATGACTTAACCTTCTTTACTGTTCAAATAATATTTGAAATGTCCATCCTTAGCGAATAAAATATCGTTACTCTGTCAAACGCAACATTAGCGTTCTCATTCTTTGACAGGTTTGGAAAATTATTTAAGGTAACCTCTTAGGGCTACCAGACAATCCTTTTAACCTTTCATCCTGTCTCTCTCTTGAACCTGTGGAGGAAATAATATCTATATATTATGCTAATATATATGCTAATATGTACAATGACAAATGACAACATGCTGCATCAAATTTCACACCCTCAATTTTCACAAAAGACGCGTCAAGAGTGTATAGCAAAAGAGTTCCGCTGATGTGACTGCATTAATGGCGTAGATTATAATGTACGCTATTACTGTTAGATGCTGAAGAGGGCAGTAAGGTATCCATAAAGTTCAGTAGCAGGGTGCCAGATGTTTGTGTCATCTTGCCACAACGAAATGAAATCAACTGGGAATGTTGGTAATTAGAACTGTACACATGTTACGGGCATAGTGTTCAAGCAGCGTATGCAATGCTGTAGGACCTATATAGGTTATTGTATCTATATGGCGAGCACTGCATGGTTAAATGTCACTTGCTGGTATGAAAACTGCCTAGCAACCAACTTGAGCCTTTATAGTGAGCAAGGTACTAATATGAATAATAGTAATAAGATGAATTATCGTGATGAGACGGAAAGTAAAAAGAGTGTCCAAATGAAGTGTATTTTGTGTCCTAACAATTCTGTCTAATTACAAGCATTAAAAGATGTGATCTTATTATACCATTCTAGAATGCTGTGGTAAAACAGTCTACACTCCGATTTCTTCTGATGGGGGAGCACTGGTTTCTGTATTCTGCTCTCCACTTTCTACCACAAACCGTATTGCTACGGTACTTGAGTCTGGAATATATCTGTGTTGGTCTTCATTCGTAGCAACCACCCAGCTCTGATTCAAATGTAGCTTAACTAATTTTCATCTTCTCTAGCCTTCTGGTGAAATTATCTATGCATAAAATTTGCATATATTCATCTTCATGAGATGTTCCCATTGCTATAAATGAAAGTTATGTGATAACATTTAGGCTTATGTCATAAAAATAATAATATTTAACAAATTGGAAGAGCAATAAAATTGCCAATTCACTCTTTTACTAAATCATTTCAGACATAATTTCACTGTTGGACCATACCTAGCAAGCAACTACAGCTCCTTTATTTTCCTTCGTAACATGTACAGTATGTATGATAAAATGGTGATATATTAAGATAGTTAACCGTTTTTGAATCAGTAGATCTCTTACCAGTCTCCATTCAACAAGGAGGGCATTGTGGTCAAGTGGTTAAGGCAGTGGATTTGTGATCTAAGGATTACAGGTTCGAGCCCTGGCCAGATCATTGCGTTGTGTCCTTGGGCAAGGCGCTTTATCTCCATTGCCTCTCTTCACCCAGGTGTATAAATGGGGACTTGCGAGGTAACTTGTAATATAGTTGCGTGCGCCCGTTTGTGGCTGCACCCTATGGGAAGTGCCCGGGGGACACGTGGTTGTGGTGCACTGTGGTGCCCCAGGAGAGATTGATTGAATTGTGCACACTTTGGTGTGTAGGTGTGACAAGTTACCAATGACCAGGGTTAAGTTGTAAAAGTCGTGTGAAAGGGCCTTGGCCCTGTACAAGACTGTAAACCTAAAATAAAAAATAAAATAAAATAGAAAACTTTTGTGAGACCGAACCTTTATGGACCAGCTGCATGTGAATGTTATGAATAAGGATTGTAACTGGGGTCATTGACTGCAACTCCTGTGTATTAAAAGGGGTATCCATCCCCTACCCCTCCCCCCTACCTTACCAATACTTCTGGGAGTCTACTCCACTGACTTTGGACATTCAGTGCCATGAGTCAAGACTAATTGTTACGACACTCTTCAAAACTTCTCGGATTACTAACCCAATCTCTCAGATGCGTGTTTAAACACGTACTATTGGCAAGTTCTTGCATACATTCTCCTGTTGTTCATGTTATAGCTTTATAGATTCCTCCATATTGCTAAAACTTCAGGAATTTTAAGTTAAACACCAATCAATGGATTCAAGCATCTGGTAGACTGGTTTTCATAAATGCCAAAGAAACTTTTGGCTAGTCTCAGGATTTTGTGTCATGTTTTCAATAATTTGGGCCCCATCTGTTACATTCTTGTGTTAATGAGATCTGGTTCATTTCTGTAAGTGTGCATGAATATAGCGTGACTGCCATCATTCTAAATTCTTTTGAAAATTGAATGATGCCACGATATATCACAGTTGAGATTAATCTTCCCAACCCTTTTTTCTTTCTTTTATACAATTTTAGGTGACATTTTTGGGTCATTTCTTGGTAACTAAAGTTGCAAGTCATGTTATTATTAGGTAGTTTTAAATGTTGTATATGCTTGCCAGCCACAATTACATAAAGAATGATTTATGAATACAGTCTGCAGGCAACTATTAACTAATATATATGTTCTTTGAAATGTACAAAAACACCATAAAAATTACAGGCACATGAAACAGGAGTTGTATATGGAAATAAAGTTAACTCATCTGAATTCAACATAAAGTCAAGGAAAAGAACATATAAACAATTAAAGTATCACTGTAAAGACTAAAAATCTATCTAACTTCTCCTAAAAATTGCTCATAATGACACACCAAGTAAAAAACATTTCCAGAGGTCATAATCCAACAGAAGTATGTGGTAACAGTGGTGATCGAAATGGATCCAATTGCATATGTTGTGTTATAAGGAGACCATATATTTTGTCCAGGAAACCCGGGGACATATTGATGTTGACATGCTCCCCCCCCTCCCCATGTTGACATCAAAGGTTACTACCTATAGCCTAACCTGTATGTTTAAGGAAGAGTGACATATATTGAGGCTTCCAACAGTGTCGTGGTGGGTGTATATTTTAATCCTGGTTAAATGCCCAAGTTGGCAACACGTTTTCCAGAAACAAATTATTTCTGCTTAATTACTGTAAACATAATTTTTGTTACCTAATTCTCATTGTGTTTTGCTGTTGCTTGTAGTTTTGGCTGAAATTGCAATTTCTATGGCAACTCCTCTATAAAAAAAAAAAATCACTAATTTTCAATTGTTAAAAAAGCCCCAACTACAGATTATAGAGGACTAATGAAGTTTTTAGTCAACTTCTGGGTTATTATTAGTGACAAGAAATGATATACTTTATATACACACTCACGATGTCTTTGTGAACATGGGATAGGATTTCCACAAAAAACGAAGAAAAACAGAAAGAAAAATAGACGTCAGCCTGGCACGTGCATATCTAAGAAATTGTCAGTTTTGTTTCTAAACACAAGTAAACAAAATATTTTACAATATACTCAGAGAGCAAACATTATTTGTTGATATATGTTGCAATATTGTGACAATAAGCAACCTCACTACTGTTTACTAAATGTAGCATAACAGGATCATGTAGAAAGAACATCCATCAAACCAGCTAGCCTAAACCGGTAGTTTTCTGTCACTAATTATATATACACATGCATGTCTGTGCATGGTTTACATTTCATCATTTTCTCCTAAAATGTGTATGATTATCTTCATTTTGACATGTAATGCTGTATAATGTTTGTCACCTAGAAGAAAACACTATTTTACGCCCCTTCTCACTTCACCTGTCTCTCACAAGAACCGTGAACTGTCACTCCACCAGCCATGTCTAGATCACTCTGGTAACCATTTAGCACAGCTATTTCTTGATGACTATAGCCCATTCTGGTCTATTATTGCCTCTCTTCTCATTTCTCCCACCAAAAAGTGTACCTTTCATTTTGTTATCAAAATTTCTATCTTTAGGAATTTGATAATTGGTAACCCATTTTGAGGTGGGGTTTCTAGCTATGATCACTTCTGCCAGAAGCGCTGAATCACATGATGATGTTTTGAGGGACCAAAAATGTTCGTTGCTTTTTCCCGTTTGTCGTGCCTATGTTCGACAGCGCGTGTACCTACCTTTGTAATTCAATGGGCTATATACGGTGCTTTCTTAAAAAAACTAATGTCACTTGAACCCACCCGAGCACGCCAACATGTCAAAAAATTATCTTGATCGTTTATCGTGCTATTTTGTTTATAGATGTCACTATAGAAATGTCATACCTCTGAAAAGTAACTTTTGCTTGTTAAGTGCATGCATGTGTGTTACATCAACAAGATATATCATTTTAGCTGTCACTGTATTCATACATCATCAAAGGTCATAAATTAAACACAGATTAAAACATCTCCAGTCTATATTTCCTGTTCTGATGTGTGCTGTCATCTACACGTCCTAGTCTGCTTCTTCTTTATCATTAGTAAAGCCTTTAAAGTGTATTTCAAGATAAAGATAACACTCTGAAAATATGTGACACAAGGCCATATGGGAAGTATTAATATTGGGAGATCAAGTCGATAGCAATATAATAGCATAGAAGACTTGCCTAACAACCTACGGTATGGAAACTATATATAGCCTACAGTACCTGCATGGCTACTATATAGGTCTTAATATAGTCACATCAGATACTGATATTGGCGATAAAATGTAGAATAGGGTTTAATATGTATAGAAGACAGGCCTAACAACCTACGGTATATGGAAACTATATATATAGCCTACCCGCATGGCTACTATATAGGTCGTAATATATAGTCACATCAGATACTGATATGTAGCATTAAAATGTAGAATAGGGTTTAGTTTCCGCTCTTGGTCACCTGAGCCTGATCAGCCTCAAAATAAAATTTGATTTTACTCTGAGTTTTAGGCTGAATATGATCTCTACAACTAACTAGCTGCCAGAATGTTGAAAATTCTGTAAAGAAAGAAACAGTATAAGAGTTCAAGTACTTAAGTATATATACAACACACTGTACAGAATGAAGAATCAATTTTTATCGTATCAAGCATAAAATGGTTTAATGTGCGGATATTTAGATGATCACAAATTCTGTATTGAACTGACCCCTCACAGCCTTGCATGAACCCTGGCCTATATTGTATGCATGTATGCCTCTTATTTTACACTAGAAATGAGCATATACACACAGCAGCTTTTATAGTTTGGGTGTTTGGCATCTGTGTGGTTAACCTTAACCCAAATCATGTGGTTTTAAACACAAGCTACCTAGAAGATTCCATATTTAATGCAGCTAGTATTTCATAATGAATTTAATTAAATCTTAAATGCTAGTCAATGTTCCTACTCCCGTCCGCCTCCTAAAGCAGTATATGGGAAAAGGAACATTCTGAGGCATATTCAGTATATAAAATAAGTCTAATTATATGCAAGGTTGATTCAACCACCAATTTTTCAATTTTTTTTGCGTGGAAGTTGAAAAGAAGACCCCCCCAAATCCATGTTTGTGTGTGATGAAACATATATGATAGAGTAAAATGATAATTTTCTTTATAATATATAGCCCTCATAAATATTGTAGAATGATGCCTAATAAGTTGGTTTGATCACTGTGATTAGTACTTGGTGCCTTCAGTAAAATCACCGACCACACACAAAATACTGAGCGCTGTTTTTCAGCGACATATTTCCTCAACCGCCATTACAAATTTCGTATTATGTAAATATAGTAATAGGAATTAACATATGACGATGTAATTTGAGCATTCTCGATGGTTAATTAACAAATCATGCATGACATTTATTCAGTTTATACATAAAGTTTCATTCCAACAGATCAAAGGAGCTGAATCTTCAGTTTACATTATAGGTAATCCGATATTCGAATGAATGCAGGGATTATTGTATATCGTTGATCATCGCAGGCAATTCTGATCGATCAGTCGGTTTCGTTTTCGTACTAATTTTCGGGAGATTTTGTGCAGTAAATAGAATGAGAGTTGCATGCTGGGTGTGTTCATGATTCATTAAGAATTGCGATTGCAAACTTCTGATGTGATCAAGCATACAATGTGAGGTCAAACCAGATGTTTCCTTCCTTCATTTAGTTGGTTCAGATTAAAAGAACATCTTCATTAATTTTATGTAAATGTATTTAACTATGTATAGTTGTAGGGTACGTCATCCATTAATAATAAAGCTTTTAGTTATCCTTGCAAGATTTTTACAACTGTGCCACCATGATGTATCCATCCATTCACCTTTCTTCAATAGTGTGTACAGGGGATCGAGGTTGGTGCCATCGCGACCCGCCCCCCCACCACCTCCCATCGTCATTTGGAATATGGTCTTTTCTACATTCAATTTAGACCACAGCTAGGGGTGTGCCCCCACCCAACTTATAGACCTGATAGTCCAACAATGCAACAGTATATTCACCATTTGACATCTAAACTTTATTTTATTTTTTTTTTATCGAAGGGGAGGACTCCCAGACCTTGCCCCAATACTTTGCATGGGTTTCAACGACCCCTCCTTCATGCATTGGAATGAGCTTCAACGACCCCCTACATGCACGGGAATCGGCTTCTACAACCCCCCCTCCCCCTACATACATGGGAATTAGCTTCAACGAACCCCCCCTCTCTCCCTACATGCTTGGGAATTGGCTTCAACGACCCCCTTCTTTATGGGAATCTTCTTCAACAACCCCCACCCCCACATGCATGGGAATCAGCTTCAACCACCTCAGAGCCACACCCCTCTTTCATTTAATCTTTAATTCACCTGGACTTCAATGAAAGTTACTGCCCCTACCTTCCTCAGCGAGAGTAAGTTTGAACCCGTCCCCCAGGAAGTGTGGCGCACCCCGACCCCTCCTTTGCACATGTATGTCACTGGAAAAGAGAATTGTGAGGGTAAGCACTGTCGTCATAACATTGTAACATTCATGAAAGTTTGAAAGATTCAATGAAAGAATTTGTTACAAATTGACATTGTAAACATTGTTTAAAGATGTTTTTGAAATAACATAAAGTAGGTTCTTGTTTAATGGTTAATGTGAAAAAGTTTGAACAACTCAATTTCAAAGTGTGGCTTTGTTGTGTTTTGATTTTATGGATTAACTTTCTCGCAACTTTATAAATCTTGTACACGGGCTGGAACTTTGGTGACGACTTGGGTTGGTTCGAAGAAACAAAAAAATTTGAACTTACACTATCATACATGGTGGTCCCTTTAATAGTCTGCAACTACCTCGGGTGGTCTTAATTTTATCTAAAGAACTACTTAAACAGAGTGTGATAAGCTTAATTGCCTCTCTGTCAGTCACTCACACATTGGTTAATCCAGTTCAGAACCGCATCAAGCATCACACACGGGCCGTATATAATGATTATATATGATTATAAGTAGAATGTGGTTTGATATGGTTTAAAGTTGATATATACTATAGCAATTAAGAACCTGCATGGGCACATTGCTTCCTGCAGGGAGCTGTCTTCTATTTCTCTGGTTCATGTGAAACTCTACCCAAACAAATACTGGATGAAGCCATACATTATCCCTACTGTGCTGTTCTGACATTATCGGAGCTGCGCATGTTAACGCTGCGTTGCCTATAGATCTGTCCACATTGGGATGTGGGTGAACTCAGTGCTGGTCTCAGTCTCCGCCCCCCCCCCCAGGAGGTGCATGGATGCATTGTGAAAACAAACCTTTCAATATCAACAGTTGCGGGAATGATAATCACTGTTCTGCAGAGTTGTGTAACATGACTTGTAGTCTTAACAGGTTAAGTAAGTTGTTATTTTGCTTCGATTCCTCGTGTTGATACGTGTCTGCTCACAACATTAGCACTCTCATTCTACAGTGTCTGGAGTGAACTGGTAACCATTCAACACTACTGGGCCTTTATCATGGGTCACGTCTGGTCCCATTAAAGGGAGTGAAGACTCGCACAAAAGGAAACGTCTAATGCCGGTAATCTGACCTAGTTTCGACTGAGGTGTAACAGAAGTGTTAGACACCACCATCGATCCCAGAAAATACACACACAGCTTGCTACCGTCGGGAATTATAGACACTAGTGTACAGTCAATACATACAGCTACGGTCAATACCCACAACACAGTGTACATAACAGTGATGGACATCTCAGCAGGGAGTCGTTATGGAACTCCCTGATCTCAGGTCCAGAAAAAAGATAACAAGGTATCATGTTTCATTTCTGTCTGCATTTTGAAGGGACAAGATGAAAACTTCACTTGCAAGCAACGGAAAGTAATTAGCTTTTTTCAGTGGGCGGCACGCGGTTTGGGGCGAGTCTTCAATGCCTTTAAGCCCGCGCCCTTCCTTCCCATTATATAATTGTAACTGTATGTTCTCTAGAGTGAATTTCTACAATCTTCTCTTTGCACAAAAACTCCCACAGCAATAGATTAGTATTTTCTTTTACAATGTACTTTTGTGATTGTTCATAGTTTACCTACATTTTATACACAGTCTCTGTGATAATGTACACCGGCTTCAATTCTTGACAGCTGCTAAAAGTTCCTGCACGATTAGGTCAGTGAAATGGTGGAGTGTAAATATCCACCTAGTCCTACACCGTTATGGACGAGGATTTCAAAGGGAATTCTCAAGGACCTCGGCCACATGTTACTGAGATTGTAACGAGAATGATGGGTATAGGGACTGGGTAGGGTACTGCAGCTACTTGTGGTAAAACCGATCTTTGTGTGAATTATGAAGACATCTAGATATTTGATGAAGATCACCACTGCAACCTCTCAGCTAATACTACATGTATTTGGAAATTTCAGCATTTAAATTGGCCCAGTCCAGGCCCCTTGAATCTTTCAGTACCTAGAAATAATTTATAGCACATGTAAGCTCAAAGGTTAATCTGTAATGGAAAGTGTTGATTGAAGCAGGCCAGTCAGTTGCCCAATAAATTAGATCAGTAAGTACTATGCCGCCCGCTCGCATTCGCACATGTTACATTTTGCTATTGGTGTCTCAAGTTTCCGCTAAAAGGTCAGACATATTTTGCCATTAAAATGGCCGGTCATCTGTGCACGCAGTGACAGGTATCGGCTATGTGTGTGTGTGTGCAGAAAGTCATATGAAAGTTGCAATTTATATCATTAAAGATCATATATGAACTTCGTAATTGATACAATATGTTTATATATATAGATACATAAAGATACATGTGTATAGATATTCATGTAGATATATTTGTATATAGATACGTATAGATACATATACATATCTGTATATATATTGTCTATAGATACATATATAGATACATGTACATATACATGTATGTGTATATGTCATCTATTCATGTACATATACTGTTGTATCTATGCAAATATATACATAAAGATACATGTATAGATATTCATGTAGATGTATTTGTATATATAGATGCGTATACATGTACATGTATATATGTCTATAGATACATGATATACATAAATACTGTTTTATCTATGCATATATACATAAAGATACATATATGTGTTTATATAGATAGATAGATATTGATACATTTATAGTACAAGTATACACTATTGTATACTATGTTTATCAATTTCAAAGTTTATATGATCTTTAATAATATAAATTCCTACTGGTTAAGTTGGGAGTTTGTAAAGGGCATCACTAGACTGGAGGCATGTAAGTATCATTGCTCCTACAGTAAGTATACCCAAACGAGTTAGCTATCGCTGATACTAGACAATCTTTTTGTCTGCTACATTTGAGCCTAGTGGTGTGAGCTATGATTCCTATGACTATACAGTTTTTCCTTCCATGATAAATGTTGTTTCAAATTTGTACGATACTCTCATGAGGTAACAAACTCTAGTGCAGATAGTATACCTGACTGATGGACCTTTCACTAAGATTTCTTATCGAGGATCGCTGTCACTAATTGATCGATGAACTCGGCGGGAAAATCGATAAAAAAGAGTAGCATCTCATCGGCACCTTGATAGCATAAAGTTTTGAAGAAAGTGACTCGCAAGAGTCTCATTACACTGCTGTAATTTATTGAATTGTAGGGTAATACATTCCAGGAGTTTAAATAATAGATATTATATCTTGTTATGTTTGAAATGTATCTAGATTTTAAAATAGCTTGAATAGCATCTTCCTGGGAACTGGTATTCTTGCATAATGTTGAGAGTTGCATTTAAGGACATGTCAATCACATGTACATGAACATGGACGGGATTGTAATCTCTAAATGTAGGGAATCAAAAAAGGCTACTTTCTCCTGGCTTGTATATCCCTGGTCTAAAGACACTTATATCTATGCATTGATTTCATGATCCAGCTCTGTGATCATTCATATAATTGTTAAATATACGTAGTCTGATTTACTTTGTTTTCTCGCTTACCTGTCCCCTCACAATAAATGCACAACTATTAAAGTTCTCTAGCTCTACCATGCATGCCAAGAGTGAACTGGTTAGCGTTTTAACAATTTAAGCCCTCAGCGACTGGTCACTACCGGTCGATAACATTCGTTCTCATTCCAGCAGTCAAAGTGCCTGAGGTCGAGAATAGATAGGTAATTAGCTTCATTGTCGCTTGTAAATATGCAACCATGGAACGTATATGGATCTCTTCAAAATTATATCTTTTGTCATATATACAGTATGTATTGGGGCTTTTATGGTCATTTGCATAGCTCCCAAATATGCTAGGAAGTCAAATAATGGTCACTAATCCTCTGTAGTCAAGACATCTTTATTGCCACCAGACAAGCATCTTTCACTTCTCTGAGACATTGTTAAATATATAAACATATCTGATGTCTAGTGATGGAACAGAGAGAGCAAGAAATTGAAAACTTAAAAACTGTTTACTAAAATGGCATCATTACTCCTGATGACAATTAAACATAAACTGTACACTTGTACCAAGTATCTATTTTGTTTGTGTTTTAGTTATTTTTTAGTGCTTTATTGTTCTTTTATCGTCTGTATCTGACTTTAACATGATAACTAATTGTCATCAGGGGTGGGCTTGGATATAGAACTTGCAATTGGCATCAGGGTTGATAATAACACATAAATTGACACCCCTCAATTTACCGTAAAGTGCTATAGTAACCATTTGACAAACTTCTAAGTAACAGCTAATTACACATCTGTCTTAATTGTTATAACTATATAACAAACAAAATTAATTCTGTACTAAAGTTTTCTGTCCAACAAAGTCACTGTAATGAGCATTATTTTATGTTTTTATAGTTTGCAAAGGCTCCTAACCTCTTTGTAAAGGTGGATGGAGCTGAAACATGGCCAATGTCAGGAATGGCTATTACAGTGTCATAAAATGTATCAGACTTCAAGGGCTCACTATATATACACTAGCAGTCTATAATTAGAAACAGTCATTTACCCAGAACTTGAAGGTAATGTATCATCTCTCGCAACAACGACGTTTTGTTTAACAACACCTTGAATACTGTGTTCACTAAATATCTACTGTACTATGTATCAGGTAGCAGGCAACCCAGCAGACATACGCCCTTACTTTTTCCAAACCGCAGCAGAAGATATATACTGGTTGTTAAATTCTTCTCTTGATTAATGAACGAAAGTGTATTTTCATGTCTCTGTGTCGTTGAGATATCCTCCTCTTCATAATTAATAGCTATTCTGGATCTTCTGTACCTGAAATGATGGGTTTTATTTTAGCACTGTAATACCTCTCACAAAATGTTGCTGGTGGGTGGGTCAATTGTAGACTGTTCGTGGAAAGTAAACAGAAAGGTATTTGTAGAGTTTTGTGGTTCAATTAACCGTCAGCTCCTGTGTCTTCCAATTTTTGACGGAAGATGCGCAGATATTCTCATATTTCAGGGACCAGCTGTGTCTCTGAATCATTCATGTATTTTTCACACCTCTTGATTACAAACAAATACACTAGTTTCATTTATTAAGCGTGAAGCAAGGACATGCAAATTAATTTTTAATACCTTGACTTTTTATGGCTCATATTTTACCCTAAAGTAATAAATTTACTCAAAGGTACTCGCCTTTTTTTTTTCTGTGGCTTACTTTAATAATCAATTATATATTTAAGTCCTATCCTATATACTTGTAGGCATAAACTAAGATATATTATTAGTTTCCATAAGCATCTTGTCTGATAGAGGCATATATATACTATTTTAGTTTATTCCTATTCCTTAAATTTACTCCTTGTTACATTTTGCATAATTTTACCAGAACATAAAAAAGATTCTATATTCATATCTCATGTATTTTTGGTGAATGCAAATGTATATAAAACAACTGTATGTAATCAGAATCGTGTTGGGACATGTTCAGTTGCTATGGTGATGTATGAAATATTTTGGGCAATATTTGGCATATATTCAGGTCACATTAATTTTAATTCAACAGTAGATCGTCTTCAATGGGCAACTAAATGTGGGCTAATGTCAACTAAATGTCGTCTAATTTGCCTGTTAGTAAATTGCTACATATATTTGTGATGTTTGTGAAAAAGAGGCAAACAGCTTATATTTCTTGTTGTTAATCTACTAAACATTCAATGAAATATGCAAACTAGACTTAATTGTGTCACTATAATCATGTTTAGAACAAAGTATCTTGTCATGGTTTTGAAAATCATGGAAATATTGTTTCCATTTGTACGTTAACATACAGCCATGCTTACAGCCTGTTGTATAACTTTCATAAGCTGCAGTGTGACCATTTAAGCATACAGTATCTAGCAATTTGTTGCATCACTTATAGACTTGTGGTTATAACCAAAATGTATAACTTTTCATGTAATTCTATAACATCATTTGATATTTTATATTTTGTTCATGTATTTCTGTTTTGGTATTGTTCAATTGTTTTAACCTGTACCTATATATGATGTCAGTTTGAACTCCTGACTTTTGTTACGTTTTACTTCATTCTGGTCACTCATCCATTCTTCCTAGTCGTAATTGGCTTAATTCATGCTTTGTTTCATGAATATTCATTTTCATCTCATTCCATACCATGTTCCAATATCATGATATATCTTTCAATCTTAATCCTTAATTTTTTGCAATCTTTTACAACTCTAGTCACTTATTTTAATACTGATTCTCTTCTTATATAATAGTGTACAGGGTACAGTATGTCAGTTTTGATTATACTACCCCTCATGACACCTCAGTAGCAGTAGTACTTTTTGATGAGTTATTTCAAAGCAGCTCTTTACATTGGTAAACTCTTCAAGAATATTCAGTACCTAAATACCCTTTAAAGGCATGTTTCAATATCTAATTGACTATATCATCTCATGAAACAAAGAGAAAGTAGTCCACACTTTTTGGAAAATTCCTAAATTATTTAATATAATCTCTGATGTGAAAAGACACCACAAGCTGGAACAAAATTTCCAGAATTACTTGACAAATCAGTAATTACTTTAAAATGAAAGTTCATTCACTTTAAAACAAAACAAATAAAAGCTAGAATGATGAATTCCCTAGCTTGATCCCAATTTAATTTGAATTTGAGAAAAAGTAATCCCAAGTAAATACAATAATTATTGATCCAATGGAAACAGCTGCTTTAATTCCAAATCCAGAGGGCTGTGTGTAGCCAATAAACCTTTTTGACACTCTCGGCCATCCATAATGAAATATCGCTTACATTAATTCACAGCTGAGTTCTCTCAACTAACTTCAACAATGACCAGTTTATATGCTGCAGGGTACAGTATAACATCTCCTAAATTGATATCTTGTTTTTCCTCTCTCCCTGCAAGATCCCAAAGCTACCTCCCATGTTTTGATAGTTTATAGGACTCAAATCTACGATAGATCTACAAACCTGATTTCCGTTATATGTCATTTTGGTGTTATTTTTTGTTTTGTTTTCTAGTTCTATTAGTTTTCTCTTAAATTGCAAAAAATGTGTATTACAGATTTCTGTGAACATTTGCCTCTACCAGCATGTATAATGGAATCGTACCTTATGTTTGAACCTATCCATATGGGTCTACTAGCATGTATAATGGAAGGTCTTATGTGTGAACCTATCCTTCAGAAATTGTGACAAAGTCTTGGTTAAATACTTCTCTGACAGCATTTCCCTGTATGAAATTCCCATCATGTCCTCATTTGAATCCCAATGAACAAACTACTACAGTATACACTCTTGGTTATCTCATTATCAGAATGACATCCTAGTGCGTAAATGTGCATGCTATAAATCCAAGCATTCATCGGTCTTCAAAATACACAATTATTGCACATAAACCTGAATACTCTAGCTGGTATACCCTAACATACAGGTTGGTAAAGCTCATCTATAATCCTGCGAGTCTACTAATCTCTGGTGTTTTCGGGTTTAATGTTATTAACTTTCTACGCAAATGTAACCCTTCTATCAGTGATCATATATAGCTATAGCACAAAGCTAGGTCTTGTATACTTCAGTATTAGCTGTGGTATCCTAACACACAAGGTTATCCGCTCCTACATTAGTATTTCTCCTCTACTATTGTAATGTCTGAATTATTCTTCCCAAATATCATACTGATATCCTACACAAATGTACACATAGGCTACATTTATCCACGATGATCAAAGTATATCTCTTGCATATCTACCTACATTATGTATTCTAATTCCTAACATTAAGGTTTACAAAACTCATCCTATCCTATATATGTCTGATATTCTATTCAAATGTGCATGATGTCCATCCAACGATGATATAACTACAGTACATGCATCTTCAATTTTCCTGAGTGCTCTGATATCCTAACACACAGGGATATTAAGTTCATCCCATCCTACATTCGACTGACCTACTTCTCAAATGTGTGCATGCATGTGCTAGTTTCATCTATCAATGATATATGTACATCTATTTTCTTTGATTTTCCTGAGTGCTCTGATATCCTAACACACAGCTTTATAATTAAGGTTATACTGTCCTACAAGTGACTCCCACATTATTGCATACTAATTGGTATTCCTACATAAGACTGTTTAACAATTTCTACTGTAATTTGCATATTTCTTTCTTCTCTTCATGATCAAGTACACTGTGGCGTCATATAAATTTGAGTCCTCTGATATCGCAAAACTTGGTTTAATAAGCTCATCATCATACACATTTGATTCCCAATCTAGCTTTATATACTAACAATCTCTTTTTTATATCCTCCCATATGTAATACTAGTTATACTAACACATATACCCTCTTCATGTGCCTTTATAATTGTCATCCCTGTTGACCGCGGTGAAATCAAAGTGATTATCTCTGGCCTTATTCTGTGTATCCGATGAAGATGCTTAAATGGACCGAAGCCAGTCAGTTGTAATCCCGTCAATCCTTCTTCATCTTGCGTGCATGATATTCTTGCATGCAAATGCATAACTTTATTTGAGATGTCATTATAATTCCTCCATTTTCAAAACCTAAATTATAATATAATCAAATATATACAAAGTAGTTAATAATTTATGGCCCAATTTAACATATTCTAGAGAATAGTTTCTTATCTTCATCCTGCTAGTCATGTTTGCTGGTCCCTTTGATGTGATGGCTACTTTGAAATGCATTTGATGGCAAATTTTATTACCAACTTTTTTGGCTACATAAATCATATCAGATGGAAATATTAAGGAGTGCCCTGAACAGATCAGTTCTACGTATAAGAGGATGCGACCACACATGTCTTTTTGCCATTTTACCTTTTAAAACAATATATTGTGGTGGGTTAAGAGTTTGGGTCATGTTAGCCATGTGATGTATCTAGATCTGTCACTCATTACCCACCGCTCTAATTAAGAAACAGGTGATGCAAACAGTTGGTTGCACCATTGCTCTTAATTTACAGTAAGTAACATCCTAATGGTTTAAGTTCAATTTTTTTTTGTGTCCCAAAAACTTAACATGTCATCAACTCAGCTGTTTCATTTGAACTACAGATTTAATCTGTGAAACATGATATTTGGTATTTACTAACATGCAATTTTCATAGCCTAACCTATAGATGCTAGCCTATAAAACTTCATCTGAATCCAAAACCTACTTGACCTCTCCTAAATGTATTTATTTATTTTAAGATTGGAATTACATGCCATATCATTAAATGGAGATATACTATCTCTCAAATGTATAAATATATCTGTAGGTAATAATCTTGATTTCATTTAGCTGTATATGGAATCCCCGGTCATATATTAAAGTTACTCCAAGCATGCAAAGTTAACAAACTTTGATGGAGCTGTAAAATGATGGTGGACAATGTTTAAATGGCAGCTGCAGTTTGTCATAAAACTACCTTATAGGTAACTCATGGTCATATTACTGGTTGGCCATGCATATTGAGTATAAAGTAGAAAACAAATATTTTTTTGGTCACTGAAAGAAAATAGCTGGCTACAATGGAGTCGTAGAGTTAAAATAGTTAATTAGCATATTTATGAGTTGAAATACCTATCACACCATAGTTGGGCCGTTTTTTCTTCTATTCTGTACTTTCACATCCCGCTTCAAAGCACTATTTCATATTTACAGTATTGAGCAGTATGAATATATCATGTTTATCCGAAATATGGTGATCAGGAACTGCTGGCACTGTCAGTACGAGTGCTTTGAAGCATGATATGAGAGGTCAGTATAGAGTGGTTGCACTAGAAAGAAATTGTCCGAACTGGCTGATTACCATTTAACCAGTCTTTGAAGAAAAGATGTAATTATCCATGTTCTGGATAATATATGGATAACATGCAATATAGGTTATGATGGTATTTGTATCCTATCACTCCTCATATAAGTCTTTTATAGTGTAACTACTAACTATATGACACTCTTGCTGTACCAAGTCTATATGGCGGTCTGATAGTACAGTAGTTATGTGGAGATAGGTGAGCTCAGTTGTAAAATATCCATGCCAGGTCAGCTTGCTTTTAATGTCTTTCATAAATCGAAAAAATGTGGCTTCAACGCATCTCAATCAGAGTAAAGCGTGCAATTCCATCCCTTTGTCAAAATATTTTAGACATGCTTAAATGGCTGTTGGTTCTGTTGAGGCCTGCAGTCTCTGTTAAATACTGCCTAACCCTATTAAATTGTGCCCAGTGAAGTGCAAGTTTCAGTCAGCCAAGATAATTTCCCTAGACAATATTTCCTGTGAAATTTTTCCTATAAATTAAGGACCCCCTCCTTAGTCTAAACATTGTGCTAAATAAAGCTTGAAGTTTTACCTTTCAAGGATAAACACAGTTCCTAGAATGTTTAGTATTTGCATGATAAACTACTCCATAAAAGTCAGACATTGCTTAAAATGCTACTCTTAACGAGTTTGGCATGCACTTACCTCACAAGGTTACGATCAAAGTTTGCTTGTTTATACTAACATGATCTCAAATTAGCCTCAAAGTCTTAAATTTCCCTGGCCTCACATAATCCTCCATTCTGAAAGAGAAACTTTTATTCTGGAATGCCAAAACTTGCTTAAAACGGGTGTCTATACTTCTGAAATTTTTTACCAAATCTATCCAGTCCTTACCAAAGGAAAAAAAGTTGTCACATTTCTACAAATATTTGCTATTCTTATAGTTTAGAACTCATATTACTTTAAGCTTCTCACGATAAGCTGCTTTTCTCAAATCTATCAATATTAATTGTTTTTTGATATTTACAAATTTCAAGTCTTTTTATGTGCTAGTGCTTATATATAAATATGTCATTATGCTCTTACTTTGCAACTTCCAAAATCTTTTTCAAGTGTGACACAGATTATAGTCGTAGCTATACTACACACATTTTTCGAAACTCAGTGTAATACATGAGCACATTGGTACGGCATATATTCCATATGTTTTGCAACATCAATGTTTGCATTAACATATATTTTAGTAAAACTGTTCTACATGTTACTTTGAAATATTTCTTGATATAAAGTTACCAATTAGGGTACACTTGGTCTGAAAACTTGCAGGGTAATAATGTCATTTAAGCAAACCTTATCATTATGTTAAAACAAGCATATTGTATCATCTTAGATTCTGGTTTTGAGCTTTTATATTCTTGTTCAGAAATTTGTTAAAAAATGCCCAAAAAAAATTAACAAATGTACTTTTGACGAAATTAATCTCTGTGTACAGTAGGGCACATTCAAATGCAATCTTTGTTTCAATATAGTGTACTGTATTATCAGGCTTGATCTCACAAATTAACATATGTTGTGTACATGTTTTACTAACTGTTAAATGAATGTTACTTTATAATAGTTCAATCAATTGTCAATGTTGCATTTTGTCATAGTCACATATAGTAAACAATGACTTATATGAAACAAACGTTGCCCAATGTTACAATATCAGAAAACAAGTTTACTTCATCATAATAACGGTATTGTAAGGAAACTGAAAAGCAAAGATGATTTAGGTCATGAAAGGCAACGCCGGTTTGCATCTTGGGATGCGTAATATGGCTTTAATTGACAGCTCATGAATCTAGAGGCTTGAACTATAGACTGGTAAATTTATAGAAGCATATGCCAAATAAAGTAAAAAGCTTACCATGTTGTAATTTGCAGAATCACTGATATGTAGGTTTCGTTAAGGTTTTAACTCTATATATTCGTGATCGAATACTGGCATTAATATGCACGAATACACTTTACTGCAATCCATTACGGGGGAATCCATTTGTATCAATTAGATATATAGACACTAAATTAGAAGCCGTTTGAAAGTCTTCAATCGTAACATCACCGTTTTTTTAATAAAGTGTGCACCCAAATGGGAGGGAGTGGGGAGTGTTATATACGACAGTCAATAATGTGGAAATTATAATAACTTTGTGGGTTTAGCTTGTTGATGAAATTTGGAGACTTAACTTGAAGTCTTATGAAGATGAACTTCATGGCTGCGAATTCTTTTAGTCACTGTAATGACCAATATGTATTTAAAATAT
This sequence comes from Apostichopus japonicus, assembly GCF_037975245.1. Classification (NCBI taxonomy): domain Eukaryota; kingdom Metazoa; phylum Echinodermata; class Holothuroidea; order Aspidochirotida; family Stichopodidae; genus Apostichopus; species Apostichopus japonicus. Next base: position 1,608,600 of record NC_092581.1, read on the forward strand.
TCCTATATGTAAAAAAAAACCTCATCATGTGGACATCTTTTTTAAGATCTTAGTTAGAATCACCTATCTGATATTCTCTTTTTTCGTTTCAATCAGGCTTTTTGCAAGGATCGTGTTTGCATTCAGGCAATGTAAAAAATAAAGTCAGTCTATAAAACCCATTTCAATTACACCCAATGGCTTTGAAACACTGCTTTATGTCTTACCGACAATTTACTGTCGCTAATGCTGCCCAATTTAGGACGCTGTTTCCCATTATCTTAATTCCACAGGTGGTTATAAATTATTTAGAGACATTGCATTCTAATGTTAGAGCACTTTTCCGTACAAAACAATTGTGAGTTTTAAAAGCATCTAGAGTATTAAAAACAGAAATAAGTTATTTCTCTGTTCAGCAGGATATATTGCTATGACTAATTAACGACACTCATCAAAATTTGTGTTTTTAATGATGAAAGTATTTGTTGTCTCTATGCAATTCCAGGCAAATCACAGAGCTAACTAGAATTTCCCATCTTCCATTCCCTTTAATATGAGCACACATTGCACTAGAGACACAAATCAAATACAAAAATAAAATACTAGAATTTTACCAAGTTCGAACCCTGAGATATGATTAATCTGTGTATAGCCTTGAGGTATATCAAGGGATATCAATAAAAACGTCTTATAAATTGTGTTTCAGGTAACAACCTCTTGTCTTGCAATCTATTATATTTACTTCGCTCCTCGCTTACCTGTCTCCTCACAACCTTAGCACCTCATTCTACCGTGCCTATAAAGTCCTGGTAAATAAATAACACTGTGCGCCCTCTATGACCGGACCCCCCTTCCGGTCCCTCCTCCTTTTTCATTCTACCATTCCAAGTGCCTACACGCATATTTTTCTTGTGGATAGTTTCCTTGGAAAATTGTCTTGGTTTTCTTTGACGATCGCCGGAAGTTTTTTAGCTTCGGATCTTTAGAAGTTTGACAGTCCTTTCCTGACCGATAAGTATCCTTTTTGTCAAAAAGGGAGGGTTTTGGGGACTGTTTTCGTAGTGCGTTTCCTCCTCGGGTTGGTTTGCGGCGGGGTTAGCAGTTCCGCGAAACTGCCTAGGTTCCCGCCCTATTCCTCCCCACGCTAAAGCGTGTTGTTGTTATTGTGTTTTCTTAGCTTGTTTACTAGCTTCTTCCCCCCAATTAGTTTCTCTCGTCCCCCTTTTGGGGATTCATATTGCTCACGTATATTCACTCCTTTTTGTATGTATTTCTCGCTCTCTCATTTTCGTTTCAGCTTCCATTTTCTCGTTAGGCCACCCCGTAGCGTTACCTTGTTTACCGTTGCTAGGTTACGCTACGCTCCACCTAAGCATAATTCCCTCCCTAGTTCTCCCTTCTTACGCTAAGCTTCTATTGTTGTTCATTTATCACTAAGAAGTAATCTTCCTTAATCCGGTTATTCAGCATGTCACGCAATCCATTGAAGTGCATCAACTGCTCTATGTTTCGCCCAGGCAGAGCCTGGGACGAGCACGACCTTTGTCCAAAATGCAGATCCTGCACTCGACGAGACCCCTGCCTGGTGTGTATTAAGTTTACACCAGCTCAGTGGCAGGACATCGACCTGTGGCTTGAGGGCTTACGTAGCAAGCTCCAGGGAAGGCTGGACTCGATCCCGAGCGCAATCGGGGCGCCGGAGGTTCCAGGAATAACGGGAGATAGAGAGGAGGAGGGAGTAGTAGAGAGAGAGGTGGAGGAGAGTGGCCATGAGAGGGCCGAAGGAGAGAAAGAGGTAGAGAGAGAGGAAAGAGAAAGAGAAAGAGAAAGAATTCCCCTAACGGCCCGGCTACGTCCGGATCAGTTACGGCCAGAGGGAAGGGCAGGAGCAAAGGCAAGGCTCCTGCCAAGAAAAGACCTCCAAAGCAGAGGCACAGCTCGGCCGGGCTGGAGACTCCGTCTCAGTCCGGGCCGCAGCTACACAGACCCACAGAGCGCGGCCCTCCGGCCGTGGGAGGCTCGGGTCCAAAAGAGAGAGCAACCGAGGGGACGCGGAGACGGAGCCGGTCCCGTTCCAGGGAGCCGGACAGGGAGCCAGAGAGGCGGGTTCCGACGGAGATCCCGGCCCGAGAAAGTAGGGAGAGAGAGTCCTCCCGCCGACCCAGAAGGGAGAGATCGGGGTCGCATACAAGATCCCCAAGACGGAGAGAGAGGAAGAGATACTCTCCAATCTCCGACGAGTCCTCGGACTCTTCCGACGATGGATACAGAAGATCCAAGAGGAGGCGCCGGTCCCCGAGACGGCGTCAGGAAGAGGAACCAGCTTGGCTATCCAAACTCACCGGCCTGCTACGGCCCCTGCTGGAGCAAAGGACGTCCACGGTAGCCGACGTGGCACCGGGCCCTACCAGCCCCGTATCGACCATGGCCCCGCAACCGGCCCCGGACCCGGACGCTCTGGATTGCAGAGCATCGGTGAATCTTTCCGGCTTGGAGGACGAAGGGGAGCCCATAGATCCAGATCCTCTCGACTACGATCCTATGGAGGACAGCTTTGGCCACAATTACGAACCGGAGGAAGCGCCCGCGACAGGAGGAGCCCTCCCACAGGAGCTAATAACACGGGCGGCAGACATATTCAGACGACACCTGGGGTTCGAGGAACCCGAGACGCAACCGCAGAAGGCGGGCCGGGTATCAAAATTGACGGCGACCGGCGAAGCGTCATATAAGCCCAAAACTACCATACCAGTAGACGCAACCTGTTATGACAGATTTGAGGCCATTGCCAACAAGACCAAGTGGACGGCCTTCCCGGCCAGGGCAGATAGAGCGGTCAGGGTACCTGACGAGGCCTGGAAGGATCTATTTAGATGCCCAACCATCCCCCAGGAGGCCAAGGAGAGATTAAAAGCCGAACAAGGGGCCTCATCCACACACGTGTTCAAGACCCCGGACCAGAGGAAGCTAGAAGAGCTTTTGGTAGAGATGGACATGGCAGCCCGTTCGGGCATGAAGTTCGCATCGGTACTAATGCTATCAGCTGAAGTCCTCATGCGACACCATCAACAGCTCCCTGAGGACAGCAGCCAAGTATCCAGGGACGAAGCGGGCCAGCTCCTCCTGCTGCTGGGCCCCCTCGTCAGGCTCGCGTACGATCAATTTGCAAGGGTCGCTACCAGGTCCGTAAAGGCCCGTAGACAAAACATCGTCTCCGCCATCCATTGGCCTTCGACGGAGGCGAAGGACAGAATGCTGGAACTACCAATCCTCGGGGAAGACCTTTTTGCGGGCTGCTTCCAAAAGAAACTGCAGGAAGAGGTGGCCCGAAGGGAGACTCTGGCCAAATCAGAATTCCGACCCCCACCGACCCAGAGAACCAGACCCTTCCGCCCGAGGGAGAGCAGAGCACCTAGGGGAACGAGAGCAGCACCCGCCAAATCTATGAGCAGAGGAGCTCTCAGAGGCAGAAGCCGGGGGGCAGCCTCCCGTCCGACCCGCTCCTGGGCCCCCAGAGGAGGCAGAGGCTCGTCGTCGACCAGACGGGACAGTGACCGCCCCTCCACTCGACCAGCGTTCGCCGCCCAGCCCTAGGGGTGCCCACCTCACCGCGGCCATTCCGCCGGTGGGGGGGAGACTAACAAACTTCTCCCAGCAATGGGAATTTATTGGCGGGGACAAGTGGGTGTTGGACACAGTCAGACACGGGTACAAAATAGAATTCTCCTCCAGCCCACCCTTCGGGGGCGGAGGAAGGCAGACACTCACATCCATGGACCCCGTCAAACGCTTAGCCCTAGAAGGGGAAATTCTGGCCCTGCTGGCCAAGCAGGCAATTACAAGAGTTCCGGAAGAGACGGGACCACTCTTCCGGTCCTCCTTTTTTCTGACCAAAAAACGGGACGGCACCTGGCGTCCCATTCTAAACCTAAAACCCCTGAACACAAAACACATCAGACCAAAACACTTCCGTATGGAGACCTTAAACTTAATATTACCCCTACTCAGAAAGGGCATGTGGGCGGCGACCGTAGACTTACGGGACGCCTACCTGCACATCTTGATACACAGAGAACACCGACGATTCCTAGCGTTCCGGTACGCAGAACAAGACTACCAGTTCCAGGCGCTCCCATTCGACCTAGCCACGGCTCCCAGAACCTTCACGAGAGTCGCGGGAGCAGTAGTCGCCTACCTCAAAAAAAGAGGGGTCACCCTCTACGTATATCTAGACGACTGGTTGGTAGTAGGGAACAGCCTATCGGAAGCAACCAACAACGTCCACAAAACGCTCCAGACCCTTCAAGAACTGGGCTGGATCGTGAACCAGAAGAAATCACGGCCATCACCTTCCCAGACGATCCAGTTCCTCGGGGCCATACTGGACTTCACCACCGGGGTAGCCCGACCCTCAGAAGAAAGAGTCGCGGCAGTCAAGGCGACCACACAACAGATCTTGGCACACCGGGGGTCACCAACGGGGACATGGCTCCGGGCCCTGGGACTCATGGCCAGCCTCGTCGATATAGTGAGACTGTGCAGGCTACACATGCGACCTCTGCAACTGCACCTGCTGAGGTCCGCAGACCCTACAGACCCAGACAAAACAACGCTCATCTACAGGTCAGAGGAAGTCACCCAACACTTTCGATGGTGGCTCGACCCAAACAACTGGAGTTCAGGGGTACCCTTTGCGATACAGCTACCAATGACATCGATAACGACGGACGCGTCACTGTCCGGATGGGGAGCTCATTGGAGCAATCGCACAGCATGGGGGACGTGGTCGCAAACAGAAAGATCTCTCCACATCAACATCCTGGAGATGATGGCGGTCAAAAGAGCCCTGGAAATTTTCAACGACCACGTACAGGGAACGATAACCACAATCTTCACCGACAACACGACAGTGGTGGCCTACATCAATCGGCAGGGGGGCACCCGCTCAGAGAGACTGTGCCGACTCGCGTGGGAGGTGATAACAGCGGCCGAGGACTCCGGCATGATCCTACGGGCTTCCCACATCGCAGGCAAGCTCAACGTGATGGCGGACGCCTTATCCAGGGGGCATATAGACCCCAACGAATGGTCTCTGGAACAGGAGACTTGCGACAGAATCTTTTCGATCTTCGGCAGGCCCACGATAGACCTGTTCGCAACACACAAGAACAACAAACTCCAGACCTTCTGTTCCAGACGATTCCACCCCCTGGCCTACCACACGGACGCAATGTCCCTCTCCTGGGACCACATGGATGCGTACATCTTCCCGCCGCCGTGTATGATCGGACAAGTCCTCAGGAAAATTCGGAACTCCAAGGGCAGGTTCACACTAATAGCCCCGTTCTGGCCTCGCAGACCCTGGTTCGCCGAGATCCCCCAACTCCTCATGGACGTCCCAGTGAGTCTACCGGACAAGCCTCACCTACTGTCCCAGAGACAGGGAACTCTCTCCCACCCAGACATCAAGGGGTTACAATTAGTTGCCTGGAGGCTGTCCGGTCTTCCCTACGACAGAGTGGCTTTTCAGAAGCAGCTGCCGCGATGGCAGCCGACGCTAGAAGGGGAACGACCGCAGCGACTTACGATTCCCGTCTGCGGAAGTTCGACCAATGGTGCCGACCGAGACAGATACTGCTGCCTGCTGCCTCTGTGACACAGATAGCCGAGTTCCTCCTCTCACTCTTTGGAGAGGGGAAACAAGTCTCCACCATCAGGAATTACAGGTCGGCCATCGCTGCCATCCACCAGGGCTTCCCAGATGGCTCCACACTGAGCAATAACCCGTACATTGCACAGCTCATCAAAGGCATGGCGAATCGTCGCCCACAGATCAGACGGCTAGCCCCCTCCTAGGGACTCTCAGCAGTGTTACATGCCCTGGCAGGACCACCATACGAACCAATGGCTAACGCCTCCCTGGCTGCCCTCACAAAAAAGACACTCTTCCTCGTCGCAGTGGCGTCAGCAAGAAGGAGGAGTTGCCTCCACGCCCTATCCACCAAGCAGAATCACATCAGATTTGAGGGCCACGGGGTGAGGATGGTTCCAGACCCGTCATTTATTGCAAAGAACCAGACCTTGACCTTCCTGCCAGGAGACATTTTCATCCCGGAAATTAAGACCATGTCATCAGTAGCCGAGGACAAACGATGGTGTCCAGTCAGGGCACTGAAGTGGTACCTGAGCAAGACAGAGAAGTTAAGACAATCAACTTCTCTCTTCATCATACCACGACCACCCTACGCAGCGGCCTCCAAAGACACTCTATCCAGGTGGCTAGTAGAGATCATACGCCCGTTCACATCGGGGACCTCCCGACCAAGGGCTCACGACGTCAGAGGGGTCGCGGCCTCTACAGCCCTATTCGCCGGCATCCCGATAGAGGACATACTCAAAGCAGCAGCGTGGAAAACTCCAACTACGTTCGTCGCCTGCTACTTGACCGACACTTTACACGCCGAAGCGGCATTTGGTAGCGCGGTGATGCGAGGTCCGGTGGGTAACAGGTCCCACCCCTCGGGCCTCCCACCATCGGGCAGTGCCACTCGGTGCTAAGGTTGTGAGGAGACAGGTAAGCGAGGAGCGAAGTAAATATTCCAAAACTTACTGGTTTGGATATTTACGAGTGACGAGCTTACCTGTCTCCATTCCCGCCTCCCTCCCCCGAGAGGGTGGGGGGACACAGCCGGACGGAGGAGCGGTCGCTCGACTTGACTCACGACTCCGAGCTTCACACCAGATAGACAGAACCACCATCCACCAGAGAGCCATCAACTAAGTCTATCGGTGAGTGTACCTATGTGTTTCCGTATGCGTTTGCGTACATAGTCTTCCACTTACGTTCTCACCTAAGTTGGTCTAAGGGTAACAAGTGGCGGACCGTAAATCTTTAGGCTCCTGTTAGTGTAAGGGGTAGTTCCGCCTGCAGGGTTCAGGAGAGTGTCCCCCCTTCCCGCTGCGCCGGGGAGGGTTACACTCCCCCCTGCTAGGAAGGCGTCAGTGAATTTTTTTGTTAGGGGTTCACTTTGGGAAGTTAACTCGACGGGGGTCGTTGGGGGTGGCCAGTCCTTGCCACCCCCACTCCCGCGTCCGTGAGGCCACTCTTCAGGAATGGTCTCATGAGAAAGGAGGAGGGACCGGAAGGGGGGTCCGGTCATAGAGGGCGCACAGTGTTATTTATTTACCAGGACTTTATAGGCACGGTAGAATGAGGTGCTAAGGTTGTGAGGAGACAGGTAAGCTCGTCACTCGTAAATATCCAAACCAGTAAGTTTTGGAATATTTGCCATGATTAGGCATGTGAAAGTACATCTGATAAAAGGTACATCCAATAAAAATGAAAAAGAATAAAAGTTTTGTGAAATTTTCAAACTGATCATGTGATAAAATGCAACAATAGTTTTGCCAGACAGCTGTTCTTGTATATTCCTCTTGTACTAACTTCTGTATATTTTTTCTTCGTTTTGTTTAAAGAATCTCAACATGATAGTCTTCTAACTGCATGGCTTGCTGTGAGATTTGCCTCTCTGGTTGCATGGTATAACTAGTTGACCTTGAGGTCAACTTTGAAATTGGATTTGCTTCAAAGTCATCCACGAAGCTACCAGTCATGTTCTCAGTCTGCTACACGTACCTTACCGTGGCTCATTTTTGGCGCCACCACAGAAAGGAGCAGGCCGTGATGAAGGCCCTGCAGATGCACGGGGTGTTTCAGAGCGTGGCCTTCAGGAAGATCTTACAGGGTGACGAGGAGGGATGGAACCGGAAGACTACGAGGGCGTCAGAACTGTGCGAGGTTCAGGACGAGAGGGCAAAGTTCAGCCACTTTTCAAAGTACATCGAACCCAGCCTTGGAAAACAGATGGTGATCGTCAAACCCAAGGTTGGTAACATATTGTAATTATTATTTTGATTTTTTTATATTTTTTTTGACATTAAGATGTTGAGATACTTGTATGAATGTAATAATAATAATAATAATAATAACAGAGATTTATAATGCGCACGTATCCACCCTACAGGGTGCTCAAGGCGCTGATTATTACCCCTGGTCATTGGTAACTTGTCACACCCACACACCAAAGTGTGCACAATTCAATCAATCTCTCCTGGGGCACCACAGTGCACCACAGCCACGTGTCCCCCGGGGGACTTCCCATAGGGTGCAGCCACAAACCGGCGCACGCAACTATAATTACAAGTTACCTCGCAGGTCCCCATTTATACACCTGGGTGAAGAGAGGCAATGGAGATAAAGCGCCTTGCCCAAGGACACAACGCAATGATCTGGCCAGGGCTCGAACCTGTAATCCTTAGATCACAAGTCCACTGCCTTAACCACTTGACCACAACGCCCTCCTTGTTGAATGGAGACTGGTAAGAGATCTACTGATTCAAAAATGTATTTTACTTCACTCCTCACTTACCTGTCTCCTCAACATAAAAAATATGAAGATAAAAAACAGACCAAACTGTGAAACAAGCATGCAGAGGAAAGTGAAGCTCTGAGGAACTGGGCACTACCTGGCCTAACAATGGATACAAAAATAGTATCCAAATGATATAGACCTGTACGCTGTTCAAAACTATTCCTTTCTGCCTTGTACCTCCTCCTGTTTTACCACCCCCATAATGCACCAGCTGCCTTTTGTACTCTACCAAGTATCAGAGACTGAGATTTCTAGTGAGGGCCACATCAGACAATTTTGTGACTCAAGCCCTAGGCAGGTTTTCCTCATTCCTTAAAGAGTTCTTTTTGTCTCTTTTCTTTTTTGAAGAGAGAATCTATAGATCCCTCTTACCTCAGTGATAGAGAAAATTAAAATGTACTAGCTCAAATTAAGTTCTGCTAGGAGTACCTATGAATATCTTCTTGTTGGTGTTACAGATTAATTTCTAAAGTTATAGCTGACCTGTAAATAGGATGTAAGGTGAGAGGTTGGGTAAATGTGTAAACTGCTTTGATCCTGAGCAGAACAAAATAGTTTGAAATATGGGTTGAAAAACTTTTGATTTGTTTCTGAGCTTGGCCTAGTAACTAACCATTACATACTTTCACTGTATTTTTGTTCAATGTCTCGTTGACATATATCAGGTAGTTTGTAGTTGAGCTACTGCGTTCATTGCCGCTCTAGTATATAGAGAGTTACAGTACTTGGCAAGTTTCTCACGTCACTGACATAGTAGTGTGCACTGTACATATAAGCCTCTCATACTGAATAAAGGATAGCCATTTCATCTTTGTGATGAGCAAGTAAACTCAGGTTTAGGTTCCAGTTAAACCTTTAAATGTCAAACAGTCAAACTAGGCTTGTAGCAGATGGATACATTTCCAATGAAACGGCTCCCCGACACACATCCACTACGATTAAATATTAATAGTGTTGCATATTCGTCTGACTAAAAGATGTTTTCTGTCTGCACCTCATGAAAACCTGCAGTTAGAATGCATGTGGCTAAAAGCCAGTGGACTTGTGATCTAAGGTTTGCAGGTTAGAGTCCTTGAGGCCAGCTCATTACGTTGTGTCCTTGGACAATGCACTTTTTATCTCCATTGCCTCTCTTCACCCAGGTGTATAAATGAGGACCTAAGAGTTAAACTGTCAATTGGGCGGCGCTGTTTAGCTGCTGCCATGTTTAGTTTGACAGGTTATCATTGACAAGGGTAATATTGTGATGCGCCTTGAGCACCATTATCAGTGGATATGTCTGTGTTTCATAAATCGTCAATAATGTTATTATTATTAATATTATATACGGATAGAATGCAAATATATGTATACATATGTACATATAGCATTCTTAGCAGATACATCTATAGTAGTTGACTGCCTTGCCTCCTGTTTGCCCCAAATATGTAACTCTTGACTGAAGTCGTTGTCATGAAGTGATATTGCTAGTTACTATAGTTACACCAGAATGAACCTTCTTGTTATGGGAAGGTTACATTTATACTTTCACATGGAATAGTCCACTCTATTAGCGTGAGTGAATTTTCCATGGAAGCTGAAACATCGGCATCCTAAATTATGATCAAACTTGTAGAAAAAGACCAAATTGGGAACAATTATTGAATTCTGTAAAAAAGCAAAATCCATAGCTATATTACTACAAGCTGGTGCAAGTAATTAAATAAAACCTCTAATGCAAGCATGCACAAGAAAATTTTTCTAAAAGGTAAAGTTTGGTTGGGCGTGGACTTTTGACCAAGACCTAGTAAACTCACATCTATAACTGAATACTTACTTCTCACTCTAACTGAGAGATTTGGTTAAACACACACACAAATACTAAGAAATTAGTGAGGTGTAAATGCTTTCATGTAATTGAAGAAATAAAAAAACAATTCTCTCAAACTTAATGTAGTTGGGAATCATAAACTTCAAAAAAATTAGTGAGATGTAAATGCTTAAATGTAATTGTGAAGAAATTATTAAAAAAAACTTAATGTAGTTGCGAATCATAATATTTACTTCGCTCCTCGCTTACCTGTCTCCTCACAACCTTAGCACCTCATTCTACCGTGCCTATAAAGTCCTGGTAAATAAATAACACTGTGCGCCCTCTATGACCGGACCCCCCTTCCGGTCCCTCCTCCTTTTTCATTCTACCATTCCAAGTGCCTACACGCATATTTTTCTTGTGGATAGTTTCCTTGGAAAATTGTCTTGGTTTTCTTCGACGATCGCCGGAAGTTTTTTAGCTTCGGATCTTTAGAAGTTTGACAGTCCTTTCCTGACCGATAAGTATCCTTTTTATCAAAAAGGGAGGGTTTTGGGGACTGTTTTCGTAGTGCGTTTCCTCCTCGGGTTGGTTTGCGGCGGGGTTAGCAGTTCCGCGAAACTGCCTAGGTTCCCGCCCTATTCCTCCCCACGCTATAGCGTGTTGTTGTTTTTGTGTTTTCTTAGCTTGTTTACTAGCTTTCTTCCCCCCAATTAGTTTCTCTCGTCCCCCTTTTGGGGATTCATATTGCTCACATATATTCACTCTTTTTCGTATGTATTTCTCGCTCTCTCATTTTTGTTTCAGCTTGCATTTTCATGTTAGGCCACCCCGTAGCGTTACCTTGTTTACCGTTGCTAGGTTACGCTACGCTCCACCTAAGCCTAATTCCCTCCCTAGTTCTCCCCTCTTACGTTAAGCTTCTATTGTTGTTCATTTATCACTAAGAAGTAATCTTCCTTAATCCGGTTATTCAGCATGTCACGCAATCCATTGAAGTGCATCAACTGCTCTATGTTTCGCCCAGGCAGAGCCTGGGACGAACACGACCTTTGTCCAAAATGCAGATCCTGCACTCGACGAGACCCCTGCCTGGTGTGTATTAAGTTTACACCAGCTCAGTGGCAGGACATCGACCTGTGGCTTGAGGGCTTACGTAGCAAGCTCCAGGGAAGGCTGGACTCGATCCCGAGCGCAATCGGGGCGCCGGAGGTTCCAGGAATAATGGGAGATAGAGAGGAGGAGGGAGTAGTAGAGAGAGAGGTGGAGGAGAGTGGCCAGGAGAGGGCCGAAGGAGAGAAAGAGGTAGAGAGAGAGGAAAGAGAAAGAGAAAGAATTCCCCTAACGGCCCCGGCTACGTCCGGATCAGTTACGGCCAGAGGGAAGGGCAGGAGCAAAGGCAAGGCTCCTGCCAGGAAAAGACCTCCAAAGCAGAGGCACAGCTCGGCCGGGCTGGAGACTCCGTCTCAGTCCGGGCCGCAGCTAAACAGACCCACAGAGCGCGGCCCCCCGGCCGTGGGAGGCTCGGGTCCTAAAGAGAGAGCAACCGAGGGGACGCGGAGACGGAGCCGGTCCCGTTCCAGGGAGCCGGACAGGGAGCCGGAGAGGCGGGTTCCGACGGAGATCCCGGCCCGAGAAAGTAGGGAGAGAGAGTCCTCCCGCCGACCCAGAAGGGAGAGATCGGGGTCGCATACAAGATCCCCAAGACGTAGAGAGAGGAAGAGATACTCTCCAATCTCCGACGAGTCCTCGGACTCTTCCGACGATGGATACAGAAGATCCAAGAGGAGGCGCCGGTCCCCGAGACGGCGTCAGGAAGAGGAACCAGCTTGGCTTTCCAAACTCACCGGCCTGCTACGGCCCCTGCTGGAGCAAAGGACGTCCACGGTAGCCGACGTGGCACCGGGCCCTACCAGCCCCGTATCGACCATGGCCCCGCAACCGGCCCCGGACCCGGACGCTCTGGATTGCAGAGCGTCGGTGAATCTTTCCGGCTTGGAGGACGAAGGGGAGCCCATAGATCCAGATCCTCTCGACTACGATCCTATGGAGGACAGCTTTGGTCACAATTACGAACCGGAGGAAGCACCCGTGACAGGAGGAGCCCTCCCACAGGAGCTAATAACGCAACCGCAGAAGGCGGGCCGGGTATCAAAATTGACGGCGACCGGCGAAGCGTCATATAAGCCCAAAACTACCATACCAGTAGACGCAACCTGTTATGACAGATTTGAGGCCATTGCCAACAAGACCAAGTGGACGGCCTTCCCGGCCAGGGCAGATAGAGCGGTCAGGGTACCTGACGAGGCATGGAAGGATCTATTCAGATGCCCAACCATTCCCCAGGAGGCCAAGGAGAGATTAAAAGCCGAACAAGGGGCCTCATCCACACACGTGTTCAAGACCCCGGACCAGAGGAAGCTAGAAGAGCTTCTGGTAGAGGTGGACATGGCAGCCCTTTCGGGCATGAAGTTCGCATCGGTACTAATGCTATCAGCCGAAGTCCTTATGCGACACCACCAACAGCTCCCTGAGGACAGCAGCCAAGTATCCAGGGACGAAGCGGGCCAGCTCCTCCTGCTGCTGGGCCCCCTCGTCAGACTCGCGTACGATCAATTTGCAAGGGTCGCTACCAGGTCCGTTAAGGCCCGTAGACAAAACATCGTCTCCGCCATCCACTGGCCTTCGACGGAGGCGAAGGACAGAATGCTGGAACTACCAATCCTCGGGGAAGACCTTTTTGCGAGCTGCTTCCAAAAGAAACTCCAGGAAGAGGTAGCCCGAAGGGAGACTGGCCAAATCAGAATTCCGACCCCCACCTACCCAGAGAACCAAACCCTTCCGCCCGAGGGAGAGCAGAGCACCTAGGGGAACGAGAGCAGCACCCGCCAAATCTATGAGCAGAGGAGCTCTCAGAGGCCGAAGCCGGGGGGCAGCCTTCCGTCCAACCCGCCCCTGGGCCCCCAGAGGAGGCAGAGGCTCCACGTCGACCAGACGGGACAGTGACCGCTCCTCCAATCGACCAGCGTTCGCCGCCCAGCCCTAGGGGTGCCCACCTCACCGCGGCCATTCCGCCGGTGGGGGGGAGACTAACAAACTTCTCCCAGCAATGGGAATTTATGGGCGGGGACAAGTGGGTGTTGGACACAGTCAAACACGGGTACAAAATAGAATTCTCCTCCAGCCCACCTTTCGGGGGCGGAGGAAGGCAGACACTCACACCCACGGACCCCGTCAAACGCTTAGCCCTAGAAGGGGAAATTCTGGCCCTGCTGGCCAAGCAGGCAATTACAAGAGTTCCGGAAGAGACGGGACCACTCTTCCGGTCCTCCTTTTTTCTGACCAAAAAACGGGACGGCACCTGGCGTCCCATTCTAAACCTAAAACCCCTGAACACAAAACACATCAGACCAAAACACTTCCGTATGGAGACCTTAAACTTAATATTACCCCTACTCAGAAAGGGCATGTGGGCGGCGACCGTAGACTTACGGGACGCCTACCTGCACATCTTGATACACAAAGAACACCGACGATTCCTAGCGTTCCGGTACGCAGAACAAGACTACCAGTTCCGGGCGCTCCCATTCGGCCTAGCCACGGCTCCCAGAACCTTCACGAGAGTCGCGGGAGCAGTAGTCGCCTACCTCAGAAAAAGAGGGGTCACCCTCTACGTATATCTAGACGACTGGTTGGTAGTAGGGAACAGTCTATCGGAAGCAACCAACAACGTCCACAAAACGCTCCAGACCCTTCAAGAACTGGGCTGGATCGTGAACCAGAAGAAATCACGGCTATCACCCTCCCAGACGATCCAGTTCCTCGGGGCCATACTGGACTTCACCACCGGGGTAGCCCGACCCTCAGAAGAAAGAGTCGCGGCAGTCAAGGCGACCACACAACAGATCTTGGCACACCGGGGGTCACCAACGGGGACATGGCTCCGGGCCCTGGGACTCATGGCCAGCCTCGTCGATATAGTGAGACTGTGCAGGCTACACATGCGACCTCTGCAACTGCACCTGCTGAGGTCCGCAGACCCTACAGACCCAGACAAAACAACGCTCATCTACAGGTCAGAGGAGGTCACACAACACTTTCGATGGTGGCTCGACCCAAACAACTGGAGTTCAGGGGTACCCTTTGCGATACAGCTACCAATGACATCGATAACGACGGACGCGTCACTGTCCGGATGGGGAGCTCACTGGAGCAATCGCACAGCATGGGGGACGTGGTCCCAAACAGAAACATCTCTCCACATCAACATCCTGGAGATGATGGCGGTCAAAAGAGCCCTGGAAGCTTTCAACGACCACGTACAGGGAACGATAACCACAATCTTCACCGACAACACGACAGTGGTGGCCTACATCAATCGGCAGGGGGGCACCCGCTCAGAGAGACTGTGCCGACTCGCGTGGGAGGTGATAACAGCGGCCGAGGACTCCGGCACGATCCTAAGGGCTTCCCACATCGCAGGCAAGCTCAACGTGATGGCGGACGCCCTATCCAGGGGGCATATAGACCCCAACGAATGGTCTCTGGAACAGGAGACTTGCGACAGAATCTTTTCGATCTTCGGCAGGCCCACGATAGACCTGTTCGCAACACACAAGAACAACAAACTCCAGACCTTCTGTTCCAGACGATTCCACCCCCTGGCCTACCACACGGACGCAATGTCCCTCTCCTGGGACCACATGGATGCGTACATCTTCCCGCCGCTATGTATGATCGGACAAGTCCTCAGGAAAATTCGGAACTCCAAGGGCAGGTTCACACTAATAGCCCCGTTCTGGCCTCGCAGACCCTGGTTCGCCGAGATCCCCCAACTCCTCATGGACGTCCCAGTGAGTCTACCGGACAAGCCCCACCTACTGTCCCAGAGACAGGGAACTCTCTCCCACCCAGACATCAAGGGGTTACAATTAGTTGCCTGGAGGCTGTCCGGTCTTCCCTACGACAGAGAGGCTTTTCAGAAGCAGCTGCCGCGATGGCAGCCGACGCTAGAAGGGGAACGACCGCAGCGACTTACGATTCCCGTCTGCGGAAGTTCGACCAATGGTGCCGACCGAGACAGATACTGCTGCCTGCTGCCTCTGTGACACAGATAGCCGAGTTCCTCCTCTCACTCTTCGGAGAAGGGAAACAAGTCTCCACTATCAGGAATTACAGGTCGGCCATCGCTGCCATCCACCAGGGCTTCCCAGATGGCTCCACACTGAGCAATAACCCGTACATTGCACAACTCATCAAAGGCATGGCGAATCGTCGCCCACAGATCAGACGGCTGGCCCCCTCCTGGGGACTCTCAGCAGTGTTACATGCCCTGGCAGGACCACCATACGAACCAATGGCTAACGCCTCCCTGGCTGCCCTCACAAAAAAGACACTCTTCCTCGTCGCAGTTGCGTCAGCAAGAAGGAGGAGTTGCCTCCACGCCCTATCCACCAAGCAGAATCACATCAGATTTGAGGGCCACGGGGTGAGGATGGTTCCAGACCCGTCATTTATTGCAAAGAACCAGACCTTGACCTTCTTGCCAGGAGACATTTTCATCCCGGAAATTAAGACCATGTCATCAGTAGCCGAGGACAAACGATGGTGTCCAGTCAGGGCACTGAAGTGGTACCTGAACAAGACAGAGAAGTTAAGACAATCAACTTCTCTCTTCATCATACCACGATCACCCTACGCAGCGGCCTCCAAAGACACTCTATCCAGGTGGCTAGTAGAGATCATACGCCCGTTCACATCGGGGACCTCCCGACCAAGGGCTCACGACGTCAGAGGGGTCGCGGCCTCTACAGCCCTATTCGCCGGCATCCCGGTAGAGGACATACTCAAAGCAGCAGCGTGGAAAACTCCAACTACGTTCGTCGCCTGCTACTTGACCGACACTTTACACGCCGAAGCGGCATTTGGTAGCGCGGTGATGCGAGGTCCGGTGGGTAACAGGTCCCACCCCTCGGGCCTCCCACCATCGGGCAGTGCCACTCGGTGCTAAGGTTGTGAGGAGACAGGTAAGCGAGGAGCGAAGTAAATATTCCAAAACTTACTGGTTTGGATATTTACGAGTGACGAGCTTACCTGTCTCCATTCCCGCCTCCCTCCCCCGAGAGGGTGGTGGGACACAGCCGGACGGAGGAGCGGTCGCTCGACTTGACTCATGACTCCGAGCTTCACACCAGATAGACAGAACCACCATCCACCAGAGAGCCATCGACTAGGTCTATCGGTGAGTGTACCTATGTGTTTCCGTATGCGTTTGCGTACATAGTCTTCCACTTATGTTCTCACCTAAGTTGATCTAAGGGTAACAAGTGGCGGACCGTAAATCTTTAGGCTCCTTGTTAGTGTAAGGGGTAGTTCCGCCTGCAGGGTTCAGGAGAGTGTCCCCCCTTCCCGCTGCGCCGGGGAGGGTTACACTCCCCCCTGCTAAGAAGGCGTCAGTGAATTTTTTGTTAGGGGTTCACTTTGGGAAGTTAACTCGACGGGGGTCGTTGGGGGTGGCCAGACCTTGCCACCCCCACTCCCGTGTCCGTGAGGCCACTCTTTAGGAATGGTCTCATGAGAAAGGAGGAGGGACCGGAAGGGGGGTCCGGTCATAGAGGGCGCACAGTGTTATTTATTTACCAGGACTTTATAGGCACGGTAGAATGAGGTGCTAAGGTTGTGAGGAGACAGGTAAGCTCGTCACTCGTAAATATCCAAACCAGTAAGTTTTGGAATATTTCCTTTTATTTTGAAAAGTCAGTTTGTGGTATCATCTGAAGCTCGTACTAAAAGTAACAGGCTTCCCGTACACATTCGTTCACTTCAGTAATTACCACAAAAGTTGTGTCCCCTTCTTCGAATGTCTGAAAAATTGTTTACATTTGGTGAGGCAAACTTTCATCGATGTACCAGCCACATTGGATCGTGGAACCTGGATCCTGAGTTTGTTAAATTTTATACTGATATTACCGACTTCATATACGCTACTCACAGAATGGGATCGAAGACAAAAATAGTCTCGACGCCATCAAACAGATCAGAATATTGTTTTTCCTCTGGTTATCCCCAAGAGATGGTCAGAAATGTCTTGTAAAGTCTATATTCATCGTCGAGCTGTGAGAATTGTCCCAACTTAAAACCAACAAAGTTCTTGTCAATATTTTGGCATTAATGGATGCCTAAATCAATTTCAAAATGTCAAAGAGTTCATCTTTAAATGCCAGAGTGGTGGAAGTGGAGGGAGAGATTTCCCCTTTAGATCAAAAGGGAAGATCTGAATCCATCAGTCTCCAGCTTCTCCTCCGAGGGGAAGATAAACTAAATGTTGGGACAATTATAGTTGTTTTCTCACTTTGCTGTTTTATTAGAATCATCCAGGTTGCTTAATGATTTTGCTGTATGAATGCCGATGCTCGCTCAGAAGTAGTAAACGATGTTTAATATTCTCCGAGTAAAATGACGTTCACAAAAAGAAAAGGAAGAAACCCTGTAGGGATCTGTTTGAAAGGTTATAAACTTGATGGTTTGCAGGAAATACTTCAAGTTTTATAGCAAGCCGTACGTAGTAATTGGTGTTGGTAAAACGTTCTAATTGTCAAAATTTTTGGAGAGGATATGTCGATTTTCTTACCAAATGTACTATATCGTTGTGATTTTAATAAATATTTACAATGGTATCATTAGTGACCACTGTACAAAGTAATAATATTTTATAAAACCCTTTTTACATGAGTGCAGCTGTATTTTATTTATTTTGTTGTCAATGGGGCTCTGCCAAAATTAATAGAGGGCTCTATCATCCCAGAACGGCGAAACTAGACAAGCCGTCCCATGGAATTTCCACGAATTGTCAAAAGTCCTTGAACAATTAAAAATTTTCCCATTTGGATTTCCATTCGTAGAAAAAGCGTAAATGTCATTTGTAGTAGTTTATAATACAAACTAAAGGCAGATCATAGCATAATTTCATAGCCTGTTTCCATTTACCCTCATTTTCTCTTGGTATTTTAAGTTTTATCTTGAAAGAAATACTTGTTTTTTATCGATCAGAGCGTTGTTTCTAAACTTGGACATGTGATTGTCATCCTTGAAACATACAACCGTGAAATTAATGAGAGGCCCTCCATATTCCAATCCTCCCAAAGTGTAGATAAGAACATTTGAACATATCAACATGTGCGGTCAACATTAATAAAACGTCCCTCGATTTCCTAGAAGAAAAACATGGTCACCTCATATTTGGAATGTCATGCCACATTTGGGCACTAAAAGGGTTCTAAAACTTCCGGATTGAAGCATGTGGTTACAACAGATGCTGACTTTGATCAAGCTAATGCATCAGCAAGCAAACAACGAAGGAATTTATGTAGATTTTGATTTCCGTAGAAGACTTTTTCAGCCTTGGCAACAAGATGGAGGATTAGATCCTCTCAGTTGTGGCATGTCGATCATCAGAAAGTTTTGCTGATTTTTCTTTGAATGTTCACTTTGGCTCCTTTATTTTCTAAATTAGCCATCCTAAAATGCCAGGTGGAATATTATAGAGTCAGTACCTAACAACTACTTTTGAAATCGTTTGGCTGTTTGGTTGCCATGGTGATAAGATTTTAACCTTCTGTTTGGATTGATCGAAATCTGAGTCGTCCTCAATCCAAATTTCAAAACATTGATTCCTTTAATACTTAATCACAAAAGATTGATCAATCACTTATAACAAATTGGTATGGATTAGCTAATTGCATGTATTTACATCTAGGCAAAGTTTACCTGCAAAGTGGAACAACCTCGAATCACAATTTCTTCATTTAAACTGAATCGCCCATAGATCGGTATATGACCTATTTCTAGAAAGGAAGTAATAAATGCCAAAATATGTTGGATTTCTCTGTTCTTTACGACTCTTCTCGTTTGAAATTTGAAGCGAGAATTAAAATAGTACTTGAAGGGATATTCCAGTGGCAGACAATGGGATTATATATGGGGGAAACCCCAATGAAAGAAATATATTCCACCCTGCAATCTCAATGCCTTTGTCCCTATTCAAGTCAAGATATGGTTGATTGAATGAAACCTTGATACTTCCCTGGAGTGGATCACAGATAATGGTCGTGTGATGTCAAAGGGCAAATGTCCTGTAAAACAGCTTTACTTTCTATATTCTTCTGGTTGATTTAATCTCTGAAACCTGATATGTTCTGAATGTCTACTTAATGGTGTTCTCTGTATTCATATCGATAACATATCATTCACTCTGCTGCTGTTGCCAACTTATATGCACTCTCAAAATACCACCAAATTTTAAGGAAAATATTTATATCCTCCCCTATCGAAAATGCATGATGAAAAGGTCATATGGTTTTGACATATAGATAGTAGAAAATTTCCGGCATTTCTTTGTAAGGAGTAATATTAACTTCAGCCACTGGAAGATCTGTTTATAAAGGTCAACGTACAGGTTGTTTGTGAACTGCATGTGTATGGACCTAATCAGATTATTTCTCGAAGAGTAGGGACTTAAAAGCAATGTAGTGCAGGTCATTGCAGTGTCCACTATTCGGGGCAAAAGGATATCGTAAAACTTACTGTACGTTATCGCACAAGTAGCCACTTCCGTAGGATAGATTGACACTTGATCACTTAATTGTCTCTCGTTTTCATTGATCTGGCTGAGGATATTGCTGCGAGGTTTAGGCCACGTTCATGGCAACAATTCAGTTAAGTGTGTCATTCTTATCGTCATGGAAATATCAGATTCCATCAGTTCAGATGTTTCGACCTAGTTAGTGGTTAATCTACGTATCAAAAAGTGTTTAGAATTGCAGCATAATTGGCAGTCGGTGCAAACAGAATGAAATACAGTAGATGTGTAAGTGGCTCTCTGTGTGTGTTTACCTGTCCAGATTAATGTGTAATGAAGTACCACAAACACCATGCATGTACTTGTTATGAATTACTTTAGCTGTTTTGATTACATTAACTAGCATTAAGCATTTCAGCTTAAATTTGTCTGCTTTATATATCTGCCAAGATTATTGAAATTACTCTGCTTCCTCACTTGTGTGTCTCTTCACAACTTGCCCTCAATGGCGTAGCAAGGAGCAGCAGGAGCAGCAAGGAGCAGCCTGGCCACAATGCAGCAGTAGGATATGGGGCCCCCTAGTGAGAGTCCACTCGGTTGAGCAATCTTTCACATTTGGGACAGCTTGATATGGCACTCTCCTTCCCCTCCCCTAACTGGACCCATATACCCTCTTCTCTGCTAATATATTGTACTACAATAAGAAACATCCACACTAGTACTAGCAAGATCAAGTTTCTACTGTACAGCCCATTGGAGACCTAGCTGTTGGGGAAAAGAGTCTAGACAAAATTGATATTATATATATTATAATTTGAGGCATATTTTGATATTGAAGCAGAAAACTATTGAATTTCTACAGTGACATCATGATTTACGACTCCAAGCAAAATTTATGGATGCTTGATCAGTTTGAAGCTGATATTGTTTTTAATGAAATTTAATCATTTTCTCTTTAAAATAGTCATTCTTTATCTCTGTGGTAACAGCTCAAACTTTATTGTGCTCATAAGAATTACTAAGAACTTTTACTTTACTCTATAAATTTGGGACAAAGCAAGGAAACCAGAACGTCTGTGCTCTCAACGGACTTCAACTACTATCGATTGCTTGCTTTCTCTTCTATTTAATGCAATCTGATTCTTTTGTTTTCAAGCTGTTTCGATATAGTTAAATTAGGTCGAGAATTAAAGGCTTCTTAAAAGATGTACATATAAATTGAGTAGTTAGCATGTTTAGCACAGAAAGAATTTTGAGCAAAATTCTTGCTGCAATGCTTTACTGGTACTTTGTCTCATGTCAATAGGTCAGGAAAGTTCGAAATCCAGGTTTTATGATGACCAACTCCAAAAGTGAAACTAGTTCCTTTATTAGCCAAAACAATCCAATATATAGTCGGACATAAAAATGATAGAAATGTTATTTAAGCTGAAGACATCAGGCAAACACTTTCCATCAGTTGTACAAGAATTCATTAGATAAAATTTTGTGGGACCCAACATTTTTAGCTCATACCAGCATGCTGGTGTGAGCTATTGTTACAGTGCGGCGTCTATCACTCTATCATTCTATCACTCTATCACTCTATCACTCTATCCGTCAACAATTGGTAAAACCACTCCCACTCGCACAGTGTTTGATGGAATTTCATGAAACTTGGACACAAGGACCATTGGGTATAGGGCCATCAGAGATGGTCCGAAATTTGGGGTCAAAGGTCACCTGTGGGCCGTAATGGGCCATTTTGTGGAAATACGCAAAATGCTTCTTCTCCTACAGATTCCATGGTACAATGTTGAGGGTTTGTCACGATAGTGCTATGGTAGTTTTACCTTCAGGGTGTTCATGAATTTGAGATCAAAGATCAACTAGGGGTCTTTTGTGGCCCGGGCCACGGCCCTATATTTTCAAATTGCTCCTGTTCGTACAGTGTATGGCCAATTATAATGAAACTTGGTCACAATGTTCCTCGGGATGAGAGTTACGAGGGGTGTTCGGAAAATTGAGGTCAAAGGTCATTTAGGGGGTCATCGGGGGTCATTCTTTGTAATATTTTCAAATATCTCAGTCTCCTCAAGATTTTGATGGATCATATTCAAAGTTGAACTGATGATTGTTGGATTGTGTATGAATAAGGTGATGCCTAAAAATTTTTGGTCAAAAGTTAATTAATTACAAGTAATCCCCATTGTTTAAAAAAATCTGAGCTTTCACTTTTTGCCGAAGCTCCTTTAATTTGTCTCCCAATCCCTGCAGTGTTTGTTTACATTTGTGGTTAAGCTCTGCAGAGGCTGTTAGTGGAATTAAAGCAGGACTGGGAGTTGTTATTAACTGTTGAACTGTAAGCATGAGAGCCCTATAGCCAATCAGCACTTGCCGATTCTTAAAGGTCTTTGAGCCTGAGGTATGTAGGCAGCTTGTGAAGTTATGTCTTGTAGGGAGTGCTTGTTATGTCTGCTAAGGTAGAGGGGAGAAAGTTGAATAGGGTAGGCCAGTGGTATTGTTTGAGAGAGTGGGTAAAATAGGATTTAAAGGGGAAAATAGGAAATTATAGCCAGTGGTGTGGCCAGGATTCTGCTAACGAAGGGGGGGGGGGTTATCCCTCACGGGCCCAAAATTGGTTTTGTGGGCCCTACATTTTTCAGCTCGAAAAGGTATGAGCTTCTGCACCATTGGTGCTCTAGTTGGAATGAAATAAGGTGGTTGGTCAGTCAGTTACTTTAGCACAGCCAAATTTTGTAACTCAACTGTAGACCTTGTTGTTGAGATTAAAAGGATATTCAG
Source organism: Apostichopus japonicus (assembly GCF_037975245.1). Lineage (NCBI taxonomy): Eukaryota > Metazoa > Echinodermata > Holothuroidea > Aspidochirotida > Stichopodidae > Apostichopus > Apostichopus japonicus. Next base: position 1,631,164 of record NC_092581.1, read on the forward strand.
TTATAGATGAATATTAGATGACTTTGTGTAGCTGTTACCAGGGTAACAGCTTACTGGTCAGAATGACTCCAAGTTACACTCCAATACAACTATGTACATATCTTTATACCAAAATTTGTAAAAAAATTCTAAAGTGTAAATTACAATAATTTTAGCATAGCAACCAATTAGGTTTCAAATGATCTTCTCTGAAGCAGTACTTTTGTCATATGAGAAGATATGGCCTCAGGTTTATTAGTATAAATAATATCTAATGTAGATATAATGCATGCACTAAAGCACATTTTTAGCAGCTGGCGTGAAAGACGAGAATGCTTAAAATTCTTGGAAATGCAGCAAGATGACAATTACAGCTTGTACCTATACTTTTTTGTCAGCCATTTTGATGTTCTTTTGCATATACACATAACTAATAGGCCTATGTTCGACAGATTGTTTAACCAAAAGCACTTTTCTGCTAGTAATTGTCACTCGATCCAGTGTAGGTTTACACTCAACAAATGAGATTGATGGGTGAAGGAGTAATTATCTGAAGTTATCTCTAAACGGGATACTAAATCATGTATACAAAAATGTACTGTGTCATTTCAAATAATTCATGCACACTGTATGTACTTAAATTAAAACATAACTTTATATGACGATGATTTTCAAGCAACAGATCGGATTGTAAAATTACACTTTGTGATGAAAGTACGTATCCAGTTTCTTTGACAGGATCTGAACTTCTCAATTTTAAATCTTTATCTCAAGGGGATGGGGGAGGGGCTCATTACTCTGTTAATTAACGTTGAACATAATTGTTACAATCACCAATTTTTGAAGAGTTGCATGTAGTTTGACTCTTTCTTGCCTTTTTCCTCAATTTTTCTTTTTAGCAAACTGTTGACTTATCCAAAGAATGGACTTCCTTCATTGGTTCATCAGTTGCTCCACCAGATTCCTCATCTAAGGGCAGTAAATCACCGGAAGATGAATCCTCCCTCTTCTTTCTCCTGGAAGCGTCTCCTCCGGCTAAGGATAGCGAAGGCAAGCTGAAACTGAGAGATGTATCCAGTGACAGAGTCGTCAATCTCTCCGACTTAGCCGTGCCGGTCGCATGGAAACCGGGTGAACCGTTTGGTATTCTGGTGCAGGCATCAGCAGAGAATTTCAGTAAGGTCGGAACGGCTTTCATGGAAGGCGTCTTAGAACTAGACGATGGACTTTACGTCGATCAGATTATCTGTAAATATTCCAATATGTTAATGTTTGTTTATAACCATTTTCTTAAAAGGAGAAGCAAAACCCAACCACCATCGTTATCCTATGTAGTACAAGGGAGATGCTTATATGATGAACCACTCTCCCAAGTAGCTAAGCACAAATTACATTCCAGTCAAGAAATTTTTGATATTCTCACATGTACAGTTGGCTCAAGACTTGAACAAGTCAAAAATTAATGTTATACAAAGAGTCATCAGCTAGTACTTATAATGTGATTGTGTGGGTGGGGATGGAGGGGTTGTCCATCCCAACCATCTCTATATTACATAAGGACAAGAGGATGACTAAGTTGTTTCTCCTTTTATGCTGTATATCAATTTGAAAAGCTTTTTGCTATAAAATAATAAACCTGCTACTTGAGGAATTCTGTGCCCTCTGTTGATTTAGGGCGTGGCTTGTCAAGGATGCGAAGGAAATAAGTTGCTTTGTTCATGTAAATATATTTTCTGTCAGATGTACCCTTACATTCCGTAACTAAGGAAGTGTCATACTACATGGACCACATAAGAAGGCATATAGAGTACAAGGCCAGAAATTGAAATGCTCAAGTACCCTGCTCACTCCATCCCATTATCTATTGAGAATACAAAAGGAAACATTTATTTCCATATATTTTCACAGGAAAGACTTCTGAGTTGAAATCACAGTTGAGCATGTGTTGGGTTGCATATTAACTTTAGCCAGATCACATTAGAAAATGCAGAAAACTGCTTTGCCATCGTAAAATTGCACTTTATTTGACTCAAATCCTAAATCCTGTTTCAATGTTTGACAAAAAGTGTATGGCATTGTGCATATTGTAAGAATTAAGTTGGCATTTGCATGCAAGTATCCATGGTTTTGAGAAATATGGAAATGTAATTCAATAAGACAAGTTTGTTTTGTATATAAACACTTCTAATGTGAATGGAATCTTCAATGGTAGATAAAACATGAAAACACAGTATTTTGTATCTTTCACTTCAAGCTGTCGAAGTCCAGGGTCATCCATTCAATTTGGTGGATCCTTTAGTCGATAAAGACGTCGGATTCTCGCTCCCTGGAAATAACTTGGACGAAAGCAGTGAATTTCCCTCTGATGGCTCAGAAGTTAAGTCCGGAAGACAGTCGAGGAAGAAGCACTCGTCGCAATTTACAAAGCGGGTAGAGAAACAGAAGAAGGGCACAGACGACAAAGGGGGAGTCAACGGAGCTCTCTCGGACTCTACGAAACCGCCGAACGTTTTGATTTTCACCGGGGACAACCCACAAGCTGCTGAAATATTTGAAAAGGCCACTCAAGCCCTAGAAGGTGTCCTCGGCAGAGACAAATACGTCGTCTATCAGTTGACACCTGATCAACTAGCCGGTCACCCTTGGTCGGAAAATACGGCTCTCTTGGTCACCGTTGGACAAGCTGGGACGGCGTTCACGAAGGAACAGCTGGACATTGTCAACGATTACGTTGTAGTCGGAGGAAAGCTTTTAAATGTTGGGATGAACTTGGCCTTTGAGGTGGGACAGTATGCAGCTGGTAAAAAGTCACCTTTGACCCCAACAGATATAAATTACAAAGCTAAGAACTCAGCAGACGAAGTATCTTTCAGGGCTCCGTACTCTTCGGATCAGATTCAGGTCACGTCAGAGGATTCCTCCTCTGTCCTGGTCTCCGTTAAAGGGGAGAGCCTCGTGGTGGAATGCGCCGAGGATCGGGGAAAGGTCATTCACTCAAGGGTAGGTATAATTTACCTTCTCCTTCAAGAAGGTGGTAGCTTTTTTTTATTTTACACCCATAGGAAAAGAAAAAGACCTGAAAACAGGGAATCAAATTTTGTGCAGAGTTACGTAAAAATGTTTTCTCAAAACATTTACAGGTGAATACCATCTAGTCTGAGCATGCATTGCACGTTGACTGTCAAGTTCTGTACATTTTGAGCTGGAACTACATTTATTCATTCGACATTTGACTCTTTTGTTTTATCATCGCACCTAACATGTGGCCTAACATGCTTTTGTGCTGTCCCGGTGGTAGGCACCAAATTCTATTGCTAGATTACTTGTTGTGACAGTTGAAGTATAAGCTTTGTAGCTTGTCTTGTAGGTACCACTGTAGAGCTCGGTTCTGCTGTATTTGATTCACACTTTTCATTAGCAGTTATCATTTCATCTTTGATTGCATGGCTATCTTTGAGTATGTGTAGGTATGATAAGGAGATGAAACGCTTATAACAATCCACAATGTCCAATATATTTGCATCATTTTCCCTTCCTGGATAAAAATGGCCAACAACCACTGATTAGAAACTGTTTCTGCTAGTTTGGTAAAGTTAAGTTGGTCAGAGTAACCTAGTGATCTAACAATGTGTAAGTGCAGTGGTTTATACACATGAAACCAGATATATAACCGATTTTGTTCCCTTCGTATCTGATACTTTGCACAAGGGCGTAGGAACCGGGGGGGCTGGGGGGGCGCCAGTCCCCCCGGTGAAAAATGTGGAGGGGCGGAAGTATCATTCCGCCCCCCCCCGCTTCGCAAGTCAGAAAACCCCTTTTTCATTTCCAAATGAGAAAAAAATCTCATTTGGAGCACCAAATTGCATCTAAGGCCAGGTGAAAATGCAAAATTATATACAAAATGGAGTGGGTGGGTTGAAGTGTGCTATATTGCACCAAATTGCATCTGAGGCCACCTGGAAATGCAAAAAAAATCCAAACGGGAGGGGGACACCCCCTCCCCTTAGACCCCTCCCCCAGGCCGGCCATCAGTCTTCAGCCCCCCCACTCAAAAGTACCTTCCTACGCCACTGACTTTGCAGCTATGTGGCTTCTATTAAAGATGTTGAATTTTGACATTGCTATTCAGAGAGTTAAACCTTATTCCCACAGATCAATGAAAAATTTCTAAGCTTTACAAAAAAATTTCCCTGTCTTAATAATTCCTCCACATGAACCATCACCATAGCAATACTTTCATCTGCTTCATCAGTTTGTCAAACTAGGCTGACAAAATATTGAGGCTGGCCTCGATATGTTTCAAGCGAAGTAAATTTTTCTCTGAAGAAAATTGGTCCTTATCTAGTGCATGCATCTGGATTTTTTTTTGAAAAGTTGTCAGGCCAGAGCGGCCTGCCAGAATTGTTCTAATGTAGAGCCTGCTGGGAAAGTAATTGGTTTTTAATCCCATGTATACCTTGGACACAGGAGGAAGATGCTGAAATATGTGATGTGCATTCTTGTAATTCTCAAGTGGCATGTTAATCCAATCATTGCCCGTAGGCTTGAGGGCGGCATCAGTTTTAAGATGCGCTGAGGATGGGATCGACCGAAATTTGAATATATATGGTTACACAAGTATGTAAAGAGTATATAATGACCAACTTGAATAGCTTAGGCAATTAGTTGAGCTAGCAGATTGGTGATATGTCATTTTTTGTCTAATTGCCTACTAATTGCACGATGTAGCCACCATATTTTGACTAATTAAGAACCCAGTCGTTGACCCGCACGCCTTAAGAAGTATCTATCCTATTTCTTTGTTTTTAATAATGGGTCAAGAGGAGGGACGGTGTATCTGACCTTAGATTCAAAGCAACTGGTTATATTTCGCTGCATTTGGGGATTGGGAAGAGAAACCTAAACCATATACCATTAGCATGGTAGGTTACAGTGTACGTTACAGTGTACGTAATAAAAGATTTTTACCCTGTCCGCTGAAAGTTTGCCACTTTTGTGTACTTGTACTCATAGCCTGGGTTTAAAATACTTGCTAAAAGTAACATAAATATCTGCAGTATGCCTGTTGTTAATATATATGTATATGCATAGAAAACTGTGAGTTGAAATAACTTTCCTCAAAGAATTATGATAATTACTAGCTCATTGTTCCATCTAACTTGCACGGTTGAGAAAGAGTGTTTTATGACTTTGATATGTCATGGAACAACAGCGCACGAGTTACTTTTGCAGAATGAAATGAGTTGATACAGCAGAAACACACATAAACCCATATATAGTTGTATAAATCTAATGACAAGATTACATTACAAATAAAAGTGTTTAAAACTTTTTTAGCACATTAGATTCGTGACAAATATCATATACTCTGTAGTCAGTACCAGTATTAATCTGGAAAAATAGCTGTTAACCTGCTAGCAAGCCATGGCTATGTGTCATGTAATTAGAAACCTATATTTGTTGTCAAATATAAAACCCTGTTACAGCTGTGGCTACAGAAATACAGAGAACAGTTCTTGACCTTAATATGTCTGCTGGTAACAGGTCTAGGTGCAGTCTGTGTGTAGAATGTCTTTGCCAGAACAAAGTACCCCACCAATTCATGTCCTTTTTTGGGGGGGTTGCTAATTGTGTCATCAAACAAATTTCTCACTTGTAATATATCAAGTGTCATCGTTTTATGCAAATGCTAGATGTGAACAAAAGTCATACACTGCCTAAGTGGACAAAAAATTCGTAAAAAGAAATTCGTAGTAACACTTTTTGAGGACGTTTGCAGCTGAAAAACTGTCTGTTTTCACTGAAATCATCCAAAAAGGCAAGCAAGGCTATAATTAACTGGCAACAAACTAAAGCTGGCCCCAGAGTTGGTTGGTGGATGTTTCAGAAAGAAAATAGATGAAAAACTTCCCACAACGTATTCTTTGTAACAGTGCAGAAATATCTAGAAACAGAAACAGAGCTTTTTCTTAACAAAAGGGGGGATATCATTGTGCATTTGTGTTTGATGCTGTTCTTTCAAGTCTCCGTTCCCTTCAGTTAATTGATTTTGCTTTACGTTGACATATATATTACATTATTTTGGTTTCATGGTTGTCAACAGGACCTATTACATATATTGTATGTTTCTGTCTAGACTCTGTTGAGTGCGATCTGCAAATTTTTACCTTATTTACGATCTTCTTCTTCTTCTATAACTTGACACTTTCCTTAATAATGTTATGTGGCTCCAATCATCTACAGATGCCTGCGAGACAGTTACACACAAAACTCTGGGCTACACATAGTGCATTTTGTTGAATCAGCCTGTTGAATTTTAAAATACAACTAAACAATAGGTATACTTTAGAGTTTGTTTGTGTTGCTATTCCACAGTGCAGTAGGTTTCCACCAATGTCATTTGACAAATTTTAAGTTTTGTTGGAGTTTGACAGATACAGTAAGTGCAGCAGTTTGTGCTGGGTTTTATCATGGAGATGTATGCATGTGCAAAGACTGCCGTGGTTAGGCTAATTTAAACCTGTCCACTTTAATGTATGGAAGTTGCCTGGAGTACCATGGAGGTAGAACGGCAATATTTCAAGGCCCTTTGCTCAAAACTACCCTGCTATCTGCACAATTACTTTCTGTCTTTCTGGAACAACACTTTCAGACCTTACGGCAAGATTTTTGGATGAATTTTTATTCCAGATTAGCTATATGTGTCAAATTAAGTCCACTGTGATGGATGGCAATTGACAAGATAAAAAAAGCCAGTGGGTGCAATCCATGTAGCCTATTAGTATGCTGGATGTATGTCTACAGGGATAAAACAAATTTATTTGCAAGAACTTTTCCATGTTTCATCTTTTTGAAAGAGCAATATTTTTGTTTAGAATTCAATTAAACCAGCTGGGTCCATCATGAAAAACAAGTTCTCTTCCTTAATTGATATACATTTTGCCACCTGAGGGGGCACCACGGAGAAAGGACAGATATGGAGAGTTGGGGCTTACCCAAATCGTATTCAAAGTTTTGATCAGTTCCATGCAAGTTCTAAACATCATCAGTTAAACTACCTTAATGTTTAATAACATATGCTAAATATTGCTAGATGTCTGGCAAATTTATTTTTGTGAAGGTCCTAACCCTTTAGAGAATTCTCAGACATTGAAATATCTTCTATGCAACGTTGTCTAGACATTTTGCGTTTCACCAGTATTAAATTATGTTTTATACATCAGTGGCCGCATTGTTGTAGCTATAAATGTTGTAAATGCCTAAGGTGGGATTTACACTTCATACCTCTCAGGCTTTAACAATTTGAAAATAAAGGGATTTTTTTTTCTTCAAGCTTTTACTTTGAATCATGAGACATGAGACCCTTGACATGCATCGTCTGTCTTCTATCTGGAAATATCATTTTTAATATGAATAATGAACAAGAGGAGTCTTATCATGAAGATGTTTTTATTTGATAGTTTTCATTTCCTCTTTTTTAAAATTTTGTCTGACAGCTGCCTTTGGTTGCATTGGAGCAGGTAACAGATGAGAATGCTAAATCATGCCTGCAACAGATATTGGCAGATGTTCTCAGCAGACTTCAGATAACGTGTCAACCAGAATGGAAATTACCAGACCTAACACCGTGCTTCCTGGTAGCAAATACTCCGGTGGGTATATCATGCTTTATATAAACCATCGAGCGGTTTTTCGTGAAAGACGCAAAGATATTCTGTTAAATGGTTGTTATAGTTACCAATACTCCATTCAAACTATATTTAAGTCTGACATTAACTAGAGAGAGGGTAATTACTGCACATTAAGTCACATAGCAACCGTTCAAGTTTTTTCGGCAGTGTATTACAAGTTTACCAGTTCAATCTACCAATTAAATATTATTACTGTACAGTATGATCAAGTGAACATTTCATAATATATAAGCAATTAATGACTAATTCCCAGACAATTTTGATATTAGTTTTAACTTCACATTTTGCTCTGTACTGATCATGATTATCACACCAACTTTAAACCAACTCATGAAGCGTTCAAGTGCAACTCAATTACTGTAGCTTTACTAAAGAATTTTATTGTCAAAATTACCACGAAAGTTGTTTGTATTTAAATTCAGAGTGTTATTTCTTTAGGCTGTTATGTAGACACTACTGCAACTTGAAGCAAATTCTTGGAGTAGCAAAGTTATATAAATTTCATGAATTTGTTAAGTACCGTCCTGTATGTTTCAGTGTACAAAATAACCGGGAGAGTGTGTTAGTCACATTTAATTGATATCAACAAACAGTTTGATCAAATATTTGCCAAGTTGTGTGAAATTGATTTAAACTACATCAACGAGTCACCACCATGTTTCAAGTGGCTAGTTAATGAACTGTTACTATTGCCTTGAAAAGTCATCAGTAATTGTCCCAAAATTTTACCCATGATAACAATTTGCTATAAGTTCCCAAGAGTACTTTTCTGAAAGTTGTAATCCCCCTAAATTATTCCTGACAATGAGGACGATCAAATGTCATTGTGTCGGTACGTACTTTTAGAAGTGGCACTAAAATGCTTGTTGACATTTGAGAGATTGGGTGACCACTATCTGACTTTCTAGGATATCATTTCTAGCATATCGTATTTGGGGCCATTTTCGAGACAGTACTGATGACCTTTGATAACAAGTGAGGTGAACTGTGAAGAAGTAATTGCTGCATGTAAAGATTGCTAATTGTCACTTTCTGCTCTTCTCTTCATTGCCAGGCAACCAATAGTGCCTTTCACAACTCTGTCAAACCCCTCCTTCAGAAGTCCATCCTGAAAGCTTCACCCGTGTCACTTTTCTTTGCATCCAATTTGGCGGAAGCGGAAGACAAAGTCAGTGCGGACTTGCTGACAGTCCTATCCGATATGTCACCTTCGTCTTCTGCGTTCGATGTCGACGTCTACATGAAGAACTTAAAGAGCAAAGTCCTCGGTAACGTGCTAATGTACATCGAAGTAGTTCCCACGACGATGACATTATTCGAAAGGTGAGAGCTAGTATTGAATAATCCCTTGAGGTTTGATCACTTCTCAATGCCATGTCTTACTCTTCTATTTAAGCAAGCTATATCTTTCTGGGAATGTAATTTCGTAGAGTACAAATATAGAGATTTCAAACACATAGGAATATTTACATAATGTAATATGCATGAAGCATTTAAAGGGCAAGCTACCGGTCTCCAATTAAGTTTGTAAAGATCGTAAAGATTCTACGATGATGACGATGACATTTGAAAGGTGAGAGTGCAATATAGTTTTTCAGCAGTTCTGAGAGGTTTCCACATGCAGTGGCACATTTACAGCTCATATTAATATGAAGCTTAGGTCATAAATCTGGGAAAGGCAATTTATCAGAATGTGAGAAACACAGCATTCCATGAAAGGATATTTACATAACACAGAAAAAATGAAGGATTTTAAAGGGTTAAGTCCCTAAGTAATCTCATAATGTACGCCAAAGCCATTCTCACAGCGATGACTTTTATTGGAAAGGTGCCACGGGACTCCTTGTAAGTTTTCATAACTTCTGACGCATCTAGCTTTTGTTAGTCCTAATTTCTGGGAATGCAATTTATTGCAGTGTGATCTACAAACACTGCAATCCATGAAAGGTCATGTACATAATGCAATATACATGAAGAATTTATAGACCAAAGTCCTATAAAGTAATTTCGTAAATGTACAGGTTCCTAGGTGATGACTTTATCCAAAGATTAGAGAGGAATTCTTTTGAGTTTTGGCTGCTTCCTATACTTATACCTATGCCCTTTAAATTAATAAGACCAATATTTTAAAATTTTATTTTATTTGAGTATGATAGCAAAACAAAATAAGAAATGAAGACATATTTACATGATTGAACGAATATAAAGATCCTCATTGTCGCCTCAAACAAACCTGTGACCTTTCACTACCAAATGGACCTCAGGGCTTTTGGTACCTCAGACTGGCATTGTTTTCCAAACAGGGCTCTGGTTCCCAAGCCAGTAAACTGGAAATGTGATGGCCAAACAATTCTATCAAGTTTTCTGCTATTGAACTCATTTTAGATAAAATAGCTAAGTATGTTGATTTTCTGAATGTAGTAAGAGTCAACCACATGAATAAGTTTACAATGTTGATGAAAGAATACAATCCTGATTTTTACATGAAGAATTTCAAACGCCACAAATTTATTGGCACAGCAATCTATAAATATATGTACAATGAAGTAGTTGGCAATAACAGTGACGGAAATTTTGACAGTAGGAGGTATATACCTCTCAATAATTGTATAACGGCTCGTCGTTACAGCCCTCTTTCGTAAAGAAGATACAATCTCATGGCTCTTGGTGCAAAACATTCAGTCAATTTCGAAAAACAAAATGTGGCCAACAAACGTGTACATAGCTCAATCATGTGTCTCCATTATTAAATTAGAAGTATCTGGGCTGAATTAGGCTATGCGTATTCTCGACTGTTTGCCAGTGCTTCCTTGGGTGCTTGTACAAACAATTCATATATTTAGTCCTGGATCAGTTCAGTACAATTACATTTTGCTGCGTGCGATCGAGGGGATTTACGTCATTCATATCACAAGTCCAACCGAAGCAAAGTTTATAGGGAGGGTATTATTGCTTGGCAGCGTTCTCACATTAAATATAAATTTTGCATCAACCACTTGATCGTAGAAAATTATATCCTCCACTTCCTCCTCTTCACCCCATCTCCAGCCTTCCACTAACCCTCCCCTCCCCCATCCCTCCTCCCCTCCCTCCTCCCCACGGTTTTTAACGGGATTGGTTAAATATGGTAATGTGAACAGTATATGCGACCTTCATATTTTATCGGAGTACTGGGTTGTCACGAATATTCATAACTTCAATTGATATTTTGGTAAATTCTACTGTCTTTGTCACTCTTTTTCTCTCTCTGTTTTTGTTTTTGTTTTGTTCTTTTGCAATGTTTTGCACATAGCTCATGTTGGTCCTGTAGATCACACACAACAGCAGTAGAGAATATCATTTCATGTTGCACATAAATCTCTTCTTTCCAAATGATCATGGCATGTGTGAGTGATAGATCTACTAGTACCTACAGAGATGAGGCCATTTATTTCAATTTATAGCTCACCTTACCGTTTCGACAGACAACTTCATCTTTTCCTCTGTTGACTCTTTTCACATTGTATTTGACATTATATTGGTTTTGACAAGGGCCTCTAACAGCACTAACATTAACTCTTGTGTCATTACACTAAAAGGTCCTGTTGCCATGGTGATGCACATTCCTATAACTTGAAACCCTAGAAAAGATGGCGTATTCTAATGTTAAATGGTGGCTTTTATACCTCAAAGGAATAGCACAAAGATCGATTTCACAATAAACTCAAACTGTCATACTGGGAAGCCGCTGTATAAACTCTCGGTCTCGAGGCAGCATTTGACATCGATTTAGCAATAGATCTTCCATGCAGTATGGGTACCAATATCCCATCACTATGGAATTCACGAGCTAGACATTTCAGATAATGAAGACATTTCTGAGTTCCTTTATTGCATGATGTTTGTTTGTATATTGATGGGTAGGTGTACAGTAGGGCTGGAGGATTCAAGTCCACAGTTTCCCAGACTTGGCTAATTGGACATGGAATCCTTGCACTTGGGATTATATCCAGACTGGGATTAGTGGGCGAGTCCAATCGAATCGATATATTATATAGATGTTGAAATTTTAGTAGAATTAAATTATCATTAATCATAGTCATCATTAGGTAAAATTGCAAGCAGTGTTTGGAGGGTTTAAAGTAATTTCCATGGTCATGCAAATTTGTTTAAAAGCAAGAAAAATTTTTGATTCTTTGCATTAGCCTTTTATTGCCCCATTCATTATAAATACATCAGCAATCATTTTTAAGGGTATCATTTGTAACAATTTGTACTTCACAATCATTGCGGTATACATTTTTATGCCAAAATTTTGGCCTAATCTAAAGGCTTAGTTTGATATTGTAATGGTTGGATAATGTGTTTACAAACAGTGCTTCGAAGTGCTTTGGAATCTTATTTGCTATTCTATATGTAAATGTTCCATTTCTTGCAAATTAGCAAACAGCCATGAAACTAAATGCATCAATGCATTTGGAGACTTTATAAAATATGGGTTTTCAGAATTGAGATAGTGATGTACTGGATAATCAAGCTGTTGGTGTAGATAGGGTTAGAATACATCACAATTAATCAGGCTTCCCTGTTTTTACAATGAAAGTAAACCATCCAGCAGGCAAACTAAATTGTCATGATTTTCTAAAGGTCTTTGTATTATTCAAAACTGGCACTTTTCTAGGACACAAACACTAAGAAAAGTACATGTTTAGGCTAGTTGGGTACTTTTAAGACCGTTTCATTGCATGTCTCCCTTTAGGCAATAAGTCTGTGAAAAGTGAAAAGTGAAAAACAGCAAATGGAATCACCATCTGTTTGACGCTATCAACATTTCAAACCTGCCTACCTCATGCTTGATCGATAGTCTGGTGATTCATATGCTTGTAAGCACTTACAAACATAAAGTATCTGGTGAATTAGAAAACCAGTTATTGTCAAAATAACATTACTTTATCACCATGGTGATTTAAATTGTGGAACATGTTTTATGATGTGTCTCGTACAAACTTAATTTTAAAGTATCATTTCATACTCCAGTTTTGAATTTTTTTAAATGACATAATTATAGTTTTTGTAGTATTATTATCAATGATGACCTAATTATAGTCCTGTATTCAAGTGTAATTCTCTTTTCAACTTGTTGCCAAAATAAAAACCAAAAAAAAATGCCTCTTTTTTTATTATGTATGGAGTGATATTTGCAGAGCAACAATGTTGAAGGTTGTATACTTTTGTTTCATTTTATTTGCATGTTTTTTTTTGGTATGTTTTGTTTTGAGACATCTTTTTAGAACTAAATGTAAGTATGTTAATTGCCCTTTGTCATTTTAGAAATAATATCATGTAGTGTCAATAGCACACATCTTGTCTGCATTCGTTAAGCAACTAAAAGGATTATGTGTTAAAGTTTAATTTCGCTCAGTGATCATACCTATAGTTGTGAAACAGAATTACACATGCAGTAAGAAATCAAACACTATGATTGAAGTGTCAGTAGTGTGACAAACAGCTGCAGTCTTTCAAGGCATTGAAGATTCGCCCAAACCCGTGCCGCACTCTGAAAAAGTTAACTTTCAGTTGCTTGCAAGTTAAGTTTTCTGCTTGTCGCTACAAATTGTAGACAGTAATGAAACGTGATACCTTGTTATCTTTAGCTGGACCTGAGATGTCCTTCGCTGTATCGTTTATACACTGTGCTGTGGGTATTGATCTCAGCTGTAAGTACTGACTGTACACTAGTGTCTAATTACCGATGGTAGCAAGCTGTGTGTCTATTTTCTGGGATCGATGGTGGTGTCTAACACATTCGAAACTAGGTCAGATTACCGGCATAAGACGTTTCTTTTTATGCGAGTCTTCACACACTTTAAAGGTATCAGTTATTCTAAAGCTATCCTGACACTGCAGTGTTTGGTTTACAAGGTATGTTTCACATTGAAGTGTATACAGTATATCAAAGACAGGTTTGGAACTTTTCAACCAAAATTTCACTTTATGTACATTTCAGACACATTTTCTGTGTCAAGAAGATGTCAAATGAGCTATGATCTTGAGAAGGATTTCTAACCATGTGATCTGTCTGTGTCAGCAGTGTGACAAACAGCTTGCAGTCGTTAAAGATCGTAGATTACTAAGAACTTTTTGAAGTCACACATATTGGTTTCCTGATCTTCCATGATAAACTAGGTCTGGTTAAACCGTCCTATCACATACACCCTGGTTGTGTCCCATGCAGTCTGCTAAACAACTCTGCCAATTATAAAATATAATATCTACCCATGGAGAACCTTCTGTCAGGCTTTGGTTCTCAGTTACTGAAAGGTGTTGAACAGATTCGCTCTCAGTTGCTGTCACTTTTTCACCTGGCAAACATGTCAGCCTACACTGTTTAGTAGTTGCTAGTAAAAACAGCTTAGCTATGATTATCTCCAACTGATTACCTATAGTTTCTGTTGGTAATTGCTATGTACCCTTTTCTTGGTTTGAACACCCAACGAAAATGAATGGAATATAAACTACATAGTGCTTAAATGAGATGAGTTTATGTGAACAATAATGATTCTGGCTTATAACTACACGATAAGACATTCCATAAAGTGATACTTTTTAGATCTTTTTCTCATTTTGCCCTTTGAGTCATCCACATCAGTTTAGATGTTAGCTATTGTTTATATAGTTACATGCTAATAAGAATATCAAATGATAACTTTTTTCCTTAGTGTTGATCTTTCTTGTGTGAAATGCAAGAATGGTTTATAAGTTTTTCATGTGAACTACTATAAAATGCTTTGATATATGGTTGGGAATAAGCTGGTTACACTATCAATGGCCCTGGCTGCCTGTCTGCAGGAAGGTATTAGTTATTCTAAAGCTATCTGATACAGTGTTTAGTTTATAAGGTACATTTCACATTGAAATGTATATATCAAAACAAGTTTGGAACTTTTCAACCAAAATTTCTGTCTTCACTACATATACATTTCAGACACATTTTCTGTCTCAAGAAGACATCAAATGAGCTAAGGTCTTGAGAAGGACTTCTTAACCATGATCTGCCTGTCTTCAGCAAGACTTGAACAAGTCTTTTTGTCCGATCCTATCAAAAACGCCAATACTCTCTTCAAGAAGATATCAATTATTAAAGCTTTGCGTCATTTTATGTTATCATGGAATCTTGACTTTGCAATATCTAGTATGAAAGATAGCCAATGGAAGTGTAGGTATCTTGCCAAACTTAATAGGATGTGCAGTTTGCCAAGATCTCTCTGAACTGCGATGATGTTTCTCACATCGTAATACTTCACCTAATAGTATTGTATGAATTAGCTCAGAAAATAAAGATATTATCTCTGATTTATGGCAATCTTGCTTATGTTTCATTTCAAAATTCATCTTGTTTGCTGTTCTTTCAACACTAGAGTATTTAGCCTCTGGTACTGTTTAATGTCCTCAACTTGATATCTATAACTTGATATCATAAAAAGGACTCAATACTTATGACAAGTACCTTAACTGCTGGTAAATCCGCCTCTTCAATTAAATCTGCTTGTCAACACTGTCTCTTTGTGAGATTATAGATTTTAGGTTATCAGTATTTGGCCCCATAGGTTAACATGCTAAAAAAATTGTTTAAATTTGAATTAGGTTCTTTTTTGGATATATCTGCAAAATATTTCTAAAAAATTTAGGGATGATGAGATTTGACGACTAAAGGACTCATTAGAGGGAAATGTCTCGACTGTGGAAGGAAACTGCATGTTACAGTTGGAGGCAAAAGCTTCCTTTCTCTTCCTTGCCTTTCTAACATATTTTGGGGAGCAAGACTTCTGGCCTTCAAGATGTTTATCGTCAGAAACTAGTCGTAGCTGTTTGCAATTTACTCTGATGGAAACGGAAGCTTGTCGGTAATCGAACAGCAACAAATGCAGCTACTTATCACTAATGTAATTTACGACTTTAAAGTGACATATTCACATTCTATCTCAGGGGCCTTCGCTTTTGATCTCGTGTATCTTTATTCACAGCAGAGTTATGCACGATGTCGCGGCTGCAATTTGTTGTGAGGGTATATCTCGCTTGTTTCTCATGGATTGGTTATTTGAGAATCTTATGTATCTACTTTGATAAGGCAGTCTCTGTCTCTTAGTGAATAGCAAAAGTACAGTGACTTAAAACAGATTACCGATCCCCAGCTGTTGAAGTTTATACTCATAGCTAAGACCTTGATGAGGTATTCCATTCCCTATTCTTTCTGTTTCATATTGCCTAAGCGACTTGGTTTATGAGATATGAAATCCTGCTGGGTTTGTCACCTTGACACTAATGGCACGTTTGGCTGGCCATGCAGCGGGGGGGGGGGGGAGATATAGCATGAAACTGGTAGAAGATATTTTAGTAACAGTGCAGGAGATTATGTGAAAGTCATATACCAGTATAAAGTATATATTGGAGCCCTCATAAAGTTATTATCACAGCAATAATCACACATGTATTTCTACGTTTCACTTACCATGAAACAAGGTCTACCATGTGAAGCATATGGCCACCACTATGCATGATGGCATCGCAATGAAGTGAAAGACGTATGACATTTCATTGCTCAGGTTCGGTCCATTGCTATGACAACATTTGGAAGAAAACTATTAAGTAATTGCCACAAAAGCAGCTGTGAATATGAAATCATTTTGCCACAGCTACTAGAGATTAACTTCATGTTCTGTAGGTATTGCGGCCATTTTTACAGTTGCTAGGGACTAAAGACCAAAGTTTGAAGAGCAAGTTTATAATGTAGTCCTTGTGAAGTATATATACAAACTGTACATTGCAAATATTCTTTCTCATAATAGTCTCATCCAGAGGATGGTTACAAATCTCAGGAAACTTTGTACTTTTCAAAGCAAACATCAACACCTTGCCAAGACAAGATAGGAATGCTACCTTCAGGGTCAAAAGACCTAAAAAAGCTTGACTTCCTTCAATGGATTTTCCCATTTGGTGTAAAGTAGACAGGTTAAATTCTCTATATGAACAAAACATCACAGTAAAACAAAATATGGTACCCCCTGCTGTAGGCCTGCACACATTCTTCAGTCTCCAGAATATTTTGAGCACAATACTCCACAAAGTTTGTAGCATCCCTCCCATTTTAAGTATTTTGCCCAACTTCACAGCAGCAGTTCTCAAATCAGACCATTCATTGGTTGATAATTGGTCAAATCCTTTCACCTCTATATGTTTTCATGCAATAAACAATAGTGTTTGGTTTGTTTTGTTTATTCAGCATCATCAAGGCTGAACATCTTTCTCCAATGCAATTTACAGTGACATTGAAAGCGTCCATTTTAAAATCTTGGAACCCTCCATGCTTCAGCATTTTATATGATAGTAATACCAGCTCTCTTCATATTTTACTCCTTTATTACTCACAGTTATTGATGGTGTGAAGTTTTCGAAATACTTTTTGTGCTAATAAGGTGGTGCACATAACAGGAGGTACCATTCATGTTAGCAATAATTCTTTCTTCTAATTTACAACAGTTAAGCATTTGACTCTGTGTTCTCGTTGCTAGAGAACAGTCTGAGGTGTAAAGGTATAGACAGTTTAGAGTTAGTGACATGGTATGTTAACATTTTCTCCTAGCCTTATATTTATAGATTTGGGTGAAAGAAATACATTATCCAGAAATAAAGATAAAAGATTTACTGTTGGTGTTTTTCTTTGAAAGTTTGTATATTTTTCACCTTGTTTTCAGCTTTATGTTCAAGGTGCCGAAGACTGTTGGAGCTGTTGCGGTAGCCTCCAGACAGACGAAAGGAAAAGGTACGCAAACAGTTCCTCCCATTTAACATCTTTCCTGGCGAGAAGTTATAGCTGATTGAAGTACAATGTAATGATGGTCCACGGTGTATTATGATGTACAGCATCTGCAGAAATGACGTAATAGAATTTGTGTAAACATTTCACCATGTCGTTACTGTAGGCTTAAGCTTTTGCTAGTGAGGTTGAAACAAAAATAAAACGAGTTTTGAATTTTAATAGAAAAGTCCTGAACTTTTTTTCCATTTGGAATTGTTTTTGTTTTTCTTAGTTTCCATAAGTACTTGAATAGTAAATACCCTTCTTTCAAGTGTAGAATATTAGGAAAAGCAAACAGATACTGTTGAGAACAATTTTTAACATGCTGAAACAGAATACCGAATATGTGATAGGCAATGATATCTTTAGTATGTGTCCTTAAGTTAACAAGAAAGCTAGGAACTGTATTTTATGTCAGACATAGATAAGTATTTTTCCCAAAGCCAAAATGCTAAAGTTGATCATTAGAATTAATACATTTCAATTATTTCCTTCTTTCAGGACGTGGAGGCAACAAATGGCTTTCACCTCTCGGTTGTGCGATGTTCACAGCGCACGTCCAGTTTCAAAGTGGTACAAAGCTAGGCTCGAAACTTCCTTTCCTCCAGCACATGCCAGCGTTAGCAGCCGTGGAGGCTATCCGTACCAGACCAGGCTATGAGGTGAGGGAAATTAAGATGTCAGCAAATTCAGGGATGTTCTGGGTGTTTAAACGAAAGTTACATCTTTATTTCATGTAATAGAGATGCTTCTGATGAACAACACTATGTCAAAATGTTTAAATGTTCTTCAGAACAAGCCCCCAGTACAAATAAATCTACAAAATGATTGAACTGCTTCTGTTTCTTTTCGGTAAATAATTTAAGCTAGTTCCCCTGAAGTATTTCTCCTGGTTTAATCTAAAGACATAACATTGTGATGTTGCAGACTTTTTCTAAACTACTCAATCTACATGAAATTACCTAGATACGGTTTCCATGACATCCAAATACAAAGGTAAATGAAATAGACTTTAGAGACACCTTGACAAAAGTACTAATCATTGCAGAACCCTTTGCAGTTCCTAATTTGATTTGATAAGATTGTAAGGAGATAGATAGGCATTATCTGTGTGCGGGGAGTTCAAACACCTTGATGCATTACGGGAGCGCCTCTACAAATGAGGGCTAAAGGGAAGAATGTTTGTGCAAATTTTCTCAAAGGAAAAGAAAGCCACATCCCTTGGGTGGCATACTAAGGGTAAACGTCATTAAGCCATTGCCAAAACTGCAAATTGAGCCTCAGTGATAAAGTTCAGACAGACATTTGAAAGTCGTTGAAAGGAGCGGTTCGTTTAAAATGCCGTGAAATTTACGAGATTAAAGAATTTTTTAGTCTGTTATTGCTTTGTTTTGGGTTTTTGATGTGAATTTAATTTCTTTAGTTTTTCTTCTTCATTAAGATCATTAATTTGGACTAGTCTTAAAAAGGAAAATAAAAGATATATTTAAAGAAAGAAATTAAGTAAATGGAACCGAAATTGTCTTTATACTGTTCCTGACAATGGTGATATAGCGATATGGTGTCTCTAATTTCACAAAGTTTGTTTATAGTGTTTTACACCAACAGAAGTATCGTTAAATTAAAAATAAAATTGAGTAATGCTGTCAGGAAAAATAGAATTCCAACTACTTTTTCAGCAACTAAGCAAATATAATTGACTGGTTTGACTAACACTAAATCCCAATTTATCTATATCTTTCTTTCCAGGCGCGTAGCCAGGAATTTGCCAAGGGAGGGGCGAAACTGTAGATTCGGCATTGAAAACTATCTAAACGTAGCGCCACCATGGTTGGTGCGAAGCGTACAAGAAAATTTTGACTGAAAATGACTCCCAGATCGCTGGAAATGGCACTTCTCAGGCCTTGTTAGTTGCATCTTAGCATTTTCTCTTTTGAAAATACTAGCGATATCATAAAAACATTAAAAAAATTTTTTTTAAATATGCTCAAGGGGGGGCGCCCCCCCCTTGGCTACGCGCCTGTTTCTTTCTTCATTTTTGTTGTTTGTTTTTGCTTTTCAGAACCTGGACTTAGGAGTTAAATGGCCCAATGATATCTACTTTGGGGGTAAACAGAAAGTCGGTGGTGTTATGGTGAAATCCAGTTGTATGGGTCGTGATTTCCATGCTCTCGTTGGTAGGTGTAACCTTCTCGAACAACATCATGATTTCGCAGAACGTCATGACTTTCGTTCGTTCATTTTTCATTCATTTGTTTATTTCCAGCAAGTATCAGCTGTTATGGAAGTATCATTGAACAAAGACCAGTGTGTATGTGCAAAGTTTATCATATTGTAACTTTATTGTGTGGAAAAGTAAGAAGTACGAGCAACACTTAGTAATCTTTTCCCATTACTTTTGTCTCAAGATGTCTCAGGATATGACTAAAACACACTTGAAGAGTAAAATGAGGTCAATGGCAGTCAATGACAAGTTATGTCAGCCTCTACTCAAGCATATAAGATTTCAAATTGTGGATTTCTAGTTGACAAATACCGCTTACGTTATTAACCTGCACAGGAAGAAATTTGGAAGTTTTTCAGTCGCTAAAAACTTCTAGCAGTTGTGAACTTGCACATGGAGGTCCTTCATGATTAATTCATATTTGCATATATAGTTACCAATAGCAACCAGTATGATTTTCCTATGTCACCTATTCCTATGTAGTTTTCCTTATGATTCAGTTTTACTATGGCTAACAGCAATACTACCCATGTCTCATCCTTACAGACTCAATTCTGTCCAGTTGGGACAACTTTGCAATGCTTATACCACTATATACTGTCCTACGGTATCATGCTTCAGAGCACTTGTACTGACAGTATGAACAGTTCCTTTCATCTGATAGAAACAGGGTATACATACTGTCAGTACAAGTGCTTTGAAGCATGACATAAAAAGTACAGTAAATAAAAAATTGTCCCATCTGAGTGCACAATTTTAGCAACAGCATTTGCATAAAGTTATCCATAGCAACCAGTATGATTTAACTATGTGGTCTATCTAGCTCTTGTCATACTGTTAGGGATCAGTGTCGTTGTTGCCAGCAGACAATTACCCTTTTCTCTCATTCTTACTTTTCTCTCATTCTTAGTAGCATTTGCATATACTTACTAATAGCTTCCGATATGATCTTAATGTGCTGTTTATTTTCTTGTCCTTCTCTTAGGGATTGGGTTTAATGTTGCTAACAGCAAACCTACCCTCTGTGTCAATGACATCATCGAGGAATACAATGAGAAAAATCAAACCGACCTTTCACCTCTCAAAGTGGAAGAGGTCATCGCATGGACGCTGACAGTCCTGGAGAAGATGATTGACGACTTCCAACGTGAGGGACACCTCCAGTTCTGTAAACATTACTATCAGAGGTGGCTTCACAAGTGAGTGAGATGGTATATCAAGGATTTGAGATCTTTATGTACGATGAAATATCATATCAAAGTGACACAAAATGAAAATACCAGTGACTGGATCTGGGGACCATCAAAATTACTCCCCAGTCCAGACAATGTCTAACCAGTTTGAGAATTATCAACATTATCCATTTTCAGTTAGTTACAATCGAAACATTTGAAGAACAATGACATATGAGAAATATTCCACGTCCAGTCTTCCATTTTGTTTTCTCTGACAATAACCTGTTTCGTCTTGATACATCACTCTAATCGTAAAAGCTGATGAAAATATTTTGCTATTTCTACCCAATATAGTTTGAATAAATGCAGTGTTGACCATGTTCTGTTCCGTAATGTGTTCAATCTCCTGGCCATGGGTGCACTTAATATTCTATGCTGTAACACACATGACCTTTGTACTCTTGGCAGCTAACAAGATGGTTGTGATAATAGTTACAACCCTCCCACAATGAAATTTAGCTGAATGGTTCCAACCAGAGTGAATCACACAGCATCCGATCACTCCTTTGCAACACAACAGAAATAACCATTCATTACATGGAGTGGATTATGTAGTTTACTACAAACTTTCTGATCAATACAGAAATAAACATATAGCTTTAGTTGACCCTTTGCTTGCTTTATTTGATTCCCTGGTTGCTAGGGCTGAATAGAAAAAACCGATTGGATAGTGGTATGACTAGGCCTGGAAAAGTTAACCTAAATCATACAAGTGGGGTGTGAGTGCTGTAACCTAATTCATTCATGTAAATTAGGTTTTGGTTCACCATGTTTACTATAAATTATTTCTAATTGTCACCACATCATAGCGAGTTCATGATTCATCTCGTCAAGATATCACATTTAACTTGACGAGTCATCAGATGTGGTGTGTTTGACATGTTGTTGACTTTAACACAGAACACAATAAGTCAACAATTATAGGTACTTATTATGATCAAGATGTGATGCGAATGTAAAGTCAACAACTACTATGTCTTTGATGTGTCGTCATGGTGACTGTTAACCAGCCACTCAAAAATTTTCAGATTTCTGTTACATTAGCGTAATTTGTCAACTGTATAAATATCTTATTTTTTGGTGTTTTGTCAAGTTTAGTGCATTGCAGTAAACTCCACAAATTTGGTCAAGATGCATTAATTCCTTCAAGTTGGCAACTTGACAAAAAAATTATACAAAATTTATTGCGATGTCTCGTCATGCTGATGCCGTAAACTCTACAACTCATCACCTGACCGACGTAAAATAGATATTAACACTCAATAAAAAGTAAACTCGACGTAAATCTCGTAATTTTCAGTGATTCGGTCGTCCATCTGGAACGTGAGGACGGCCCTGAAGTTACAGTAATTGGATTAGACAGCTCAGGATTTCTGGAGGTGAAAGACAAAGACGGCAAGCTGATCAGTCTCCAACCCGATGGGAACTCATTCGATATGCTGAAGAATCTAATCCAGATGAAAAAGAGGTAGCAGAAATCAGGTAACTAGTAATGACTATGAATGCCTCCCAGCTCTATATACCAGGGGTCTAGATCACATACAGTTTAATTCTGAGGTGACAAGTTACGACCCTTTCTAAACAATAAGTTAATAATTTTGTCACAACACGAGTGCCAAAAAGAAAAGAAACATCTCCAGCTAAATCCTCACCAATTCCATGTTTATTGTCATCATTTTCTTCTTCTTTATTCTCATCAGGTAGCCAGGACAAGGTGTCCAGATCTTCCACAGATAATCACTAATTAAAAATTGGTTTTATGGTCTGTCAACGGTTGAAAAGATTTTGCATATTTTGAAAGTGAATTAAAGTGTCTTGAATTGGTTTGATGGATGGTGTGTTTGCTATATCTTTTTGTCAATCAGACAAGATGTTTATACTGTCTTTGGGTCTGAGTGTGACCTACTGCGATAAGAACAGTAGCCTAGTCTAAAAAAAAAAAAAAAGAAAGAACTACTTTGTTATCATTCTTGTGACTTAGAGGAAGTAAATAATTGAAATTTGTTCAATCAAACATATGAGTATCAAATTTTCCTTTAAACCGTAGGGCTTCAAAATCCTTGGATTTGATACTTATTTAGAGAAATCAGAAATGGTGCATTAAATTGGTCAGGATTAAGCTTCACAAATGCGCAATCATAGTGTTGAATTTGACCAAATCATTAGGTTTCACATTCGACTGTTAAAAACAGAAGATAATTTACTTAAAATCTTGTCTCTTGATCGTACCGAAAAAGGTTTGCCGATGACAAACTAAAAGTGTGTGGGACACATACATTTTGTGTGTTGCCTTAAATAGCGTACGACTCAATTATTAGGAAGAAACAATTGTTTGTAGTCACATGGAGTTTTACCAGTAACTTGTTATATGCAATGCGAATCAAAAATGCCTTGGTGAAAAAGTAGCACAAAATTTAAACCCAACTATTGACTTCAAATGCAGTTTTGAAAGGCAAACAACCCTTATCACTTAAAAGTGTGCTTATAACTGATTGTGCAATGTAATCAAATTTGGAAGTTTGTAGAAACTGATGTGTTTTTTAGGTTTTGACCCTTAACATTAGCTCATTGAATTTTGAAGCCTGTTTATTTTACATTGTGTAACACTTCATTCAGACTCTTCATCATAATTGACTTGTCAAGTAGTTATGTGAGAGATCTGCTTTGTTAGCCTAGCTTGTCAGAACCTGACACACTTATGATATTTCTGATTTCCATACTGGCTGTCTTGTTAATGACCCGGTCACTAACGATGATTAATGAAATCCATGTGACAGCTGACGATGGTACCTACTAGCCAAGTGTGAAAGCTAGGATCTACCTAGCCCACTGTGACAGCTGGTGACCATTTCAATGATTTCATGATATCTGTTATCCCTAGCCCATGGGGACAGCTAGGACCACATAGCCGAGGGTCACAGCTAGGGACCACCAAGCCCAGTGTAACAGTTAGGGCACAACCTAGTCCAGTGTGGAAGCTAGAGACCACCAAGCCCAGTGTGACAGTTAGGGCACAACCTAGTCCAGTGTGGAAGCTAGAGACCACCAAGCCCGGGGTTACAGCTAGAGACCACCAAGCCCAGGGTGACAGCTGGTAACCATTTCATGATATCCATACTCCTTAGCCCAGTGTGACAGCTAGGGACCACCAAGCCCAGTGTGACAGTAAGGGCACCACCTAGTCCAGTGTGGCAGTTAGAGACTACCAAGCCCAGTGTGACAGCTGGTGACCATTTCATGATATCCATACTCCCTAACCTGGTGTGACAGCTAGGGACCACCAAGCCCAGTGTGACAGTTAGGGCACAACCTAGTCCAGTGAGACAGCTAGTGACCATTTGTGATACCTTTATTTTCCTGGCAGATTTCATCTTCAATCTTTATTTGAAGTGTATTTTTCTTTTCTTTTCTTTTCTTAATTTGTATTTCTTAAGTTAACAGTAACTATGTAAAGACATATTCAGGATTTTTTTGGGTTTTTTCTTTTCTCTCTCTCTTATTTTTCCTTTATTTTTGGTTTTTCAATTTCTTGGAAATTATATCTATTCTTGTATCATGGCTTGACTTTTTAAAATTTCTAGATTTGCTTATAAGAAAGCGCACATAATTTTGTACCAGTTGCTGGAACTGCTGTGTAACATATAGTCCATTCTTGCTGTGCAAAGTGAGAGATGATTTTGTCGTCAACATTGAGCTTCGAAACTCAATCTTTTACCCGGAGAAAAAGTTTAAAGTAATAAATGTTTGTGAAAGGAAATTTTTTACTGCTCTTTTGGTGTATGGAGTTTACACGGATTAAACAGCTTACAGGCATGTCTATGGAACAGATATAATTTTCTCAAGTCTCCCCCTTCTTTTGTTGCAGGTATCATATTGTATTACTACTAAACCCGTTGAAATCGACGTTTGGGCTTTTCGTAACTTGAAAGTTTGGTTTCAAGTCACATGTATGTCACATGACAGAGATCGACCAATAAAATTGTAGGATCTCTTCAGTGTGATCATGCAAGCAAGTTTACATGTTGAGGGAGGTGCTGGATAGCTTTCAGGTTTATGTTTCTTCTGGTTTGCTGGGGAGGGGGTGGGAGGGGTGGGAGGGGGAGGAAGGCAATTGGGGTGTGTAAAACCAATATTCATGTAACAACAGGAGTGTAAAATGAGCTTCTGTTTCATTGCTGTGACAGATAGTTAGGGTCAGGTGGTATGAGGGGGGGGCAGGATTGTAACTGGTAGGGCAAGATAAATGCCACATGTGCAAATACAAATGAAACAGAAAACAATAAATTTGCAATGCAAAGAATTTATTTCAACTTGACTACTTTGTTTTGAACTTACAGATATTGAAACATCTGAAGAAAATATTTGGTACATTAAAAAATATTACCGTTAAGAATAATACCTGTTAAATCAAATACCAAAAAATATTTAAATGATATCTAGTCATTTGGCAAAGATTACATGTATCATATACTTTAACTTTTAAACTTTCTTCCATTTGTCGCCCTCTGTTTGCATTTCACTCTCAGAGTAGCTTATTATATTTTTTAGAATCGTACTTCACTTTCCATCTTCCAAGAGATTCACTTAAGCAACTACTTCCGTTGTTTCATTCTAACTTTAATAAGAGGTTTATTCTTTTCATCCTTAACGATATTAATTGGCTGGTTTTTGTAGTTTTAGGACTTCAGTCCCGATTCCAATATTGCAAAGTAGGCTAGGCTAGGTAATATTGCCACAAATGTATGATAGGCTTAAGTTAAAACAAAAATGTAGATAAAATGCAACAGACATTCTCTCAATTGCAAGTAGGCTAGGCTAGGTAATATTGCCACAAATGTATGATAGGCTTAAGTTAAAACAAAAATGTTGATAAAATGCAACAGACACTCTCTCAAGCTTTTAAACATTTGTTATGAAATCAAATCTAGAAACTGTATTTTCTGCCTCCTCCTCCTGTGATAACGAAAGAAACTTGTATTTGGGAAATCCAACCAGCTGCTTGAGGACATTCTATCACCAAAAATCGCTTAAAGATGCCTTTTACAATTTTTTTTTGTAATTCCTTGTGCCACATGTTTTGCTAACCAATAGGGTGGATGATAAGCTAATGGAAACACAATGAATAAAGCTTTCAAAATGTAAATTATCTGATGTGATTATTATTTGGTCTTTCTTTCTTCAATGGCCCTTTACAATGACAAACTTATTTGAATTATGGAAAGTAAAGATATTCACAGCCCCAGTTGCTAAAATAAGTGGATGACAGGCTGATGGAAACAATGAAAAAGCATAGCTCAAATTGCATCTACGTCTTATGTCATTTTTTTTTCTTTTTCAACTGATTTCCAATGTGTGATCATTGTTCAAATGCCCACCAGGGGAGCCAAGTTTTTGAGATCTCCCTCCAACCTTGTCTTGCTTACTGCAGAGACTTTGTCATGGACATTGTTTTGTCAAGCGACATTTAAATGCGCTTTCTAAATCTGAATGACAAAACAATTTTTTTTGGGGGGGGGGCGGGGCGATGTGCAACAAGCTTGAAATATCTGAACAGTCAAATCAGGCAAGCAAAAATACAGTATGAAATGTGTCCAGGAAAGGAAATTAGGGTGGTATCGAAGAACTTAGAATGCATAGACTCTGGATGTGTGACTTGGTTAATTCGCAGATGACATTGCAAGGGTCCTACCTGTACCGCATAAGATTTGTCACAGGGGTTTTACTCGTAATGCGTAAGGTGGGCATGTAATACACATTTTCGAATGAGAACTTTTTTTTCAGAATACCTAAAAACTATGTGTGGTCCTTATATGCCATCAGCCGTGCAAGCAGTCATTTTCGTTTGAGATATATTTCCATGTTTGTTTTTATTTAAAGCCAACTTACTTTACCCCTATAAAAAAAAATGGTATTACCTGAATCAGAATGGGTTAAGCCGGCAAAATTTCCTACTAGAGGACATTAAACGCCAACCAAGCGCTACAAAGTATGAGTAAGAGAACAATTTATTAGTTAACAAAACAAGAGTTAGTAAGCTTGTTTTTGAAACAGTCTAGACTAGGTGTATGCACAATGTCTGATGACACAGCACTCCAATCTTTTAAGGTGTGGGGGAAGTAGGAATATTACCTACAAATTGCTTCAGCTGTATGGACTAATGTATAGGGGGTGAACAAGTTTTGTATCAAACACAACGTATTTTAATATTTAAAGACATTTTAACTACATAATATTATCAACGTTTACTTATTTAATAGTACCAAGTACACTTTTAATGTCCCTTTGATGGTTTTATTCTAACTGTTGAATGTTTTACTAACATTGACAAACAGTGCAGAACCTACCATGTTATTAATAGCAATCGTTTTGAGAAATGACGGTGTGCCGTTGCTGGCAAAAGGATTTGTACTGCAACGAGGTCTTCGGCTTTGAGTACAGCTTTTCTGTATGTTGCCGTGTTGGACGAGTCTAGCCGTAATAGTAATTAGTTTAGTTTAGTAGAAAAAAAGGAGGGACACTCAAGTCCCCCCCCCCCCATCAAGGACCCTATAGGAGAGAGAAAAAACTGAAGACACAAACACTCAGACCCGATTACAATGCTTGTCCAAAGCATTCTTAAACCCATTGACACTACTTGCAAGTACAACTTTCTCTGGCAAACCGATCCACTCATTCACAACCCTATTAGAAAAAAATTATGCCGTATATTAATCCTACTTTGTGACTTTTGGAGTTTAAGACAATGACCTCTGGTGGCATACAAGAAAAAGTCGTTAAAGGTTAAATAGTCAAAACCATACACAATCTTGAAAACCTGAATCAAGTCCCCTGCTAAGCTCCAGTGTGGTGAGAGTCAACAGTTGTGACCGCCTATAATAAGGAACACTCTTTAAGGAACTAATCATAGTAGCCCTCCACTGGACCTTTTCAAGTACTTCCTTATCCTTAGCAAAATATGGGTTCCAAGCCTGCACAGCAATTACCGACTTTGCGAGCCGCGTTACAGTTATTGCCGACTTTGCAATCCCCGGGTGCCCCTCAAAAATTTGCAAGGTCGGTAAAGTGGCTCCATAGTTTTCCCTTTCAGGAAACCAAGCAGGGATATCGTCTTTTGCAATTTAATTTTATTATGCCAAATCATGTCCACATCAGCAGTCGATTATGTTCCCTTTATGACTAATCTAGGATTATGTCATAGCTGCTTCCGTTTTAGTCATGGTTTGGCGACGTATGTGAGTCCAACTTCCTGGTCAGCCCCTATATATCTCTACCTTCAACGTAAACGAAAACGTACTTATTTCAGCTTACTAACTGCTCTTTCCTCTCTGCTACCTCCCGTTGTGGATATTTACAAATGAAAGGAGTGTTGCCTTAAAAAATAAGCTCAAAATTGTAATGTTAGAAGGACACGTAAAGGAATAAGGACTTTTTTTCAGCACAGACAGTCTTCATCTGTTGACTGCGCAAACTCCATAGCTCAATGAATGAAAATAACATCCCACTAAATGTAGCAAGCTTATTCAGTGGGCAAATAATTATGTATGTATGTATGTATATGTGATCTTCCCGCAAGCAGGAACTCGCGAAAGAAGCCATGGAGGCTTATAGACTCGCAAGCTGACCGAAGCCAATCTCTCGGCACACATCCATTTAACGTCCATGTCGGGAAGTTGTTATTGAACAACACCCTTGCCAGACGACACACATTGCTGTCGGCGGGGAATCGAACCGGGGATCTCATGACTGGGAGACGCCGGCGTTAACCACTAGGCTATACACTCCGCCTGTGTACGTGTAAAAGTGTACGTGTACGTGTTATGTACGTGAAAAAGTTAAATGTGACCGTTAAATAATACGATTACAGTCCAAACTTTATTCTACGCTGGCTACTACCAATATGGTTGGAGATATATTCCAGTCGCCAGTATAATTACTCTCGCTTTGTTTTGGCTCCATTTTCATGAGGTGTTTTCGATCAACGAGTATCGGATGTAGTGTAGCGTAAAACTTTCAGTTCGGTCAGTGGGAGACAATCATCATACATGCAATGTGGAAACCTTAGGCTATAGCATCGTGTAAAATGCATTCAGTATTCCCTAATTGCATTAGCATATAAAGTTGTTCAAAAGATTCAACCAGAACCCAGGAATATTTCACCCAATTTACTTATTTATTTGATTATATATCATTATCATTAGATTACATTTGCTAAACTTAGTTTCAAATGTCGGTAAATACGTGTAATTGAGCGGAGACAGACACCCAACCCTCGCCATTGGTCTATGTTATAGAGATGTTCGTCAAGAACAACTTCCCAAAACAAGCTAAGAAAAAACCTTGTTCCATTTGGGAGATATCACGCACAAGGCCGAAGACTTGATCAAGTCCAAAAATAACATTGAGCCATGTACTCACATGTAGGCTACTTCAGTATATATTTTATATAGTTATTGCTACTTGTTACGATGTCTATTTTCCGAAACGGATATGAGTTTTGCAAAAGTAAACTAATGAAGTGTCAACACTGTTAACATTTTATATTGAAAATATCAAAAGGGAAACAAAATAGAAAGTAAATGGTTTCAGTTTCTTGTAGCACTTTGACATCACAGATTAACCAAATTTTACAGTTCTCGGAAAAGATTTTTAAATAGGATACGTCTCAAACGGAGCAAGATCTTTCGAAGCAATTTCGGGGGTGAGTTGCTTTTTGACAAAGATCTCTGTCATATAAGCTATTAAATATGTTTTATGTAGTCAGGTATAGCCATCTTGTGATCAACTCGTTTATTCAATAGATTTATACAATTTACAGTATAGAGGGCGGTATGTCAGAATAGTCATTAAATACAAGTATTCTGAATACATGACATAAGCTACTGATGGTTGGATTTCTGTCTTCTTGAACTGTCACAAACCAAATCGGACGAAAAGTCGGATGGTATCTGCTTGAGTTTAAAAGTCCGTATAGAACTTGCTTGTTAGAAATATACTTGTCTTTCCATGTAGCACCACCACCATGTATAAACATCGGTGGATACGGGTATATAGGTCTATTCGTAACGAACCACTCAAACTAAATAATTGTTATAATTGCAATGAAAACACTAGTTGTTTCACACTCGCAGCAGGCTAAGGCATGTAAGCGTGTAGTGTTAGTGGAGTGTTAGCTCAGTGATCAACGCCGGTGCCTTTCAATCATAAGGTCCCGAGTTCGAGTCACTCCAAAATTAATGTATGTCGTCCAGTTACCGTTGTCAATTGACAATTCATAACCATGGACGTTAAATATGAATCTAAGAGACTGACTTCGGTCAGCTTGCGGCTTTGATAAGCCAATGAGGCTTCTTCGCGAGTTCTTGCTTGCAGGAGGATCTAAAATACATACTTAGATATGGCACGCATACATACATACACCCATACATACATACAAGTGTCAACATGCAAGTCATTGGAACAAAGCACTTGGTATTTACAGTTGTATTCCTCCGTTGAAAAGTTGGTAAATGTTAATTGTATCAGACTAGTCCAGAGCTCGCTAAACAAAACTACGGGTTCTCAGTTCACTGTCCTGATGGTCATGACGCTTAAACTTATTCCCACAAAATGAGTTGAGTTTAATTTAGACAATTTAATGTAGATAAGTATTGTACTGCTTTGCAGATGAGAGAGAACATTATAAGGCTTTCTAGCATATTTTTGGGACAATGCTAGTAATTTTTAAAGTGCGAAGTTCATAGGTCTTTTGTCTGTCTTGGAAACTGGGTTGGCGTACCAAGAATCAGGAGAAATCCACATTTTACGATCACTGGACCACTTTGGCTGTTTTAAACAGATGATTGAAAGACCCTGCCAATGTATATGAGCAGATTGCGATTAAAAAAAATGTTAGCTAATTGCTGATTGATTCAGACGGAACTTTTAAGCAATTTGTAATTTGTTTACTTTGTCCGTTATGACAAAATTGTTGTCCTTTTTTGTTTACAATCATCTGGCAATTTAAACCACCTTTTATAGTCTGCAACCTCAAGGTTCTAGGCACGTATTGAATTAATGGCGTTCAAAAAGAACACCAGCTTTTTTTATATCCACAATCGCGGATGTGACGATCGTGCGTTTGTTTTAACTTTCACCGGTTTGTTAGAATAACAACACACGTAGAGAAGCTCCGTGAACTGTGAAACAGTCTGGTGTGAATGCGCGGCCGATGGATATACCGGTTACGATATGATGTTACCCTAACTATACACCAGATACAAGAAATTGACAGTAAAGTCACGTGTAAAACAATGAGCTTCATCTACCGGAGTGTCTCTTCAAGATAGGTGTCAGATAGGTGCAGCTTCTAGATTGACGTTAACTAAATATATCCAATGTGCAGTTTCTTAAAATTATTTAATATACTCTATAGACCCAATACATGGTATGTAAGGTTATGATGTCATATTTGTCACCTTAAATAGAACTTGTTTACACGCCAAGAAAAACGACCGTCTGCCCGTGCACTGCAGGCCAGTATGGTATCTTCAATAGATCATTTGCTATAACAACAATGAACGTTTACCAACCTTCCTTTCAGTCATGCAGGATGCATGGACAGCCATAAAACAAATCCAGGTCTTCCTTTCTATTTCGTTGGTAAAACGCAAGTATTATAGACACTGTACTGATATAACAACGGCGGGAAACAGCCTGGTCGACAGCAAACTGCGACAGAGAAGAACACAATTCAGGCAAACAGTTATTTATGCACTAACATTAACAAATTAGGTTACTTTATGTTACTGTATTAAACCGAGGCTGGTTCCCTGTTTCGGCTATATTGGACGTTGGCAGGTAAGTTAACTACTACATGCAGGAAACCTTTGCTTTCGAATCGTATCATTTCATCGTTTCTAGTCAATGTTATGGCGGCATATTGTTGTATACCGGTACATCATAAAATGATTTGCTTGAATATAATGTCTATACTATAGACGATGCATTTGCTCTAAACTCATTTCTTTCATAAATCCTCACTCAGAATCGGACAATAACATCAGTTTTTCCTTGTTTGACTAAAAAGTCAAAATCCTACAGACGCCGTGTAACGGTTAGAAAGATATAGTGTTGCGGACCTTTTATTGCAGCAGCAACTTTGTTGAAAGATATCACGTGGTTTTAGAGTCAGTTTTGATATCCGACAAGTGTATCTGATCTGTCGGGGTTTAACATTGACAGGTTTTTACGTACAAATATCACACCATGCATGATTGTTGTTTAAACATAACATCAAAAGAACGGTTTAAACAATCATTGCTTTCATTGTATTGGCCAGCCTCAATCAGTACTAATTGCGGTATGTTGAACATTTTGCTGCATACCATTCAATCGTGGGGTGGGGGGGGGGTTGTATACTTTTATTAATAGATGTGGAGAATGATAACTTTCGACCCCTCCCCCACACCCTCGTAACCCACCCCTCCTATACTTGTATTCTCATGGAATCAATGGTTATGATACTGCGGATAACCAAATTCATATTAAAATGGTTCATCCGTCGTATAAGTTTCCTGTTAACTACATTAGGTTGTTTGATTCTAGGCTGGTGTTTAGATACTCTTATATATGCCCTATGAATAATGTGACCTGGCTGTATGCCACAAATTAGGAGCAGCTTATTATAAATACTTTTTATATAGGTTTATATAGACATAGTTTAGGAATCCTAGATTACGCCCCCCCCCCCCCCTCTACGCACCCTCCCATCCCACTTTCCTTCTTAAGTATGGTGACCTCTCCGAGTCCTGTATGCCTATATGATGTGCATGCCCCAGTATACAATTGTTCGCAATACTTCATACAAATTAGGCGGTGGTTTACCAAAGTGTCTTTTATCTTTTATCAAAGGCCTAATTGTGTTTCGAGCTCTTTTGCATATTAATTCATTTCCTTAAATCAGCAGGGAAAATGAATTTTAAAAATTGAGGTCAATATATTCAATTGTTTGTTACTTAGCTACATTTTGTTATTCGTTTCAGTAATAAGGAAATGTGTATAGTCAGCATTTAGCTGAACTCTGGAGAAGTTTAACATGTTTCTGAGACTTAATGACGAGGAAGTTATCATAGTTAATATAATTGTATTTACATTTGGCTAGTTACATGAGGAAAACTATGTACGTAGGGATTTTTTCTTATGTAAACAGTTGTGAAGCAAGCAGTCAGCATAAGTTCAGTATATAAACTATAGAATACTTTATATTCAAACGTTTCCACTTAAACGTTTTACTTGCAAACCGAATGTTAGTGTGAAAGGTTGACAATCTTCAACCTTAACTATATAGAAATTCTTCTTAAAATCTTTTTTTATTTTATTTTATAGGTCTTTGGTATTGACGGGATTTATATAATTGGTTAATTGAGTAATTTATGGCCCAACTTTTGTAGACAATGGAACTGGATTATTTCTTTTTTATTCTGATGTGTCTTTGTGTGCAAGGAGAGCTTTTAACTTCCCGCTCCGTGAGTGCTAGAACCATGCCGGATCGTGAAGTTTACAGACAAGACGGTGACTTTGTCATTGGAGCCTTACTAGCTCTTCGAGGGTTTCACGAAGAAACTCGAATTTGCGGCAAGATCCCCGACTATGGAGCTGTCCGTAGAGCTGAAGCGGTTGCGTACGCCGTCGACAGAATTAACCAAAACCCGGCAATTTTGCCGAATACCACTATTGGTTACGAGATATACGATACATGTTACGACCGGTCATTAGCTTTGGAGAATTCCTTAAAATTCACCAGAAACTTTCGTGATATAGATAATGTGATCGGCGTCGTAGGGACCTCGCTAAGTTCCACCTCAGAGTTGACGACGACGTTTCTGTCCATTTTCGAAATCACGATGGTCAGCCATTTTGCTACTAGTGATGAGTTAAGTGATACCTTACGCTATCCATACTTTATGAGGACAATACCTCCCGACTCTTACCAGGTAAAGTATACATATGCCTCTTCATTATTATCTATAACGTGCGGCTCAGGAATGTATGTGCGACCACTTCATTATTCGGTCGGTATGGAGTCCCAAGTCCTCTCATGCAGACCTGACGCGTATAGTGTTTGTGAGAATATATTTTGTGGAGGAGGGTGGTGGGGGGGGGGGGGGCAATTGGTTACATCCCGGGTCTCGGTGTCGATTAGCGGCCCGGGCAAGTTTGGGATATAAAGAAAAACGTGTTCTCATCTTCATGTCAGAAAATTCGTAGTCCAAGTTTAAGCATTTTCCCATATATGCAGGGTATCATACGTTAAGCAGGCTTGACAAAGGGTGGGGTTTTGGGGTTTTAAAGGCCCGGAGTAATTAAAGGGACATGGCAATGAGGGGCTAGGTGGGGTTGGGGGAAGAATAATGTCAGGGCTAGGAATAGGCTACCGGAAAATTTGTATGCCCATATACCATGAATGAACGAATTCCTCAAATTGTTGACATAATTGTCCGAGTGGGGTCCGACTTAACTCTCGAAGCCCTTAAAGCCATGAATAGTTTACTGATGGTGGCCCATGAACAGTGGCGGCGGAACCGGGGGGGGCTTGGGGGGCTCAGCCCCCCCAATGAAAAAGTTGAGGGGGCAAATGCGTGATAAGCCCCCCCCAATATTTACCAAGGCTCCGAAACGTGCATCTGCCCATTTTTCAATGCATATTTGTCGATCTGTCCGATGCACACGTATACTATATAGGTGTAATAATTTTAGTAAATGCTGGGGGACCCTCGGCCCGTCCCCTGGCTATAGACCACATTGTCACCCCAACCGCGTCTTCACGCCCCGTGAAAAGTGGAAGCAGTGAGTGTGAGTACCGGTAAGCGTAACACAACTTCGTCTTAGGCCAATGACTTGCCTCGTTTCAGCCAGTTCTCAAACATCCCCTTACTTGGTGACGGAGCGTCCATATATATAGTCAGGGGGCGGATGCCCCCCCCCCCTGACGGACTCAAATGGACTGCTGGCGCCCTTTTCAGCACTACTTTTTACTTATTCGCGATTATTGACTATTTTATTGCGCTCTCATATACCTATTGACATTTTTCATATTCTGTTGGTGTAATTTTCCGACAAAATGGAGACGACACCTATTTATTCACTGTTTATCTGAAAATTAGCAAGGCCCAGAAAGGGTCATTTCCTGCAATCTAGGGAGTATCTTTACTCAAAAAACTTCTGTACGCTCCGCGCCAACCTGTGGTGGCGCTCCTCTTAGATAGTGTCGAAAGCGCCCATACAGACCATTCTTGCCCCCCCCCCTGACCAATACCCCTAGCTCCGCCACTGCCCTTACTACACTCAAAAACGTCTTTGCGAGTACACTACGAGTAATAGCTACTCTCTTAAAACATTATCGAAGATACAAATTACAATGTTTTTACAGACTTTTACGTGCAATCTGAGAAATTGCAGGCTTGAGACCCATGTTTTAGGGCTAGGTATTCGCAGCATAAAACACTCGGGAAGTGCCGTTTCCGGCCATCTGGGGGTTTGAAAAACCCAAAATTTTCTTGTACGCTCCGCGCCAACCGATGGTGGCGCTCCGCTTAGATGGTCTCCACACATTAGCCCCCCCAATAATTTTTCCGTTCCGCCGCGCCTGCCCATGAAGGTGACCCATAGTGAATTAGTAAGTCGAAATTTCGAATTTTTATGATCGGAAGTTTGAGAAGAAAATTCAAGATTCAACGGAATACGATGTGCTAATCCACATGATCCATGCAGCTGAATGATCCAGCTATAGCTTAAACATGAAGTGCATCTCTAGTTATAACAACTTGGAGGGAGCAGAATCATTTTAAACCTGCCCTCTCAGCTAGATCATTTTAAGCGCATTTCCAACGGTCACCTATTGGCTAATGAACTCTACTCTAATTGTGACATGGATAAAGTACAAAAAGAGTTTTAACATTTGGCAAATTCCAAGGCATGAACCTTTACGGATGGGCTTTAGATGATCAAACCAAATTTGAAACGGGGGTGTGACGGTAGGGTAAGGCTGCCTTAAAGAGGGCGTTGGGTTCAACCTCCAGAGTTATGATGAAGTTTATACGTCAAATGGTGCAATTTCAAGCGTATTTAGACTCTAAATAAGGTCTATATTGTTATAGGTCCGAGCTTGCAAGGTTACGCCAATAAAGAACTTTTAAATTTTGCCACGGCATGCAGGCACATTCTAATTCCACTCCATGATCACAATTTCATTTTTTTTTAATATTCTATTCCATCATTATGCCAACAATTCTTCTGTTCTCTTTCTTTTCCAGATTATGGCCATAATTGACATTTTAAACCATTTCGGATGGGAATATGTCGCTTTTATTTATTCCGAAAGTTTATATGGCCGACGAGCTTACGACATTTTCACAGCAGAAATCACAACAACTGGTATATGTGTCTCTTATTCTCGTAGTCTGGGCTTGGCAGCAAAGGAAGTTACCTACAGAGAAACGATAGATGATCTACTGAAAATCCACAGAGATTCTTTGTTCTCCGCGGTTGTACTGTTCGCCGAACTTGAAAATATTCACGGTCTGATGAGAATGGCGTCCCAAAGAAACGTGACGGGTCAATTTATCTGGATCGGTAGTGATTCGTTTGGCATTCCGTGCCTTCATAGTGTGCTGGGTACTGAAGAAGCAGCATTGGGTAAGTTATTTAAACAATGGTAGTCTAATTAATGCTAATTAAATGTAAAACTATATTCAGATAATACAGAACCGTGGTATTTGGACCCCTCCAGCCCATTATGTGGCCACCCCCTAGTGGTACGATATAGGCATAATAGTCTGGTCCCCTAACGCGAGGAATGAAAACATCCGCTACTGGGGACCACGTTTGCAGAATGGTTTACATTTGACCAACCCTCCCCCCCCCCCCCCCTCCATTAATATATTTCCTTGTACTCAGTAAAAATGTGCCCAAGGTAAATATCATATGTGTTTTATTTTTGAACAACCCCGTGATCCCTTCTCATGTTACAAACAGTCACTCGGAGGTAGTGGAGGGGTGCATTCCTATATAATTCGGCCCATTACACTATTTAGTACATACATGAAAACCCCCTGCAGGAACAAACTAAATCAGTTCCCTATTTTTGCAAATAATCGGCGAAATACATGTTAATAGCTTAAGGTTTTGCCATGATCTTAAATTAAACAGATCGGGCTAAAAAATATCTTCTGATGAAGTTATGTTCAATTTCATGTCC
Source organism: Apostichopus japonicus (assembly GCF_037975245.1). Classification (NCBI taxonomy): domain Eukaryota; kingdom Metazoa; phylum Echinodermata; class Holothuroidea; order Aspidochirotida; family Stichopodidae; genus Apostichopus; species Apostichopus japonicus. The sequence goes on from NC_092581.1 coordinate 1,668,362, forward strand.
AGGTGCATTTACGATTATACCCAAGGCAGGAACTTCTGATTCGTTCGACGATCATTTTAGAAGAGAAGTTGATAATAACTTATCGGAGAATCCATGGATTGCCGAATACAGAGAAGAAGAAGGTAATAGAGTCAGCGATTGTCCGGCTTTCGAATCTCTGGTCGCGGATGCTGTTGAAGTGATCGCACGAGGACTGGACAGACTTTGTGTTTCGTCTTGTAATTCTTCAGATCTAGTAAGAAATAGACCCTTACTTCAGAAATATTTAACAGGCGTGAAGTTCCATAGCAGTGCTAATGGTCCTGTCTTCTTTCCCGAAAATGGCGACCCACCTGGGAGATATGACATCCGCCAACTGTACAAGGATCACCAAGGAAACTACAGCTTCCGAACAGTAGGGAATTGGACTGCCAACGGTGGACTCGAAATTACCCCTCAAGTGGCATGGTTTGTTGAAAATGTCTCTGGGCGATACAGTAGTAAAGGAATACCCAAATCGATCTGCTCGGATCCTTGTCCAACTTACCAACGGCGTGTATTCTCGGAAGATCAGCCATGTTGTTGGCAGTGCGAAAATTGTGATGGCGACAAACTCGTCATCGATTGGACTTGTCAAAAGTCGTGCATTAACCGTACATCGGGTGTCTATCAATGGCCGAGTCAAGATCGGAAAAAATGCACCGATTTGGAAGAATTGCCAATAGCTAAGACGGGAATGTCTATCACAGTTATTTTGATAGGATTACTTGGAATGATTTCAACCTTAACCGTGTCTTTGTTTTACGTTCAAAAACGAGAAGAGAAACTTGTGAAGGCCTCCAGTCGTGAACTAAGTTATATTATCTTGGTAGGATTATTTTTTAATTACCTATCAGCGGTCATTTATAGGCTGAACGCGAGTATCACGGTGTGTACACTTAGCAGAATAATACCGCACGTGGCCATATCTCTAATCTATGTCTCCATTGCAACAATTACCGTTAGATTGTTTCGAATCTTTAAAGCGGGGAAAAAGTCCATTAGACGACCAAGTTTCATCAGTCCGAAGTCCCAAGTGGTTACAACTATGCTCCTATCTTTATTACCTGTAAGTATGTTTATGTTGAAATCCTTTAAATATGTTTCAAAAGATGTATTAAACTTTATGGCACGCCAAAATGGACTAGCAAATATTACGTATAGTGTCCGATTTGTTAACAGGACGATATAGTGATTCAATCATTGTTAGATATATGCTAATATGGCCACAATATTTAAAAAAAAAATCATTGAACAAAAATTAGAATTTTATAGCTTTGATTTTTTTAATATGTTGTAAAATGAAATCATATATCTACAAACGGACACATAGACATGAAACTGCATTTTGTTTCCTATCAACTTCGGTGACGTCATGACAGACGATTGAGTTCTTTTAGCCATAGTTTGCGGATGATTTCGGGCAAGGGGAGGTGGGGAATAACATTTAATATTCTCCTGACTGATTAAGGTAGGCGTTGAACCTATACGGAAGAGCCGGGCGAATGAAGGGTTCATAAAGGAGGGACTATATGTCCCTGTGGTCGTTGAAGCCGACTCCCATTTAGTGGGTCTGTCCATGGTCCTCCTAGAATTTGGTATTAAAAAATTACACCTTTTTACTACCTGTTACTACTTTTTACTACCTGTTTCGATCAGAAAATGGTGACTTTGAATTTACATGAAAGTCTGACATAGAAATATGATAAGACAAAATAGTGTTTATAGAGTTAATTTTAAGCCTTTGATTTTGAAAGTTTTGGTACCTCCACGCATGCTGACCTACCAATGTTGTCTTTGAAAGAATAAGGAGTTCTTCAGGCCTGTTATTATCACTTATCAAATTGATATGCATATTGAATTATAACAATGACGGTATACTTGTTATCCTGTCAGGAGACATCGAAACTAAAAGAAAATGTTATTCTTCAATTAAAAAAAAAAAAAAACTTGCTTATAGTTCACACACGTATATAGCAAACACAAACAGACTTTGATATATTTGTTGTTGTTGAAACATCCTAGATATAAAGAAAGGTGAATACTCTTTTCATCACGCATGCGTCTTCCGTCTAATTACTAACCAGCCATTTCCTATATAAATAGACTTGGTTACAAATGCACTTTCTATGGGAATGGTGGAGAGTATATATATATATATAATTATATATATATATATATATATATATATATATATATATATATATATATAAATATATATATATTTATATATATATATATATCTGATAATATCTAATAATATATAAATATATATATATATATATATATATATATATATATATCAATATAAAAAAAATCCACTTCACGACCGGTTTCGTCCCTTTGGGACTCATCAGGCGAAGGTAGGAATCGAATCCCGGATCTCGTGTCACGAACCGAAGTCCGTATACCACTCGACCACAGTGATTCTACTGGTGTGTTAGAGCGTATAAATTGGCTTTGAATAACTGTCATTAAGGGCGTATTACCCAAGTGTTATGATTGTACAGAATGCACCCCTGGCGCTTTGAATCTGACAATTTTACACAGAATAACCACTCTTGATAGGCAAGCCAAGCCGTAAATAATAATTCTTATATATATATATATATATATATATATATATATATATATATATATATATATATATATATATATATATATATATATATATAATGAAAATATCAGATTCAGATAAAAACTATATATACCGTAACCAACCTTATACTGATCTTAATGCTATGAAGAATCAAACCACAAGGATATATATTTATGAGGATATAAGTTTGAAATAACTGAGTTTGTTTTTGACAGGAAACTTACACAAACCTAATAATCGTCTATGGGAACTGCCACGAACAACTTCCCTAAACAGCTAAGAGGAATCAGATCCTATTTGGGAGATATCATAGAATTTAATGTTCCTTCACACTCACGGTTGGAGACTTGATCAAGTATAAATATAACATCAGCCGGCAAGCCAAGTGTGCTTGTAGTTTTGTATAATGTTTTTATGCATTATTTAATGCAATGTTTATTTTCTGCTATATGGAAATAGGCGAGAGCTTAATTTAAAGTATGTATTGAAGCTGTTGACATGCCTAGCTAATGATAAACATTGGTTTCAATATCAACGCTGTTAACAATCTACCTCGAAAATTATGACACATACACTCATCAAACAAACAAGAATGAGTTGCAGATTCTAGTGGCAATATGATATCACCGATTTAAATAAATGTCAGCTCACAGTCATGAAAGAACGATATCTCCTATAAACCAAATGAAACAGAGATTTTTCAAGTCTTAGCTGTTTGAGGGGGGGGGGGGGGGATTCACACAGCTCTCTACCACATACTCTAAGGTTATGATAAGGTTTGTGTAACATTTAGATATATTCATTAGTCAAACAATCTAGTAACACGATATCTGTGGAACTATATATACTGTATCGTTTCATCGTCAAACTCAAACCATTTGCATAATTTGGGAGTTTTTTAAAACAGCGAAGAATGCACCCCTTGATTTCCCACTGTTTTTATAACCTTCTTGCAAGTTGTCACACGGCCTTTGGGGATCTGGGGAGGGGGGGGGGGCGGTGGAGGGTACTAATGATTATCTACTATTTTACCTTATTCCGTTCACCATATCTCATATCGTCTGCCATTTGATAAGCTAAGCTAATTTAATGTTTTATTCCGCTTATACTTTTCAGTTCATATGGGGAGTAGTGTGGCTCATCGCGCAACCTCCACGTGTTGAAGTTATCGATCCTACAACAGACAGACAATACATCGTAAGGGTCTGTTCTCTATCCAAGGGTCATCGAATAGGACAGCTCGTCTGGGATATTGTAGTTGTGACAATATGTTGTTACTTTGCATTTCGCGCCAGAAATCTTCCCGCCAATTATAACCAATCTCGTTTCATCGCGTTTAGTGTCTTTAGTACTTTAGTAGTTTACATTGCATTTGCACCGGCCCTTTTTACTTCTACCACCGATTCGTCAATGTTGGACATCTATTCGGCCCTTGGGGCTCTTATCCAGTCGACTGTGGTCCTGGTTCTTGTATTTATAGTCCGCCTCTTTGCCGTATATTACGTCGACATTCCCGATACGAGTGATAGCCTGCAGAGCAGTCATGGCGCTCCCCGTGTGAGAAGTAGTGGTGTCCATAGCATGGACAACTTTTCATCCTAGCTGTAAAATATGTGTTGAGACATGAGACGTATTAAACACTGGAATAAACGTCCGCACAGAGGGGGGGGGAGGGGGGGTTGCGTACATTTCCCGGAACATCACCATCAGGAGTTGGGCACATTGTATGCATGCCCCCATACCACCACCTGGACTATGGTCCTATATACCTCTCTGCAATTTTTTTACTGGTAACTGAACTCTGGTGTCACCGGTGATGTAATCGTTTAACCACATCTGTGTAAAATATGTTTGAAGAAAGGGTACATTTGTGCTGTTTGAAAATACAAACATTTCATTTCGCTGCGAATATGGCAGTTACGCTACAGTTAGCAGGCGCTATTGATAAATACAGATCGACTATATATATTTTTTTATTGCTTTAGTGCGTTCCGATACCGTAGTCAAATGCCTTGCTGGTGTGCCATTAAACGTTCTTAGAACATGTACTTAACCAGACTGCTTATCATATCTCAAAGATAATTTTGTTTCCATAATTGTACATAATTACATCTTCACATTTCTACGTAAACGGACGTCAAATCACAAGGTCTCATTTTCTTGTAAAAATATTCTATCGTTCTGCTCCTTGATTAAACATCTTTCCATTGGTTTATCTTTCCTGAAATAGAGGAGGAATAATGTACGTATCTTTTTCAAGTCAAAAATGAATTAAATGCGAACATAATTACACGGAGAGTAAACTATATTTGGACATTTTAGTAACAGTTTTAGTGTCGTCAAATATATCCTAAAGTACTTTAACATACCTTTGCGGTTTCTTTTCGTCTATCGTCTTCGGTCACACATTGAAATACGATTCCAATATTAACTGGCTCTTAGGGCACTCTACGGTGGTCATGTGTATAGCACAACTGATTAAATGATGTCAGTCACAGTGTAAGGGGACTGTATATATATATATATATATATATATATATATATATATATATATATATATATATATATATATATATATATATATACGTCTGAGAGGAGAAACCGCATTTTATTGTTATACTTCGAAAAGTTAAAAATGTCATCTATAATCCTTGCTTTGTTTTCATTGGTCATTCGCTTAACATTTAAATATGCTAAGATTATGTATAATAAGTACACAATACATAGGCTCAGTAACCCTTGGGTGTATGATCTTTCAAAAAGTACATTTAAAAATGACTAAAAATTATTAAATGACTTAAAATGAAATATTTGGAGATTTGATCAAATAAACGGACTGAACGGACGCTAAAAATCTCAGTTACCTTTATTTATAAAGACATTTTGGTCAAATATTTTCTTTCCTAGTTGCATGCTTTGAACGGTACTCTTTCGCAAGCCCTCATTTTCTCTATGTTAGCCCCTTTCACGACACGTTGAACGGATTTGTCGTCCAACGGATGACGCTTATAATACATACAAACATTAACACATTGATTCATTACTAATGGGGTTAATACCCCACAATGTGTGTACATAAATAATTCCCATTGTGCATACAACAAATTCAAACCCATTCTGTAGTATTATATTGTTATACTGTTGAATTTCACAACCCCACCATGCATGTACCATATACCAACAGTGGAGCCCCACACTGTGCATACACCAAGAACCCCAGACTGTAGCCTCTGCTGGTATGTATGTGTGTATGTTTCAACTCAAACGTAGGTTTCAAAAAAGTGATATCTTGATTAAAGGGTGTGAAGACTCGCGCACAAAGAAACGTCTCATGCCGGTAATCTGACCTAGTCTCGAATGAGGTGTAACGGAAGTGTTGGACACCACCATCGATCCCAGAAAATACGCACACAGCTTGCTACCGTCGGATTGTGCAAATATGTGCCTTACGTTTTTGGCTGTGTTCACAAAAAGAGTTGGGGGGGGGGGGGAGGGGTACACCATCCACACAACCCATGGATTTATACCTAAGGGGGGAGGTTTCTAAACTACAGAAATTGAAAAGCTTACTGTTTTATCAAAAGGTGCTGTTCTTTTTTTAGGAAAAGGGGCTCTTTAGAGATTCCCTTGTCACTGTGACCTGCGCCCACCCCACAATCACATTGTTTTCAGGCTAGAAGGTTTTGTTTTTCTATAGGATGTTGCTAACATAGTTCCATGTTATCGTTCACATGCAGATAAGGTGAAAACCTGGATCAGCCCCGACACCGCGTCCTCTCTTCAGTTTCACCCATCTGAATACTTCAGACTTCACAGAACCGTCATATTTGTAAACTCTGTGCGTTTCGCCATAGGACACACCAAGACTTAGCAAGAATTCGAGTATTTTTCATAGCTCATTACTGTAACTCATGGAATATGTCAGTAAATTTCGACGTATATTTTTTCGCGATTGCCAGGTCTGACATGCGGTGCGGGGGACACGGGAAAGGGTCTCCGAACTTGCTCATGATTCCCCTTTGGCCGACCAGTACCATACATATTATTAACCGCCCTTCAATATGCGGCGGTGATAAGAAAGATCTCATTTAAAGTGATCAATCAGAAGTGTCAATACTGAATATAGTGTCAGACATTTGCACATACGGTGAACTTCACGCGCACGCGCACACACTACACGTACGAAGGCATGTTGAAAAAAGATGGCACGGTACACTAGTGAGACCGCATCTCGTATCAACTTGGAACAGAAAATCGACTTCTGCTGTGACCAGGACTCCAAGTATTGCAAAGCCTAAGCATCTTACTGAAAATCAAAGATGTGCACTCTATCATTAAAATTTGGGACGTTTATAGGCCAAATAGTAAGTAGTATTAATGCAAGTGCTACTTGGGTGTACTATTGGCTAGTTTAGTGTAACGATAGGCTAGGACGACTAAACGAACCCATGTCAGCCAGAATATTAACACTAGGCTGCAGCTGCATTCGTAGACAATACAGACTCGCATGAATGTGATGTAGGCTAGCCTAACATTAACAATGCATGCTTGCAATGTAAATGTGTTGTTATTGGCAGGACATTACAAGTGCGGTACCACAAGGGTCTGTTTTGGGTCCCTTGTTGTTTGTTGCCTATATAAATGACATTGACGGAGATATTAATTGTGCACAGGCTACAGCTAAGAAGTTTGCTGATGACACCAAACTGTGTTCTTCTGACATGTCACTTTCACTAGCAAATCTGAGATTGACAAATTTCGAATGCATTTGGATAACTTTTTTGATTGTCTCAGGGATGGCAAATGCTTTTTAATATTGATAAATGCAAGGTGATGCATGTTGGTAGAAGTAACCAAAAGTACAATCTTAATGGTGAGGAGTTACAGGAGATCTTGTTGAAAGAGACTTAGGTATCTACAATTGACTCATATCTGCAACCTTCTTAACATTGTCATGAAGCTGCTAAAAGAGGTAATAAGGGTTTAGGTATGATCAAGAGGAACTTCAGTTTTCTGAAAGAGGACATAGTTTTTGGGTTTTATAAGCAGTTGGCTAGGCCTCATATGAAGTATGTTGTGAAGGCTTGGAACCGATATTTTGCTAAGGATAAGGAAGTAGGCCTACTCGAAAAGGTCCAGAGAAAGGCTTCTAGGATAATTAGTTCCTTAAAGGTGCCCTTTATTATAGGCAGTTACGACTGTTGAATCTCACCACACTGGAGGTTATGTGGTGACTTGATTCAGGTTTTCAAGATTGTGTATCATGTTTACAATTTATCCTTCACTGACTAACTGACTAACCATTTAGAACTAGAACTTAAGAAGGTTAACTTAACTTTTTAGAAGGTAAGCTAAACTTTTTCTTAGCAAATGTTACAAGAATAGGCTGAGCAAGAGTCATGCCAGCAATGTCACTGCATGAGGGAAATTCACAGTGACATGAGTAAATAATTGCTCTCGCACCCACAGATGAACACATGTTCGGTATATTACTATTGTAGCGCCCCCAACAGGGTTTTAACTAGCTGAGCGGCTGTGGGTTCGATAGGGCCGCTGTCGGCAACCCTATGTCAGGATGAATGAGGGGCAACTACAAGTAAGGACAACCTGAACCAATAAAACACGAACAAATAAATTGAATTTCTGCTACACATTTAATACGAAACCGATGCCTAACTTGGGCAGGTGTCTATAAAAACCAAATTATATAATACATGAGGTTAACGCAGTGACCTCCAATGATAGTGTAGCAATGTGATAAATTAGGACCAATATTTAATTAATAACATACAAATCCACATAAATCCCAGCTTATAATTTACATAAATAATAATGACGGTACGTACCTGCGAAGTCAGTGGTGAAACGTATACCTACTTACACCATCACCCTAGTTTATACCCTAGCTTATACCCTGCTCGTAGGCTGAAATGGAATGGTCAGTCGTCACACCTCTGGAGGGTGGTGTTGACCCACTCCCAGTCGATGGATTACATCATCATCATCATCGCTCACTCATAGATCTACTTTTCTCTCCTCTTCCTCGCTACATATGTGAAGGAGATTGAGCTGATCGTGCAAGCCGAGGAGACTGAAATTAAAGAAACCAAGGAGGAGAGTGAGGATGGAGAGAAGATCAAAACACAGAAAATTACAACCAAGATTGTGACTATTCACGGAGGTAATAGTCTGCTAGAGCGTACCACTTACTGGTAGAGAGAGAGAGATGGAAGGTCGTTGTCATTCTTCCTGTTCAAGACGCGGCTACATAACCTAGCTGTGGATTGTGATCTTACAATTCATTTTAATCCTGTATTCTCCAGCTTCCTCTCTCTTAACCCAGCACAACCCTCTTATAACGTAAAATAAGTTGGCTGTAGTATGTATGTGTGTGTGTATGTCTGTATGTAAGTTCTAAAGCCATGAGAGACCATACTATGGCCCACTTAATACATAACATGCATAAATAGGTGCGTTTCTGTTGGGTTTGATACAGTCATAGTAGAATTTAATTATGATCTCGTCAATGTCTCTCTCTTTTACGATCGCAGTTTTCCATCCTCTCTCTCTCTCTTCACAACTCTTTCAGATCAACCGGGGACGGTAGAAACGACCACAGTCAGTATCGTGAACGGCGAGAAGGAAGACAACAATGACAGGGCACCCTCCGTCACCCCGAGGACAGTCAGAGCGTGGAAGTTTCCCCCTGGAAGAACTCGTCCTCTCGCGGACCAAGAAGAAGAAGAGGTTCCGAACGCCATCATTCTTGTCAAAGAAGAAGAAGGACAAAAAGGCGGAGAGCTAGAGGAAAAATCGCTACTTTTAAAATGACGAGTCAAATTAAGTTTGTTTGTGTGTGGAAAGTTGGTTGTTAACGTAAGTAAGCAGTACTGTTAGAGTTCAACTGTCCGACGCTGTGAGAAGGAGAGGCGGCCAGCATATCTCCCAAGTACTGATCACAATAATCCTCCCTCCCCTCTTGTTATTACGAATTTTTTATATATTTTTTCTCTCTTTGCAAGTACTATGTTTTGTAGACGCATTATAACAGCTACATGTAAGTCAAGTATATGCCTACTCAGTGATGCGAGAAGCTTCTCTCGAGTGTCCACGGCGACAGGTAGTAGTCAGGGCAGAGGTCAATGGTATAAAAATGACCAGATTATTGTTTATTGGGTTGTTATTAAATAGTGAAATTAACTCTAGACTGGATCAGCATTATGTTCCAGGGGAAAGTTTTCTCCCTCTCTTTATTTTTTCCCCCCTATCTTTTCTCTTAAATTGTTGGCTAACAGGAACGCAGAGCGTACACGGTCTATTTACTCCAGTCGCATAATGTAACTTTTTTGTATAGTACATAATATCATGTATTTGTCGGAACAGATTTTAAGCATTGGAGTTGTATTACTTTCCTTGGTTAGTATTTTGTACAGATATGTATGAGAATGGCGCACCTAATGGCCCCTTCCTTCCTTCTTGCATGCCCAGGTTCCCGTAACCGGACCACGTGTCGGTTCGGTTTATGTATTTCCCTGAAATGTTATTCTCATTTGTATTTTTTTTTTTAACCTATCTGAATGTTTGCATTGTTGTTAATATCATGCATGTTGTGAAGAGAAAATTTGGCTTTTGTTTGTTTCAAGGCCAAGTCACAGTGATAGAAATCATGATAACTAAAGCTCTTTGACATATACAAACTGCCTTCACAATCGAGAGAAAGCCACTCGTTCGTAATCTTATTACATTGGAGCACAAACGTCACTTTTTATACATACTTTTTTGAATTTTAGTTCTTGAACTTCCAAGCCAAGATTTTTAAACCACATTAGAACTGCTGTTGTGAAAGTAGACATTGAAAATGGCTTTGCTGAAATATTTCTGTATATTCTTGTGGATCAAGGACTATCAGACTAGCGTTATGTTGTAACAAAAACTATCTTCACAGGACGAGAGAGGCATGTTTAGAATTAATTCTCGGCATGCCGCAGTGCAAAGTACCAGTTACCAATGAAGCTCATATTTACTCGCGCGGCTCTGTTTATGTGCGGTTACCAGGAGCATCACACGGAAATAAGAATAGAAACAATCCCCTAGCTAATTTATCATTTGTAATTATTTTTTTGCTTATTCTCTAAAATCACTATAAAAAAAAATTGCACAAGCATTTTTTGCCAGGAGTCTTAGCCATATCCAATTTCTAGTACGCCATGTACGATCCATGGAGATAGGAAATGATCTGGAATTGCTTATTTGCTTTGCCAAAGATGTTAAACATAGTAAACAAGCAGACACTGCTTTTCTCTAATGTCAATATGAAACACTTTGAAATTGTCTGTAAGGTGTGCATTTGCTCTCATATAAACACATCATTTTATGTACACTTCATAGGCATGCTTCATTTTGTTTCCATATTTGAAGGATAGCTTTTTTTCCTTTCTCTTTTTTTTTCTACTGCTTTGGATTCAGACCTTCTTAAAACTTAGTTGTAGGAGTACCTTAGAGCAATTTTAATAGTATCGAAAAACAAAACAAAAATAGAGTAATTATCATGGTCTTTTTTTGATTTTTGCAGGTTTAACAAAGAAAAAAAATGGGGAATATTTCAGTAACAGCATCTGGTCAACAGAGGCCAAACTGTATGGAATGTGGTTTGTTAAGTAGTGTAGCGGAGCATGAATAAAACAATTAACCTTGTTGAATGGATGAAGAATGAATGGGCTTTGTGGAAGCTGGTATTTTGTAATAAAAGAAAGAAGGAAACAAACATTTCATAGGGTATTTTGTTTTTCAAATATGACTGCATGTTGAATTTTTTATGATTTTCCTTTGGATATGAGATGTAATCTTCATTTGTACAACAAAGCCAAGCTTAAAAACAATCTTTACAGTTTTTTTTTCTTAATTCATAATAATTAACTGGCTAGACATGTAAAAAGTATGAATATATTCCTCATTCCTTGTGTTAAGGTTACGTCTTGGATGCATGTATTCATGTTTTCATGTATTCATGTTCAAGTATTTCATTACGACTTGTATTCTTAATTATTGACATTACTAAGATAGTTCTTCATTTTGTTTCATCTATGTCATATATATAGAAATATTAAACTGTGTTCTGTTTTTTAAAAAAAAAGTTTGAACACAGAAAAAGCAGTGAAATACGGCGACAGGTCGTTAAAGTATGAAGTCTGTTAGCCCGCTGTTGACTCGTTATTTGTATCTAGTCTTGCTCTTGATTTTTGAAAGGTGTAGCTATGAAGATGATGCAGAATAATATTTGCCTGTAAACTTCAAATGCATTTCACAAGTTTAAAAAGCCAGCATGGGGGGTGTGAACAAACCTGTAATTATGCATGCTGTGATTTCGATAATAAGGGAATAGCTATTGTCAGACCACGAGGAAGTGTATTCCCATGTACCTCTGGGCGGGTTCAGTGACTGGGCTGTACCATTGTCCCTTGGATAAATGGAACCGTCTCACCAAGGGCCAAAAACTTGGCATTGTGTCCACATGGTAAACATGTACAACTTAACAATGAGCAGAGGCCACTCCAGGAACAGGTGTTAATGGGGTATATGTATATTGGTGTTATGGCTATGAATATTTATTAGCTGATGTTAGTTTAGTGCAGTGCTAACGAATATTCATGAATTTGTATTGACATATCAAAGTATTCAGATCAGCAGGAAGAGAGCAGCCAAGTAGAAAACATCCCATTTCATTCAACAACTTTCTTGGTATTTTGCCTATTTGTGAGGTTACCATGGTGATGTGGTTGTAATGACTCATTCAGCAGCCATTAGGTGTATGTCGGGGTAATGCCTTATTAAGAGATTTGTAACAATAGCAGAGGTTGAAGGGAAATATTACAAATGGAAATAGGCAGTATTTATAGACAAGTTTGGATCAACTGATTTTCATTACAGGTGTACTGAAACTACAAGCACAATGAATATTCATGTCATATATCAAAATTAGCATGATTGCCTGATTTTCCATGTTGTCGTCATGTGAGCGTTCGTGTCAAAGTGGAGGGTTTTGCTGTCACCATGGGATCCAATACTCCACAGATTGTATAGTTCATGCATGTAGTGTGCTTAACTAAAATTTTTGGAAAAATAGATTCTTTGCACAGAAATATTAAAAAAAAAAATGGAAACATAAAAAATTTGGGAAGGTGAGGCAAGGTAAAGCTGCAAGGCTGTAAAATGATACAAAGTTCATAAAAAGTTTTAATTGAGATAAACAGTTGAATGTGTATCCTGTTTGGTAGTTAATAAGTGTTATGTAACCAAATTTGAATATTAATATAACGAAAACTAAAAATGGTTATTGAAGAGTGAATGATGACAGTCAGAAACGCTGTAAAGAAATTGCCATGGTATTAATCGTGACGTTGTATTTGTACGGCAAGATCACCCAGGTCGATCTGAAGTGGTTTTTTTCCTTTCCAGAAAAGAGGTTCTGTTTTGTGAAGTGGTTGGTTGGTTGGAAGAGTAGACTTTGGTTCGACTCTTAATCCCAGGCAGGGGAGTGACAGGGTCTTCTCTTTTCCAATATTTATAGTTTTCGGACAAAAGGTATTGTTACCCTAGCCTTTCTAAACTCGGAATTAATTTTCAATCAAAAATGGTGGGGGGGGGGGGGGGGAAGAATCTTGACATATTTTGTTCCAGTAGCAACCAAACATAATAAAATCATGCATGGGGGAATGATTATATATATACTGATTTTTTTTTATAGTTATTTACGTATGTTTCCTTTTCTTTTCTGTAAATATAGAATGAACACATGTTTTCTGTTGTTCATATTGTGGCTTGATCATTGCTTGTGGGATTGGAATGGCTTCTTTAGGTGCTTTAGTTAATACGCATAGTCCTGTATCACAGATAACACGCACGCCATGTCATCGTTGTCGTAAGTAACCTCTACCGAGGTACAACATGGGAGGGGGCGCTCCGACATCGCGACGTCTCGTTACGGACGTTTTTTTTTTGCAGAAGTGGTGAAGCGTTTCTATCACTGAACACGAAGCACTGTACAATTTTCAATGCACTTCATTTATTGCAGGAACCACTGGTTTCTATTGTACTCATTGTCTCCATGACAACTGCCTTTTTCTGTATGCGATTCACACATGTGGTTATTTGCACTTTTGCTTAATAAATGTTGCAATATCGTGTCCCAAAAGAAGTTGAAAAATAAACAGGCAGTCCTGAAATTCCTTTTCTTTCCGTATTTATTTCTTGACTGTCTCTCTCTCATTTCTAGTGTGTAGAGGAAAAAACAGAGTGATTTGAGAACTTGTCTGGTCCTTACAAATGGAACTGGAAGTTTACCTCGCTTAACCATCCCCACACATCGTATTTATATCAGGATGTTATGAATAATCTGACAGACTAGTTTGCCAAAAAAAAAAATGTTTTGACAAGACAGGATATTGCAATCGATAGAAAAGCTAGATGATATTTCTCAAAAATCGTTTTGCCCTTTGAAAGGCCTTTTAACTAAAACAAAAGGTCTACTACACCTTTTAAGCCTATTGAAACATTCTGTAATGTGTTTTGTAATGCATAATACAACACAGCCTACCCCCGCCCCCCCCCCCCTTGCTCCCCAACTTTCAGTAGAACAATTTTGTCAAGAATTAGAACCTTTCAAACCATAAGAAAATCAAGATGACAAACAAACGTTTGATTTGACTGCTTTGAGATCATGTATCACTGGCAAAATGCGTCGAGCTCCCTCTTGCGGCCTCGTTTTTGGTCAGTTTTTAACTTCTGAGGAACAATAGGATACCGAAAAACTTTTAGGGTGAACAAAAGATTTCAAAACCTTTGTTCGTCCAAAAAGTTTTTCGCTCTCCTATTGTTCCTATGAAGTTAAAAACTGACTAAAAACGAGGCTGAAGAGGGCGCTGGACGCATTTTGATCTTTTATACGTGATTTGACTGCTTTGAAATCACGTATCACTGGCAAAATGCGTCGAGCGCCCTCTTGCGGCCTCGTTTTTGGTCAGTTTTTAACTTCAGAGGAACAATAGGATAGCGAAAAACTTTTAGGACGAACAAAGGTTTTGAAATCTTTTGTTCGACCTAAAAGTTTTTTGCTCTCCTATTGTTCCTCTGAAGTTGAAAACTGACCAAAAACGAGGCCGAAGAGGGCGCTCGACGCATTTTAATCTTTTTTTTTTATCTTTTCCTTTCTGAGGTAGAAATATTAGATACGAGCACTCTTTTTCAACAGTCGCTGTGGTGCAGTGGTTAGTGCTCTGGACTGACAAACACTCTATCATGAGTTCAAACCCCAGTGAAGACAGTTTTCCTTTTACTATTCTTATATCTCTTTCCTTCCATTATGAACCTTAAATATTAGAAACGAGCAATAATTTTCAACAGTTACAGTGGCGCAGATGGTAGTGCCTGTACCTGGAGAGCAAGACAATCTCAATGTCTAGGGTTCAAACCCCACTTAAGGCAGTTTTCCTTTTACAATTCTTATACCTCTTTCCTTCCATTATGAACCTTAAATATTAGAAACGAGCATTATTTCTCAACAGTTACCGTGGCGCAGTGGTTAGTGCTTTGGACTGAGAGAGACAGACAAACACACTGTCATGAGTTCAAGACCCCACCAGAGCCTTTTACTTTTCTGTTCTTTGGCGCAGGTGGAAGTATAAAGGTAAGAAACGAAGGTGATTTCATTGGGAACCAAAATGGTGTAATGGGTTGTTCTGTCTGCGATGATACTGAGCAGCATGGTTCAAGCCCTGGGTGGGCTAGTGAGTGAACTCTGTAAAAGGAGATCACCACCACCCCTCCTCCTGACAAGGCCCCCAAGCGCAATGAGAGTTGCACAGCCCCCCCCCCATCTGACAAGGTTCCCCAGCGGATGAAGCGAGTTGGCCACCACCCCTCTCCCTGACAAGGTTCAGTGGAGAGGTCTCCTCTATTCCTGACAAGGTTCAGTGGAGGGGAATATATTTTAAAAACACCTAAGTCCCAACAACTGGATCTTTAAATATTTGAAATGCATCCAACAGTAGCATCTCACCTAATGGTTTGGTGGTAGACAAACAAAAAAAGCATCACAAGGTCCCTGGTTCAATTTCAACTCATGCTCTTCTTTTTTTATTCTCCCAGTGAAAGCACAAGTAATAAAAAAAACTCACCACCGATTTTTCACATATTCTTTTGAAGCTTACAAGTAAAAAAAAATAACCAAAACTTGCATATAAACTATGTCCACTTAGTGCCAACAAAATATTGCATCTATATCAAACCCCCAAAAGAGAGGAGTTTTAGCATTCTCTAGACAGGGGGCAAAGAATTGTGATTTTCTTGCCATATAATTTGCACAAAATTCCACTTGACTATCTGACTGATGTAGAGTCAAGTGAGTTAACATTTGTGCAAGAATTAAGTGGGAACCAGAAATGATCAGACAATTCAAGCTCCCTAGACCACAAAACATGTACTAACTCACTCTTTAGACATCAACCTATTCTGATAACGTTTTTACAGTACATAAGTTTTATGGCCAAAAATGGTTTAAAACCCAGAAAGAACAGTCTTCCTTTTATGTGAAATATAGACTCATAGATGTTGAATATGTATGAACAAATGGACATTAACTTTTACCTTACTTTGAGTTAGCAAATCAGCTCTGCCACCAACCTACCCCTTCAATACACTAAAATATTTTCAAAACCAAAGCCATGTAGTATATATACTACACAGAAGAAGGCAACTTTTCAGACAGCCTGTTAACCCCCTTGAGACTCAACTAGTGACAACTGCCAGGGATCACTTGAGGTGTGTTTTAAGATCATCCAACACATGATTATCACTTCTGAAGCAGATATCATTTACCTGATTGACTGTTTATGCATTGTTCAAGGTTACTTCAGACCTATCTGTAATTTGAGCCACTTCACAAACTAAAACTGAAGTTGACCAAATTATGTTCACCAAAAGGAAATGATTGCAATGGAGAACTCACAGTGGTGGCACCATCATACCAGGTGTGCGATTACATGAGGATAATTGCAGCTTTGATTTTGAAGCTAAATATGTCGACAAGAATTTCAGGCTTTTGGCAGCTGATGACTCCAATTTACATTTGACCTCTTAACAGAACTGCTCAAAGTGTAATGCTCAGTGAGGGGGACCTACCACCTAACTATGACATTTTACCGATGCTACAGATGTTCACTAAACTCAACTATGAGGTTTTTGTATTTTGGCCGCTGATGACCTCAATTGACCTTTGACTCCGCTCAATAGCTGGAGCAGCCAAAGAATTCAGTGCTGTAAATTTACATTCTAATTTGCATGAAATTCATGCAAGATATGCTTGGTGAGTCACCCCGTTTACAAGTTGGAACATCACATATACATACGTTTACCGATGCTACATATGTTCACTAAACTCGACTATGAGGTTTTTGTATTTGGCCGCTGATGACCTCAATTGACCTTTGACTCCGCTCAATAGCTGGAGCAGCCAAAGAATTCAGTGCTGTAAATTTACATCCTAATTTGCATGGAATTCATGCAAGATATGCTTGGTGAGTCACCCCATTTACAAGTTGGAACATCACATATACATACGTTTACCTGCATACATACATGCCTAGATTTCTTTTTGCATTTTGGCTAGGAATCAATCCAAGATTCCTGGCAGAGGACACTTATAAATTCCTCTCTTCTGAATTTACAGACTCTTTATGCATTAGATTATCTTTTAGCATCATCACATGACCATCCTTAACGAAAAACCTTTCATAATTTCCATCTGTAAATCTGAGAAAATTTTCAACACAATACCCTTGAGAAGAGCACTTTTGAAAACATGCAAGAGAGAAAAACCACCTGTATTTTTAGGTGCAGGGCAGAGATGGTCTTATGGTATTGCAGAAGTATTCAAGACTATGCATGAAATATAGATAGATTTCTGCAGAAAAAATTCTGCCAAAATGTTCCTTAAAATTTAGGAAAGCAATATTTCAAGTGTTTTAAGTAAAGCTTTCATAACAGTATTCTCCATTTTATCTGATGCTAAGGGAAAAAAACTGCATATCCTTAGTGCTTCAATATTTACACACATGGTCATACAAAAAAAAAAGTAGAAAAGCTTACATAACATATATATATATATCTTTTATGAAGCTGCAACATCAGTGGCTCAAAAAGTTTGTGATCCTGAAAGTTGGAGACCGGCAGGTCTATCTGGTAGCTGGATCAAATCACTTTCCGATTTTTCAACTTTAGTCCTATTTCTAATCCCTTCAGCTTGTCTCTTTGGATTGATGAAGCGTTTGGCACGTCGCTACCAGAATTGGAACAAACTTTTCTGTCTTCTTCTGCCTTCAGGAGGTTATCGTCTTGTAAGCCTTTCTTGATCCGGTCCGAGTTAGACCGAACTTTACTCGGAGATGAGATGGAAGCTTTCATGTCCATAATGAGACTATTGGCTACAGGGGCTTTGGATTCCAATATATTGTCTCTGTCTGATGTTTCGTCATCTTCCCAAGTCTCTTCCAAATTTAAGTCTTCTGGAGGTCTCTCGGGGAGCTGTTCCATGGTGGACACCATAGGTGGTTCTGTCCATAAAAAAGAGTATGAAAGAAAATTACTAGATAGGAATACACAAGCCATGTAGACGAAAGTACTCTGCATAAAGTGTCGATCATGCATGTTACATTTGAAGACTCGAATGAGTCGACGATAGCGAATAATTTTAAGGGCGAAAACAGATTGCTTTGGGTGATGGGAGGGGGTGGGGGAGTAACGCTTTCTTGGTGGGAAGGGGTCAGAGCCACAGAAAGAGATGTAAGAACATTTAAAGATTTCCTTAACTTATGTAATGTCAGAAATGTCAATTTTTTTTTTTTCATTTATAACCCATCTACTAGTAAAATGTCTAGTATTGTTGTATCAACTTCAGTAGTTACAGAATTTTATTATAAAATGTATACAAAAAATGTAAAAAAAAATGAATATATTACAACATGAAGGCCAAAAGTATTTGAGTTGCAATAGATTTACAAGCTATATTACACTGGAAAGACATGAAGGAAAACTTCATAAAAAAGATGACTTTAGAAACAAACCTCAGTTAATTTGTTGTGACCGTTGAAAAACAGTCCTATCAGGCCAGGCTGGATTTTTTATGCCACTTTTAATTTTTGAGGGAACGACCCTTTAATTTGCCGAGGTTCATCGGTTTAGAGTGACAAGACTATTTAGCCTAATACTTTAACCATTTAGCTCAGTTCCTCAGATCCAACACAAAATCACAAAAAGAGTTTTACCTGTCTCATATGACATGTTTACAGTGGTAGTAAAAATTTGTCAACTTTTGGACAGATGGTGTTTAATTTTCATGCAATGGGTGCAAGGGTGTTGCTGTTTTAATATCAAGTTAAAGGAACATGCTTTGGTTGAGTGAGTTATTAGAATTTATGTAAAGCAATGGGTTAACATTAACATTAAAGCCTGTACTAGAAGAGCTGATAACATCATCAAGTTAGCCTTTAAAGGAACATACCGGAGGTTTAGCATATTTTAACGGTGAATAGCTTGAAACTGGATCAGCAATGTATGAGTGTAAAATCTCAAATTAACCCTGTTCTGGTGGACTACGACATTATTGTGTCTACAATTCAGCCTACAATTGTCATTTAGGTAGATACTGAAGAAGTGACGGATATGAAGTCATGCTGTCGAGGAAGGAAACATTTCTTTTACAATTTTATTAATTCTTATTCTCATTTCATTATCTGACAGTAACACGGATGGAGAAATGTACTACATCTCAAACCTACGATAATCAGAAAGCAAAGCCAGAATATTAAAGTGGTGGGTGGAGTGGAGGCAATAAGTAAGTGTAAGTGTTTACTATTTTGAATACATGTGCTGAAAGTTTCTCCATTTTGTTTATCATTATATTGATGATAATACTAGAGTTTTTGTTAATGGAAAAAAAATGCACAATATCTTTGCACTTGTGTAGCAAGTCAGTCAAATTCATAGCAAGATTCGCCCGGGTAAATGGAGCAACAGAGTTCGGAGTGGGTTTAGTGGTACTGGATATGTGTTTTGGTGGGGTTACAGACAAAAACTAAGAGATGGGGAATCTAGGTCCCACCCCTGGCAGTGCATCCAAAACAGCAAAATACTAAGTAACTGGGTGTTTATTTACAAATAAATTACAGGTCTTTAATTGAGATGGAGAACAACACACAATAACTACAATGTACCTAAATATTCCACCAAGACCCGCCCCCCCTCTCCCATCCTCCCTGACCAATTCTCTCCTAGTCTCTTTACATGTAGGGTTTCCAGAAAGATCTGACCCGACCCGACGTTTATATTGTTACACCCTTTTCAAGATTTTCCTCTAAATATATTTATATTTATATCTCTGGGATTATAGGAAAAAATTATCACTGCACAGACCAAAGCCTTATTTGTGAAAACAAACGTGACACAATGCACATACAATTTAAGGGAAACCCTCCCCCCCCCAAAAAAAATAATGCACAGTGGCAAAACTAATGGCAGGTATGATATTGTTTCCAATACACTAGTAACTGCACAGCTACTTTCATGATGGGTAAAAAGAGCAATTTGCTTAGTGTGAATACTTATTCAGTTCTAGGAAAAAGGGAACGAGCTTGTTATCCTTACAATATTCACCAAATGTACTTTACACTGAATCTGAGGACGGAGGAAATAAACTTGATGTATTCTTTAACGTTCGGAAAATTCCACTCTCCTCAACTCTGTTGTACTCCATCGCCCTTCGGTAAGACTGAATATTACTCAGTGATATTCATCACGGTTAGGGATACTTCTTTCCGGGGGTGGGGTGGGGTTGGCGGGGACATAAATTTAAAAACTGCACTCATTCAATACAAAAACTTGGTATCAATTCCATATAAGTTAGGTAACATCTTCGCTTGCGAACTACCATAAATAGAACATTTTAACCGAATTTAAACATCCCTGAATTATGCTTGACACTCCTGCTACACCCGCTCGGGTTTATTTAGCAGCGAAGTAAATCTTTGTACGCAAGACAGACTCATTGGTTAGTTTTGAAATTAATTCCAACTTTCTTTGCACATGACCATATCTGTGACCCGCTCGCAAACAATAGTCCTACAACCCATTGTCTCCAGCATACAGTTAATAATTATTTTATACAATGCGAGCATCATATCCATCTTGTACTCTCAACGTACCAATCCCAAATGGAAGAAACTTGAAACTGTACCTGGCTCTTCCTCCTTCTGTACGGCTTTATGAGATTGAACGACCCTTTGACCTAGCATCTTGATCTCTGCTACCAGTCTCTTCACGGAATCCTCTGATTTTACTATGCTGTCCTTCAACGTCTAAGCAGAAAGATGGATTAATAATCAATCACGCAAAGATGGATTAATAATCAATCACACAAAGATGGATTAGTAATCAAACACACAAAGATGCATTAATAATCATCGTTGCTTACAAATTTCTCTTTTGTTATACAACCCACAGGGGAAATGAATTCCACCCCACCAAGATGGGGAATATTTTCACTTTCATTAAAGGACTAGTTCAGGTGTCACAAATGTTTATCTTATATGAAAGAGGACAATAAAAGAAATCCAATAGTGAAGAAATTATTCAAATATCTTTTTCCGTTTAGGAGATATTCAAGTTTTAAGTTCTATCTGATTGTGTAGAAACTGCTAAAATCAGACTAGCTGTAACGTCATATCCTCACAGTCCTGAAAAGTCTTTGTTATTTAATTAAAATATTTTGTAAGATTTTATGACTTACAACCAAAAGATATGTCAGGAGATCTCATATGTGTCAAGGGAAGTATTTGAGATTTAACATCTGAAGAATGTTTGATTATATTTTTTTAGATTTGAGACAAAAAATGTAATTAATTTTTAATGAAAGATATTGACACATGTTAAGGAAGTGAGGATGTGACATCACAACCTCACAGTTAGTCTTGCTACACCAGTCATTTGCAAAGAAATTTTGAAATCTTCAAAGTGTGATATCTCCTTAACAGAGCATGCTATCATGGTAGTTTCTTTCATACAAGATAGACATGTCAGACACCTGAACCAATCCTTTAAATGACGTGTTAACTTTTCCCCCATAAGGTCTGTTCATACCAAGGTCTCTTATGCTATTGTCTTGTACAGGAGCTGACGTCACTTACTCTCTCTGTTGGGATCTGGGTAGGAGTTGAAATTTAAGCCCCAATGAATGAGCTGGAGCTTGCGGATTAAACACCAAATGCTTCATCACCTACAGCAGTGGGTAGTTTCACTCAGCATTCTATTAAACACGAATGTAGTGTAAGCAAGGAAACTTGAAATTTTCAACATGTTACATGATGTTGCATGTCAGTCGCAATGTAACATTGCATCTAATGATATTAAACACCAACAATGTTAGGACAGCCCTTGAACAAAGCGATTAAACTTACATTAAACTAATGAAACTATACTCAAATTGACAGTTGAATGATCCATTAATTAATAGTTTTGTCATCTCACCTTCATTCTGTCATGGATTTCTTCATTAGTCATCTTAATTCCTTGCATACCTTGAAGGTAGCCATCTTTATCAATCATATCTTTCCTGTCGAGAAAAACAGAAACGAATGAAACTTGCCTAATAAACTCCCTTGTTATGGGATCTAAGCATCTATTACGATTAAAACATAAGACAAGATGTCAATCCATGGCATCTCATCTCTTCTATGATGGAATGGATCTACAATGCACTTTGACCTTTAACAACTGCATAATTTCTAATTTAAAATTTGTCCAATGATAGTCTACATATTTTATGGTTTAGGACATATTTAAAATATACAGCTAAATGAATGGTAGGTAGGAGATTCAGCATACAACCATATATGCACATGATACACATAGACCAAATGAATTTCTGATACATGTATAATAGACATGTATTTGTGTGTGTGGTGGGAGGGGGCTACTAAGTAGAATAGACCTGTTCAAGAAATATGTGCATGTTTTTAGGGATCGTTAAAAAAAGCAAATTAGCATTATAACATACTCAGCAGGTTTTTTCAAACGCTTGTTTATTTGATGTCCTGTTGAAAAAAAGTGGAGAGTCAATGAATGACCTTTGCAGGTGTATGTTCTTGGACAAGTCAACTTCGTAAATTTCTCTGTTTGAAACTCCACTGCTAGCTTATATCTCCACTACTAGATATCATTGGTGTATCTGCATTCTTTATGTGATCCAAATTGGTATTTACATTCCTAAATGTGACCCAACTTTTATTAATGTCTCTACCTGTGTTTTTATTTTGGGGGGTTGAACTGGGCGTATGAGTAATGAAAACTAACCTTATTAAATGAATATTTCCTCTTTGTTTGTTATCTATTATTCTCTGTCAGTACAAGTACTTCCTGATAAAAGACAAACTTTGTAAAAAAAAAATCCATAGGAGACACTAATAGTGTTAATAACAACAAAAGAATGCGTACGAAGGAAGCTGATATACTGTATTTATTGAGATGTGTTTCTTAAATTATTATTAATATTAAATATTTTTAATATGTACACAAAATACCAATTGGATAACTGTTCTACAAGAAGAAAATAAGTTTCAAATACAGTATTTTTTAAACATGGGATTAGTATTGGAATAAAGAAGGTTGGACTTTATAATCTTCCTTTTATCTTATTTAAAATTGTAGGACTGGGTTTTCCAAGACCTTTTTTTGTTTACGAGCATGTACAGTGGTTTGGCAATGCATTGTTGTAGCCTTTAGAACAAAAGGGATTTAGTACGTAACAAACTAGATTAGGTTATGACATATTATACACACTGTTCCATAAAAAATCGTAAAAACATCCTACCTGTAGTAAAGGATTAGTGTAATCTCTACAATTGTTTGTTGCTGTTTTCCCAAGACTGTATCAGATTCCATTTCACTTCCATAGTCCTCCTCATATAGATCAACTTGAACAAAAAAAATTATTAAAATGCTATGAATGATATCTGTTTCAGAATTAGGCATGAACCCAACAGGTAATTGAATTGCCACTGGTAGTAGTTTTACTGAAGTGTAATCTTTTTGGCAAACAGGTATTGAAAAATCCCAATCTGCTCTTCTCAGCTATGGTGGTTAGCACAATATAGCTATCTCTAGTTGATCTTAGCATCATATGACCAATTCTTCAGCATCAATTTAAGATACAGTACAGTATTTTACTGAGTATTTTGTAGTGTGACTACAACTATGACTTGAACAGAAGCAAAAGAAACAGGTCTATGCAGTCACGATTGTGTGTATGGATGTATATGTGTATATGTAAGTGACATGCATGTGATGCCACTTGTAAACATAATAACTTGATACTTAAGGCAAACTTCAGTTGAGCTCATGCTAGGTAGGTAGAATACCTTTTTGTGAGTACATGGTCCCTATTGCTTTTGGTTGAGGTCAAAGTTCATGTGAGGTAAAAAGAACTGTTAACCTTTTAATCATCATAATTTGAGACAAACTTCAATTAAATTCATGCTTGTTATGTAGATTATTCATAGTGAAGAAGTACATGGTCCCTATTGTTTTTCTCAAAGGACAACAGATGTCAAACACTGACAACCTTTTAAACACCTTATCTTGACAAGACATACTTCAATTGAGCTCATACTTAGTATGTGTATTCTTTCGAGTGTTTATATGATCCATATTGTTTAATGTGGAGGTTAACAGTGGTCAAACATAAAAACCTTGTAAACAATATATCTTAATGAGGTAAAATTCAATTGAGCTTATACAGTACTTGGTGGGTAGGTTACCCATAGTAAGGTAAGTAGGTTTTCTTCTGTGCCAGATGGCTCATAAGGTCAGTGCTTAAACCTGGTTTCCATGATGCAAGTGAAATTAGAGTGAAACACTCCCCCAATCCGTCAATCCGTTGCTAACTAACCCCTAGCCGAAGCTAGCACACATTTTAGAGATGGGTGGACTGAAGCAAATAGAGTAAAGTGTCTTGCACAAGGACTTAACGTATTGACCATGCCACGTGTGGGACTCAGACTCACAACCTGTGTGTTGCGAGTCGAATGCACAAGGCACTAAGCCACCATGCCCCATAGTGAGTGAATTATTTCTATTACTTTTTTTCGGCAGTCAAAGGTCATGTGCGGTCAACAGAGGTCCAGCAATGTGTGGGACTGTGTGCGTGCCATTAGTGCAAAGTGAACCTTTTTCAGATTGGACTTTGTTTGGGGACCCCTGCATATGTCCCTGGCTTAAGGATAATAATTTTCCTTACCAGGCAACAATGCTTTTTGCCTTGTTGGACAAACTCTCTTTGGGGTTGATCTGGAAGAACATGCTTGGTCAAGATCGCTACTTTCACTATCTTCATCCAGGGTACCTGCAAACCAAAATAAAAAAAACATGTACTATTTAATTTTAAATATGAAATTAATTCTTTCAACATGAAATTGATAGGTAGATTAGTGTTCAACCGATTAACCTAATCGGAATCGGAATCGGTACGAATATTGCATAATCGGAACATAATCGGAATCGGTAAAAATTACGTGGAATACCAGTTATGTCATACCGATTATTCAAAATATATGGAAGGTGAAAATATCATTATTCAAAAACATATGGAAGTTGAAAATATCAACTGATGTATTAGGTTTGTTCTTTTACTACGAAATATTAAAATAAGACACCCTCTATACGTCTTTCACAGTGTATACTTTCATCAATTTACGCTGCCAGGGTCGCCGATTTTGCTTCCCTCGTGGTTAGTGACTTCAAATTTCTTGGCACAGTAGGCATAGCAGCAATACCAATTTCGCGAATTAACGAATGTGCTCGACAGGGTCGGAAATAAGCGGGAGCGATGTGCTGAAAAGCCCTCCTAAAGCACAATTACGAGTTTGAAAAAGAAATATAAGAAAATCGCAATCGTTATATCAGGTGTCTGTGTAAAATTAATTTTGACATGCGTTTGCTTTAGCTAGGAATTGCAGTTGCAGCGCGAATCGCGCAAACAGTTTTCACATCTCACATCAAATTTGAAGCAGTGCGGTAGGGTCGCGCACAATCCCCGGGAAGTTACCGTGGAAAATTACAGCGTGCACGAAGCAATTTCAGTACCAGCGAAAATAACCTAAAATCCTCACAAATCTCCGACCACATGGTAGCCTTACTTCACACTAAGTCAACTGCATGAAAATCTAACCCTGACATCTGTTTATTCGCTCTAGTTGTGTCGCAAATAAAAAATAAAAATATCCACGGAAACTGCAATCTTCGACCACATGTTAGCCTAACAACCACACTAAGTCAATGAGAAATGTAGCCTAACCATCGGTTTGCCAAAAAAAAAAAATGCGTAGCAAACTTTCAATTTGCTGGAAATCGGCATATGTTTGGAAGGTACTGTAAGTGATAAGTCTTATAGAGGTAATGTTATATTTTATATTGGAGTAGTTTCTAGTTGTTATTATTTCTTTACATCAATCTGGTATTACATTTTAGAGTAATTTTAAACAAGTTACGATGGTACAATTTGCTTTTCAGTTTGATTGGCCTAAGCTTACATTTTCTAATTGAACCTGAATAGAGTTAAATAGGTAACGAATAGGTATGTTTAACTTGAAGTTCGTAACATTTCTATTTGTTCATAAACAGTATAATACTGCAAATAAGTAGAAAATAATGTAGGAATGAAGGCAACATGTCATTAAAATTTACACTTTGGTAAAGATTGAAGATGGATGGCTTGTCTGAGATACTTTTTGAGATGGATATTTTGAGTAACTATTCTTAGCCCATTACAAGCCATTAACAGGTGACATTCACGTCGAGGTGGTTAGGCCATTCGCTTAGCACAGTACTGACTAGGTAGGATGTCATATTTCCGTATTTTGGAAATTTAAAAAAAAAAAAAACACTTTTTTTTTCTTTCCGAGAAACTCCAGAGGTAATTTGGTACATACAAAATGATACCTTAGAGCCTTGTATAACAACGAAGCAAAAGGAAACAGGGGAAAATCACAACAATTATTGTTTCTGTCAAACTTTATTGCCGATTTCGTATATAGGGGATATTTTCTCATTTTCAAATAATCGGAATCGGAATCGGTACGATTATGGAAAAAATAATCGGTAATCGGTATTTTCTGTTATGCATAATCGGTTGAACACTAAGGTAGATATTGATGGTTTGACATATAAGAATGTCAGGTATCCTTTGACTCCATATTCAAGAACATCATATCACTACAAATATTGTATTCTAATAATTAATTTACAACAGTGTGATTTCTTCTGACTAGTAGCCGTAATGGTAGACTTACATGGACTGTACTGTATGTTAATCAGTCCATCTACAGTATTCAGCCCATAGCCATGTACTGTTGGACACCTCACTAAAGTATGTCATTCAACACATGTGTTGTTCAGAATGATTTAGTAAGCACACTTTTTTAACTACCCTTTATTTTTTGCAGTGGCATAGTGAGAGGAGCAAGGGAACTTTCCCCAAGTCGCAGGGTATAGGGCACCCTGCCCCTGGGTGCTGATAATGCTCACTACTGTATGCCACTGATCGCACTTGGAGTTTTTGCATGCAAGACATAATCAAAATTTGCAATATGTTGAAGAAAATACAGCTAAATATTACAACAAACTGAATGTTGTACATATGACACCCAGCATGCAGCCATCCATGCGTGTGCATACTGTAGTAGGACACTTGTCACTGGTCCAACTTATTCCAGGGAGTTCATACAGTTATGGATTTACCACCAGAGAGAAGACATGTACACGAATAAATAGGAGGTGGTATACATGTGATTTCCACTATCTTAAACAATATTTTGTGTCACCTTTACATATATAAGTAACATTAGGTATACACATACATACCAAATGAGTAACATATTTAATGAGTAACATTAGGATATTCAAAATTTAAAATACCTCAAAATATTGAAATGTTGAAATTATATACCTGATCAATGAATGGTAAGTAGGACATTTAGCATACAACCATTTACGAATGAGGGTGAGACACTTGTTACTGGTCCATCTTATTTCGGGAAATTATTAGTTAAAGGAATTGTCTGGTGGAAGATTTTGATACATTGTCCTTGTAGTTATTTATAAATTTTTCTCTTGCTAACCATGTAAAAATTGTCCCCATTCGACGTTTTCTTCTTGTAGAAATCTGGTTTTCAAATTCACCAGTTTCTCATGTTATGTAACCCACTTATTCACCTGCCCGATTACGTAACATATGGTATCATTTCGTATAGCGTTGCACAAAATATTCTCTCACACTGAAACCACAGTTCTTAAACTGTTCTTCGAAATCGCAGAAATAAAATTCACGGATCAAATTTACAGGTAAAGAGAAACTTGAAAGGCATTTGGAACACCGAAAGATGAAACTTGGCGGAACCGATGTCAGAGCAGCTTAGGCTTCGCAGAACTGTCCGATTGTAAACGTTAGAGTAGCCTACATGCGAACATTCTTCGCGCAGGAGCTGGATAGTGCAAAAACAACGAAGAGTCTGCTGTTAAAACTTATCTTGTGTTACACAAAGACAACGAAACCACCGATCCACTAAATATATGGCGGATTAAGGAGTTCTTGAAAACATATCTAAGAAATTTCACTGAAAATTAAGGAAGAAATTAATCTGTATACAAACGTGGTTTTTGTTGTGATTACTGTAGGTACTGTATGAAGCGTTGGTTATGTCGCAATCATGCATTAGCATACTGTAGTTGATGTCATATTGGAAGTGTCCATCCTTAACGATTAAAAAATCTTTTCTCTGTCAAATGCAACATTAGCGTTCTCATACTTTGACAACATGTTTGGAAAAGTATTTATCATTTTTTAAGGTAACTTCTTTGGGCCACCAGACAATCCTTTTAAGGATGATAAACCTGTCTAGCTCTTATTGAAGCACTACACGAACTTTGAATGTTTTGTTACATCTTCCATACACTAGGTATAGACTAAAGAATTCCTGCTATATATAGAATGAACATAGACTTCTGTGTGTCATGAACACATGTGGCCTCCACTTATCAAACCTAAAATGAAATATTTTTTGTCAACTTACAAAAAAGGCAACATTAGGGGGACATCTTAAATCCATATTCCTTATATGTTAAAGACATGTAGCTCAATGAATACTGTAGTAGGTAGGCCATTCAGCAAGCAGCCATGTACTGTAAGACAAAGTTTGTTACTGGTCCATCTTTTGTCAGGGAATTTATAGTTGAGTATGCTAAACGTTTACCTAGGTCACTGTAGCCCTATATGTCCATGACCTTTGAATACATATTCCATATACTACATTCTGTACTCCACAATGTACAATGTACATGGATTTGTGTGTTTGGAAAGGGGGGGGGGCTACTAAATAGGAGAGACCCATTGAAGACGTGCGTACATGTTTTAGGAATTATCATGTACTGTACACACATTGCTTCCACCGTCATATGTCAAATTAAACATTAATTATGTGTCAACTTACACATAGGCAACAATAGGGGGACATATTCATATATATATGTTCAAGAAAGGAAAGGCATATAGCTGAATGAATGGAATGTAGATCATGAGCATGCACCAACGTACAGTTAAGACAAAATTTGTCACTGGACCATTTTATTTCGGGGAATTCATAGTTGAGGATGTTTAACATTAGCCTAGCTGGCTCTCACTGTAGCCATACATGACAATTAAATACATATTCCATATACTACATTCTGTACCCCACAATGTACAATGAACATGGATTTGTGTGTTTGAAAAAGGGGGGGGGGGCTACTAAGTAGGAGAGACCCATTGAAGACGTGTGTACATGTTTTAGGAATTATCATGTACACACATTGCTTCCACTGTCTTATGTCAAATTAAACATTTCGTGTCAACTTCAACATAGGCAACATTAAGGGGACATATTCATATATATGTTAAAGACATATACAGCTAAATGAATGAAATGTAGATCATAAGCATGCACCAATGTACAGTTAAGACAAAATTTGTCACTGGACCATTTTATTTCTGGGAATTCATAGTTGAGGATGCTAAACATTAGCCTGTAGCATTAAACTGTAGCTAGCTCTCACTATAGCCCTGTACATGACATTTAAATACATATTCCATACTACATACCTCACAATGTGCAATTGACATGGATTTGTGTGTGTGTGGAGGGAGAGGGGCTACTAAGTTGGAAAGACCCATTGAAGACAAATGTCAAATTAAACAATTTGTGTCAACTTACACATAGGCAACATTAGGGGGACATATCCATATGTTAAAGACATACAGCTAAATGAACAGTACAGTTAAGACAAAGTTTGTCATTGGACCATTTTCTCTGGGAATTTATAGTTGAGGATGTTAAATATTAGCCTAGCTAGTTCTCACCGAAGCCCTACATGACCTTTGAATACATATTACATACTACATACCTCAAAATGTGCAATGGACATGAATTTGTGTTTTTACGTGGAGGGAGAGGGGGCTATTATGTAGGAAAGACCCATTGAAGACATATGAACATGTTTTAGGGACTGTCATGTACACATATGTGGCTTTTACTGTCTCACAGGCCTATCAAATGAAATACCTTATGTCAACTTACACATAGGCAACGTTAGGGGAAATATTCATATGTTGAAGACAAGCTATTTAGCCCATGTACCCCTGCTTATCTCAAACCCTGGGTCCATCTTATTTCAAGGAATTTATAGTTGAGGGTGCTAAACATTTGCCTAGCTCTCACTGTATCCCTATATGACCTTTGGATACATATTCCATACTACTTACCTCACAGTGTCCAATGCCAATAGACATATGAGTGGAGGGGGGGGGGGGGCTACTAAGTAGGATAGAATGAAAGGTGGTTATGACATTCAGCACACAGCCAAGTACAGTAAAACAAAGTTTGTCACCAGACCTGTATTGGGGTACACTTCAATCCGAACATCACAAAAGACATTTTTTGTATATGTACGCAGTTGTCGAACTCATTATCAATCAATACATGAAATATCAAACCATTCTTACCTGTCAAGGTTTTGTGTGCTCGCTTCAGTGGATGACTACTGTCGCAGGAGCTTGTTTCAGATTCTGTAACATTTTCACAACCTTCCTCATCTGGTGGAACTGAAAGATATGTGCAAAAGATCATGAAGAATTTGTATCTACAGAGTATATAGTTCATAATTGTTTAAGAATGAAACAGATCAAACAGTAAGCTAATGGGGCCTTACTTTACTACTGTAACGTAAGCTAGGCGTTTTGGACTAGTCACTCTCTGCTGCTGATGCTGAAGCAATGTTGCATATCTTTGGAGACATTGCTGATGACTATGGCTTGGTGATTCATCCGGACAAGACAGAATACATGATTATTCAAACTTCTATGAGTGTTGATACCATCTATTATAGAGGCAACCCTCTGAAGCGTACACCTGAGTTTAAATACCTTGGCACCTAAATCACCGACAATCTCAACGATAGTCGTGAGATCCGTGCTCGTGTAGCCATGACAAAGGCAACCCTCAACAACTGTGCATATTTTAAGTCGCATCGTATCTCTATGGATGTTAAACTCCACCTGACCAGAGCTCTGGTTGCATCTCGTCTTACATACGGTTGTAGCACCTGGACCATAAAAGCGGCTGACATGAGTCGCCTTGACGCTTTAGGTAGAGAAATTTGGCGACGTTTGCTTGGTCTCACATGGAAGGACCATGTGTCGAATGAGGAACTAAACACTAAGATTGCGGGCCGATGGCTATTCTCGTCTGAAACTGTTCTTCAACATAAAGCAAAATGGTTCGGACATGCTGTACATTGTGGAGGCCTTACATGTGCTGTACTCTGTGGGCTACCCTGCGGTTACAAACGTAAGCCAGGCCGACCGCATTTACGATGGATTGACAATCTAACCAAATGGTCCGGCGGTTCTGCAGCCCAGCTACTCGAAGATGGCAGGCACCAGATTAACAGTATAAAAGGTTACAAACCTAAGAATGTTTATAATCTTCGGGGAGGTCAACGGGCCAATTTGGCTAATGACTATTGATTGTTTGTGTTTCAAGGGTTTTAAGTTTTGTTTTGCTTGAACCTTTTATTTATTTACAAGTTTATTAAATAATTGCTATACGTAATAATTTATGTTTTATGGTGTTGCTTCATATTTCTTATTTGTGTCGATGGCCACCAAAACTAATGAATGGGTGATCGTGATCGGGTAAATAAGTGAGGTTCCTTATCTGACCGACGATCGGGTAAATATCCACAACGTTTACTAAAACCTACACAACACAGTAACTGCTGTTTGCACAATTCTTAACCACTTTTACTAGTTTTAGCAATAAGTTTTTCCTACTTAACTATGCGTAGCACATCTTCATCAAGGACAATATCTTGTGATTATATTTTAAAAATGAATTCAGTGATAAAAGACTTCAAATTTTGCCAAAACATAACACACAAAATAAGGCAGGGCGGGCTTCTAAGTATCGATGCTGTTACCAGGACATTTGTACCCAAACCGACATATCAGCCAGTGAAAACAAACAATAGATACATTCACTAAGTACTATGGTCTAGCTTGATCGCCAGAGCTAAAATACTCTTCTTCAGAAGTTTAAACTTCAAATAATTTCAAATAATTGTGTAGTTGTTATTTGCTACTAAACACTGATCGTTTAAGAAACAATTAAGTCAAGAATTTTTTTTTACTTAGCTAGAGCCATTATCTGTACGTTATCTGCACTACTCAAGAGTAGAACGACACAGTGATATCATACATGAATTGGCCTATATGTCCTTCTACTCTTAAAAATGCAGCTCAGATTTGGGACCCTTATAATGTCTCAGAAAAAGATCAAATACAAAAAATTCAAAGGAAGGCAGCACATTTTGTAACTTGTGATTTCTGTAGGCAATCCAGCTTCACTGAGATCTTACAGACTTTTAAATGGGAACCCCTTATAGAAAGAAGGAAAAGGGCCAGACTCATGCTTTTTTATCAAATTATTAATGGCCTAGTTGCAGTCCCAAACGAGACTAATCCCTTCTTGAACCAGGGAGACGTGGCCGCTATACCAAAAAGAAAATTCCAGATAATCATCGTGCTTTTCAGTATAGTTTCTATCCTAGGACTATAAAAGACTGAGAGCCCAAGTCTTGAGGTGTTTGAAACTAGATTGCCCACGCATTGTTTGTTAGTGTTACCAGCACTGCTGCCCTGCATAACAACATCCTCGTTGTGATACCCGAGAGGGGTTTTAACAAGTATTTAACAGAAACAGAAATACACTGTAGATTTGTGGGGTGTTACTAAAACGGATGACAATTGCGTTACACATAACGATTGACAATATGTTGTGCACACTAAAAAATTGCGTTGACTTAAACGAATGACAGTAATGACAGCACAGACATTTGCTTCAACCGGATATCACAGTTCAGACTTCAAGGGTATATTAAACTCGCCACGCAAACCGAGCGGACGCGAAGTGCGTGGCTTACAGATCTAGTAAAGTACAGACAAGATACAATGCACCTTATAGTAAGCAAAATTGTATGTCTGATTTAAAAAGTAAATTTAACATCATTTTTCCGATTTTAATCGTTCGAAATTAACAATACTATAATCTTAAAACGGCTTCATCTTTCTATATAAATCTACAGAGGTAAATGTCAAAAGCACAGCACTCCAGCGCATTCTCGCATAAAAACTTTCCCTGTGGTTTCTATCCCTAAATTACACCAAAACCCTGCAACCACGTAACATGCGATTTTCCTCAACTCATTTTTGCGCAGAAAACCATGCAATAACCGCATTTACTCCACTCCGTTAATCATTTTATCTCTTCTCACCACTGTCATTTGTTGTCTTTTGTTGTCATTCGCTGTCATTCGCGAATGATAATTAACCCTGTACAAAGTCAATTGTCATTCGGTCATTCTTTTTAGTTTGCAAGATTGGTGTTTGCTTACCGGCAAAAATCTGGTGACTGCTGAAGTGTCTTCAGCCCGCGCTGCCCATAGACGTTAACCTCGAAATAGGCCCGTGTGATGTAATTCACATATAAACCTTAGGCCCTGCCTAATTGTGCATCGTTTTATTGTACATCCACCATGGTCTCTTGTGTGAAGGTTTGCGAAAAGTTCCCACTAGGCTAGTTCATGAGCTACTTTGGCCTAGCCCTGACTAGCCTACGCTACGTATCGTATGCAAGTATTACTAGCTGGCTAAAAATTCGTAAGCCTAGCCCTAGGCCTACTTTAATATCCCATAAATCAATCATCTTGTTATGTAATAGAAAGATTAAAATCACATACCTTTATCTCTTAACGGTAAAATAATTTAATTATCCAAGCCACTGTCTTATCTAATCACAGTCTTTGTCCATTACGCTTTTGCATTTGACCGATCTTAATGGCATTGAAGACTCACCCCAAACCGCGTGCCGCGCTCTGAAAAGGTTAACTTTCCGTTGCTTGCAAGTGAAGTTTTCTTCTTGTCGCTACAAAATGCAGACAGTAATGAAACGTTATACCGTGTTATCCTTTATCTAGACCTGAGATGTCCATAGCTGTTGTGTACACTGTGTTGTGGGTATTGAGCGTAGCTATCATCGAGTTTAATAAATCTGGAGAAACTATCACAAAGTCAATACGCGCATACGCGCGTACCATGCATGGTACGTCATGTAATGTGTTCCAGGGTAGTAGTAGTACTAATATATCACTCTCCCCATTACGCATGATGATTTGACCACAACCACAGTGTATGCGTGCTTAGAGCAGCAGACGACACCCGTTACCTTGCAATAACCGTGCCTGTAGCCTAACGTGATAGCTATATTCCTGTCTAGCAGCATTAGGCTCTGTTCCATGGAGAATTCCGTGGTTGCACTGAACGCTCACCCTTGACAACCGTGGAACTACTGATTTGGTTCACACGCAGTGATTGATGAATACACATCGAGTTATGTACGCGAACAGCAGACGACACTTAACGATGTTCCAGACGACACTCTCAACTGAATTTTCACTAAAAATGCCGTTGAGATGTACCAGTACCTTCTTACGCCGTTAGTTCCCATGTCCGATCCGTCTTGGTGCAAATCTTTCAAGAAGTCACTAACACTATTCTCGAACTGCTACAGAGAAATATAAGTTTGGTACCACCCTGGAGCACATCACATGACCCTCCATGCATGGTACGCGTACGGTAGAAAGCTGTGTGTGTATTTTCTGGGATCGATGGTGGTGTCTAACACTTCTGTTACACCTCATTCGAAACTAGGTCAGATTACCGGCATGAGACGTTTCTTTGTGCGCGAGTCTTCACACCCTTTAACGCGTAAGATGCAAGGGATTGTGAGCCGAATGGATTCCAGGACCGGATCAGGCATGAGAATGACGTCACATATATACAACTTCATTTCGTGAATGGGGATTAGTAGACAAGGGATCAAGAAAGAGAAGAAATTTTATATATATTTATAATATATATATATATATATATATATATATATATATATATATATATATATATATATATGTATATATATATATATATATATATATATATATATATATATATATATATATATATATATATATATATATATATATATATAATCATAGGAAGTCCATGTTACAACCTGCTCAGTCCAAATTTTCTTTACAAACAAAGATGTGTATGAAGTTTTGAAGAATATTTGAAATTAACTTCCTTTTTGCTCTCTACCATATATACCCAATCCTTTCAACTGACTAAAATGGCCTTAATTAATTAACTGGCTAATTAGTTAGTAGGATTTTTAATAATTAATGATTATTAGATAATTAACTAGTTAACAATGTTTTTTAAGTAATTAATCTAATTAACCAATTGGTTAATTAGCTAACATATTTCAGCAGTTACAATTCGTTTATGATGTCATTCAAGGTCTGAATTAAAAAAAAAAAAATTGAGTGAACTCCCATGAAACTTGCAGTGTTAGTGTACTTTCTCACTTCAGTAAAACAGTATAGTAGTAGAACTGGTATACGGGTTTTAAGTATGGCAATTTAACTCCCTTTTCCATGAATTTTTCTTCTCCGTTAACCACAACCATGCGTGGGGGTAAAGCAATTTGTGATTAGCAACTCCTATTTCATCAGTCTATGATAAATTTAGCCCCTCCCTCGACCAGTTGCACGGAAATTGAAAACAGAGCACATAAATGCCCTATGTACCATGGCCTATAGATGTTGTGATGATACACGCAGCACCATACAAATTGATGAAAAGCAGCAATGTCCTCGTGATGACACGTCATTGAGCTGATAGTAGGCCCTATAGAATCAGGCACTGCGCAGGTCACGTGTCGGCATTGCGCAGGTGCTAGGTTAGGCTCGGCCTGATATATAATTTCTACAATATGGTACTTACTCCTAACGCTTGCCACAGGAAAACCTATGCGTCTGGTAGATACTTTTTAACTTGTGTATTTATTTTACACTATGTCCTGTAACTTATGAAGTTGTGTATACACATACATGATGGTGCCAGATATGGTGGTGAGAGGTAGTCTGTATTGATAGGGGGGGGGGGGGGAGGGGAGGCCCCGTCTGTCCTGGCTTAACTACAAGCCTGTATATAACAAAGTTGACGTTATTAATAAAGCAGATTGTGCCAAAATAATAAAAAATTCTCTTTGCTCTAAATAAACAAATATACAAAAGAAAAAACACAACAAACAGATTCTTTTAACTTAATTATTTTAATTTTTATAGAAGAAAAGCTTTTATTTTAATGAATATGAATGAAATATCAAATTTAAAAAATTTGTAAAATATAAAAGTTTGTTTTCTGGAATGTCACGCCACTTGGTATATAAGTTCGAATGTGGTCTTCAAGGATCACAGCGGCGAGCTATAATATGAGTAAACTGCAGTGTTTGTTGATCATTTCGTCTATATTGATCCTTCCCAAAACACTTCATCTCTTCGGATCAAGCTCTAACAAAATCTGCATAGTCGATCCTTTTTGTCCTTTACTGCATGCAGAGAACAAATTTCACTTCTGATAATAGGATTAGAAGTTTTATGAATAGAAGTTTGAGTCAATTGTCTCAAAGGTTCGCTCCTGGGTCAGCGGTGACAGGAGTAACGTGTTAGATGCATGTTACTAAGAGGAGCGTGTGTCTGGATCAGCTGCTCTAAATCCCCAATAACAACTCGTCTGTTCGGATCGGGATCTAACAAACGTTGTAGAATAGTTTTAGCTCCGATGGGGATGTTGTAATGCCATTTTAAAGGCTTCCTTTGTGCTTTCCTCAGAGAAGAGAAAGGTAGCCGTCCAAAGATCATGTAATAGTACATGACACCCACTGACCAGACGGTAGACTTGACCAAGTCGCACGATCCAGCGTTACGTCGTTCGGGAGCCATGTTCCATACCTTTGTACCGCCAGCTGATGTTACGATACACTGACCATTGACGAGCTTCTTGGCTAGACCACAATCGATGGCTTTTAGCTGGTCTTGACCACAAATCAACAAGTTACTTGGTTTCAGGTCTCCATGTAACCAGCCACATTGATGGATAGCCAACACCATCGATACGAGCTGCTTGAGGAAGGAGAAGGCCACCCATGGAAGCAGGGGCTTGTGTTGCCTTAAATAGGTATCGAACGAGAGGCATCCCATTGGTTTCTCCATCACAAAGAAGAACACATCATCGTTGCCCAGGGAGACCTCACCGAAGCCGAGAAGATCCACAACACTGGTCACAGATTCCATTGCGATCAGAGCTTCTGCCTCTACAGGTATCTGATCATTCTGACCTGGGAGGTTGGTCCATGAATAAATATCATCGCATAAGGTAAGCTTGATGGCAACCTCCTGTTAAGATATCACAAGAGAAGGCTAATTAAGTAATATTGAAAATATGAGGTAATTTTCAAATATTATAATGGTATAAAGTAAAAACAGCGTTAAAAATATGGAGCCAACAACAATATCGAAACTATAAATGGAATTAAATGTCCAACTGCACATTACGTTAAGTTTGACGAAATTTAGAACTACATGTTTCTTATAGAAAATGTATTATTTACCTGACCGGAGTTGTTCAGAGGTCTTCCGTTGTAGACCAAACCAAAACCACCTCTACCAATCTGATCATTAAGAAGCTCGTAACCGGATCTTCGCACTTCTGCCTTGACCATGGCCATGTTGTCACGTGGTACTAACACCTGTCGACTGGAACCGGAAGTGGAACCAGTACTGCTTCTGCCACCGCTAGCCCGACTGCCATTATTGTGAGTACTGGCACCGTTACGAGTATTCCCACCTCCGTAACCAACAGCACCGCGGCTGTTACTAGTATTACTACCGCTGCTACCATAACTGGTGCTTCCTCCACTGCTAGAAGAAGACGTGCTGCTACGAGTCCTCTGTAGAGAGAAAAAAACGGAGGATATCAAAACTTACTTGAGACGAGAAGCCGAAATGTAGAGCGGGAGAGTAGATGGTGTGATCAATGACCTAAGACTATGTACACAAGAAAGAAAAAACGTCACGTCTAAGAAAAGAGATGGTATGATTTTACCGACATAACATTATATCAGTTTTCATCCTATACATAAGATCTAAGACCTTTTAACCTAGGTATCGCAAGGTTACATCATGTATGATCAGCGGTTTATTTTTACACTTATAGCGCATGAATAAACCTTTGATTTTGTAGGTCCATGTCCTCACAAAAGTTTAAACACTTGCCTATTTCTTATATCCTATCTGTTAATTATTCATATCTTTTTCTCCATCTAATTTAATTGATTTATGCTTGCTAAGGTTTATTTTTCTATTAGGGTTGTACAGCGCTATTGACTACTTCGTAGATTTTAGCCCTTTATAAGTTCATTTATTATTATTATTATTATTTATTTGTTATACATCAAAATATATTACCGTTATTTACTTTCGTATAATAACAACAATATTAGGTCTATATGACAAAGTTAATAGCCTATTCTTATAACAGTCACTTTACACATTGATCAGGAAAAAGAAATTAGTATGCAAACCTTTCTCTTATTGTCATTTTGTCCATTAGGGCCGGCCATGGGTCCTCGGCAACGACAAGAACGACGAAGTTCTTCTTTAAGTTTCAGATTTTGATCTTCAATCTCCTTGTAGCTCCTGTAATCAACGATAAATGTTAAAATGCTTCATAGGAAGTTTGCATAAAGTGAATTTTAAGACTGTTGATAAACAAGAGAAGGGTTTAACTGACCAATCACCAAGCTTTCGTTTGGTATTGCACTTACGTCATACATAATCAACTAATAGACGCAATATTTCATGTGCTGTTTCTACTCCAGTCAGCCGGGACAGATTGCTAATGTTTAAAATTAGAGAGATGGATGAAAAAATACCGCTTTCTTGATAGAACTCTAAAATAGAATCTGAAGGTGGGAAATTATACTATTTGTGCTAAATTTTCAACCAATAAAATTAATACAGTACTCTACATGCACACTTTGGCTCAGCGAATCCCTGTCTCCCACACAGCTATAACTCTAAACCTTTAAATTTAAGAACTTACTTCAGCAAAGAGCTGACATCCAAGGCCAGTGTATCAAACACTGAGTCTATCTCTCTTCCAACATAACGGTTTCTTGAATCCTTGCAGAAGCCAAGTAAACCTGGAATTGGTGAAATGGTGAATAAATTAAGTGAAAATAGTAGTCAAGTAAAAGTAAAGTGTAAACCTCAAGGGACACATAAGACTTAACCGTATTGGTTGTTTTCAATTTACATGTTACCAAGTAGTGTACCTAGAATAATTGGCACCCAGAACGGATCCTTCCTTGTCACCCCATGCAGGAGATACCGTCCTGGTGGAGGGATCTAAGGGGTCTAAAGGGGTCTAAAGGGATGTCCCCCTCCCCCTTTGAAGAAGTTTATGTAAAGTGGCTTAGATGCAAAATGGTGCTATATGTGTCAAAGCTTTGAACTGACTATATGATCAATATATGGCATGGCACTCCTCCCTGAGTGGTACCCGTACAGTAACCCCCCCCCCACCCAACCACCACCCGCTTAGTAAGCCCCTGAAGCTATACCTAAGAGACAGTGTAAGACAGGAAACTGTTTGTCATGCAGTTTTATGTAAACGGTTTTTTTGCCGGAAATTCGCTATTTTTCGCCATCAATTTTTAGTCGTACTAAGCATGATACGACGCCAATTTCATGTACCCATTAATCAATTGAGCATATATATTATATTATATTATGTAAAGTGCTTTTGAACTTGACTCGAAAGCATCTGGCAACAGTAGTGTGAGTGACGTCATCATAGCTGTTCATCTGAAATCACGTTTTATTTCTCTATGATGTTTAATTTTAGTTTGAAGAGGACAACCAACCTTTTCGTCAGTAAAGTTATATATACACTTTAAAATCAAAACCTAACATAGATTATTTAAAATTACCCACAGATAATAAAATATCGTGTTACTTACCAGCCAGGCGAAGCAAATCAAAAGTTAATTTTTGATTCATTCTTTGATTCGATGAAATCACAAAGATTTCTAGAAGCTTTCGAAAGTACGTATGTAACGCTTATATAGCAATATGTATATGTGATGTTTTAATGTGTGTCTCTTGTTGTCATTGTGAAGGTAAGCACAACCCACTGTTTCGTCACTATATATGCAAATAGTGCGCGCATGTACGCAAAGCATCAATGCATACCCTTTTAATACTGGTTACCTTACCTGCCGTGGACGCTCTTCGTAGTGCGCAGGTATAGATTGCTCTGCGCGTATAGACAATCCCAGAGATATGGTACGGCGCTATACAAAATCTTTGTCCAATAAAAGTATATATACCAAACGATATTACTGTATTACGCTGCACGTAAACCTATTGTGGAGCGTAAAGGCGCTGTAACATGTCTCTGCTTCATACACACAGAAATATGATTCCAGCACATACTTGCGCCTGCCGCCTGCGTAATTTCATTGAATGTTTTGCATATTTTTACGCATTCTAATCGATGTGCAGATTTTATGCAGTACAGTACTCAAAGTAGGCTCAAGATTCTATGCTTCTTGCACACAAAACCATGACGCTAGTCTCATAGTAAAATTAACCTTCTATAAAACCTACATAAATTCCTGAAGAATCCGTCACATTCAAATTAATTTCAAAAGTCACTCCTGAATAACACGGAACTTGCACTCAGGTTTGGTTACGCGTAAATAATTATTTTAGCCAATTCTATCATGTTTATAGTAAAGCGATGTCGGTGCGACATTTTAAGTTTACAAATATAATATTACACAGGCTCATTAAATATAAGGCTGCATCATTCACAAAAGGTAATTTAAATTTGTTAATATATGAGGTTACGAAAACAGATTCTATACTTGTTGAGAATTCCTTCATGATATTAACCTTACTAGTTTGTTTTACGTTTTCCTTGAAACTTCTTTGAAAATCTTATAGGCCTACTCTTCGACTCTTAATATTAAACTTGAAGGCTCGAGAAATTTTTCTTCATATTTGTGGCAGTGCGCTTGCAATACGCAATTACGTAGCACCATGTATCTGCCTAACTGTCTAACTTTTATTCATAGAAAGTATTGATGTTGCAGATCTGTACTTTGGAGACTTGAGCAACAATGATAGGCCTACTGGCGAGTGAAATTTGGCGAGTAGATTTTTAGCCACTGTCGCCAAATAGCGAGTAGCCTACTTTGTCGAGGCCTGAAAACCTTCAATCCATGATTTCTACAAAGAGAAATCATGTTCTAACATGATTTCTCAT
The DNA here is from genome assembly GCF_037975245.1 of Apostichopus japonicus. Taxonomy (NCBI): domain Eukaryota; kingdom Metazoa; phylum Echinodermata; class Holothuroidea; order Aspidochirotida; family Stichopodidae; genus Apostichopus; species Apostichopus japonicus. The sequence continues at coordinate 1,709,899 of NC_092581.1, forward strand.
TGTAGAAATCATGGATACTTTTCAGTACATGGTATACGGATCTGCCATATTGAGTACAAGAATCCTATTGCTTGTGAGGTCAAATCTCCCATAGGTCACCAGATGTCAAACTCTGAAAAACCTTTTACATCAGGGGCGGATCCGGGGGGGCCGACCCGGCCCCGGCCCCCCCCCTTTTTGGAAATCAGTTGCGTTTTTTTATGTGGGAGTACTTTAAATTCCTAATAGGCATAACTTGGTGAAAGAAAAGCCTAATATATATCCAGCTGTTCTTCCCTGAAACGCGATCGTTTTATTCCAAATTTGAAACTAAGGCAATTACCAGGCCTACGCGACATCACGTATTAATTAGATACGGCTCAGTACTATAGTGCTGACTATTACTGTCAGGGAAAATCAATGCACAGTTAGCAAGTATATCATAATTATCTGAATGAAACGGGGTGTAGGCGGTTTTACACTATCTAACGCAACGTAGTCGCCAAGAACCTGAAGTATTTTTAAGGGAGGGCCCAAGGAACATGAACTTATAGCATGCTCCTCGTGGTGAAGCATAATTGCACCTATTAGGTGAACTGAGTGTACTGTTAATAGTAGGAGAGACTAGTGTAGGTTCTTATGACCAACTAGACCGGTTTCTGCTCTCAAACTTTATAGGAGCTTCATCAGTAGTAGCCTTTGAATATTTTATATTCGGCCTGGGCGTCTCGTTCTCAAAATGCATCTATTTTCTGTGCACGAGTTTTTATGGGCTCATAATGCAGCTATAAGAGCATCTAAAAGAGCTTCGTGTGAACCTTGAGAGTCAGCTGATTCTTCGTTAGTATGAAACCTTGAGTTAACAAGTAAACCTTTGAGATTTTGGTTTTATTTTGTGATTTATTATATTATATATAATAATTTGGTCGCTGTCGGCAAATTTTGGGTCTGTCGGCAAAAGGAGAAAAGGTGAAGAGAGCGGAAGGGGAAGAAAGAAGGAAAGCTGAATATAGAGAAAAGGAGAACGGGAGCTTCTTTATCGGTTATTTCGATTTTCCAGTTCTTCATCTGATAAACTCATTCACCAATCCAATCACCCGACGCCTGCAAGTTAAAAACCTCTCGGCAAATAACTGATCATGTCACGGCCGTCAGTATAGCTAATGTAGCCAGGCTCAGCTAGACGAGTGCCAGAATCGCCGGCAACTCAGTGAAAGAAATGGAATTAAAGGCTTCCGTATAGGCCGCAGCCCATGAGTCGTGCTATCGTGTGACAACGTGTTGTTATTATCCTCTGTTCAGAATGACGTCATCGCAGATGTCATTCGTTCTCCGTGGAAAACTTAAGGACACGGCTCACGAATTGTACACAATTTTTAACGTTTCTCGCTTGTATATCAATGAATGTTGTTATTTCTCATTACCGGAAAGTTTTCTGAACATTTTCATCACGAAGTTTCACTATTTCAACGATCGGTGAAAGAGAAAACACAGTTCGATAATTGGTCCCAATTAATTCTTCTTCTGCCGACTGCCATAAAAATAATATCGAGATGGAAATTCTACGGTGCCAAATTTGACTTAAAATATGCACCAGATTGCATCTAAGGACGTTTCAAAACTAACAATTTTCCAAAGGGGAGGGGGAAAGCCCTCCCCTTAGACCCCTCCCCCATTTCAGTCACCACTTCCAGATCCGTCGGCAAATCTAATTTGACTTAAAATATACACCAGATTGCATCAAAGGACGTTTCAAAACTAAAAATTTTCCAAAGGGGAGGGGGAAACCCCCTCCCCTTAGACGCCTCCCCATTTCAGTCACCACTTCCAGATCCGTCGGCAAATCAAATTTGACTTAAAATATACACCAGATTGCATCTAAGGACGTTTCAAAACTAAAAATTTTCCAAAGGGGAGGGGCTGTCCCCTCCCCTTAGACCCCTCCCCATTTCAGTCACCACTTCCAGATCCGTCGGCAAATCAAATTTGACTTAAAATATACACCAGATTGCATCTAAGGACGTTTCAAAACTAAAAATTTTCCAAAGGGGAGGGGACAGCCCCTCCCCTTAGACCCCTCCCCATTTCAGTCACCACTTCCAGATCCGTCGGCAAATCTAATTTGACTTAAAATATACACCAGATTGCATCAAAGGACGTTTCAAAACTAAAAATTTTCCAAAGGGGAGGGGGAAACCCCCTCCCCTTAGACGCCTCCCCATTTCAGTCACCACTTCCAGATCCGTCGGCAAATCAAATTCTCCACACCCCCCCCCCAACAAAAAAACCTTCGCTACGCCCCTGAATAGGAAGCAAGAAATAATCCACAAATTCCGATATATTTTCGGTCGGTGATCCGTTTCCGCTTATTATCAGGCCCTCCCTTAAAAATACTTCAGGTTCTTGGCGACTACGTTGCGTTAGATAGTGTAAAACCGCCTACACCCCCATTTCATTAATAAGTATATCATAATTATCTCATTGAACATATCTTGTTTTATGTTTTTTCTTGGGGTGAATCTGGCGTCATAATTTTCGCGCAAAAGAAAAAACGAATCGACGCAATAATAGTGTATCCATTGTACATGCACTGTTGAGCGTTCTTAAATATGTGTCTATCGAGCACAAATATGTGCACAAAAAAGCGTGTCTGCAACGTTTCTGGTTTTTCTAGTTTTTGGCGAAATGTTTCACCATTTTGCATCTAAGCACTCACAATTAACCAAAAATTTCCAAGGGGGAGGGGGCCCCTCCCCCTAGACCCCTCCCCCAGGACGCAGATCACTAAAGTGCTACCATCGGGATGTCGGCCCCCCCTTTCTCAAAATCCTGGATCCGCCCCTGTACATGATATCTAACGATGGAATGTAATATTGTGTCGAGCCCGGCTCCTCCGATAGTAAAACTATATCGGGACTCGCGATAGAAAGGTACTGGGATATCTTGATGCCGTTTTTATGCTTCTTCAGGAGATGTCTCGAACGGAAGAAAACAATGAGTTCACAGAAAAACAATTTGACAAGATCGGATTTGATTAGTGATTCGGTATAATTTCTTCTCTGTCGATTCTCTTAACAAATAAAACTAAATTACAATGATTTGACTTGACTTGACTTGACTCCGTCAATGAAACAATTAGGAGTGATGAACTTTCGGCGGAGTGATAATTTTGCTGATCAAGTGATAAACTTTGCTGACGGAGTGCTCAAACTTTCGGCCTCCTTTTACTTTTAAACCTTACTTCCATCAAATCTCTCTGCGCACAATCAGAAGGCAGCCAATAAACTGACCATCCTGTATTAACTTAACGATATAAAAAATAAGTGCACTGGCACTGATCTGCCCTGATTGGTTGGGAGTTTGGAAGTCCATCCCCTTTTCTATGGAAACTTCCATACCACGTGAGAGAACCTTCTCGAATGTTCCACAGACATAATGGAATCTATTTTGGGAAAAGGCCCTGTACCAAGATTCAATAAGATAGTTAAAAACTTCTCGTGGGAAAACTGAATCCATGACCTAGATAAATACATAAGAGGCCTGTAAGGTGTCTCGATGGAGTGTTTCGGTAACATCAAAGAGATGGTATCACTATTTCATAACATCCCCCTCAATCTTTTAAAATTTTTGGATACTCCAAAATTTTAACATCATACTGCTTTAACTTATCTTTATCCCAAGAAGGTAGAGTACTGTAAGCACATTCACTAATATTCATTGACTTCAATAAATGGTCTTCATATATCTCAAAGGTTAACATCTTGGTTACGAATTATTAAAATGATCATATGGTATATACATTGACACTATCTCCATAAAATTTGTGTACCTCTTCAATATTGATGACATCATATGATGAATCTAAAAAAAGTATCATTAAGATATCTCTTAAAGTTACATGACACAGCAAAATATGCAGTATCTCTTACAAAATACATTTATGCATTTCATACATCAATAATACATTTATATCAAAAGTGAAATCATGCCGTGATTGGGGAGAGATCAGAGAAAACTAGACTTAGTTATCTTTTAACTGAACTGAACACCTCAGCGTTCCATAAAAAATTCGTACACTAGAAAAAGAACCTTAAAATATTACAAACTCATTTACAAAACCTCCTCTTTAATGAAGTCATAGTTTCAAAACTGCTTTGAAACCTTGTGAATCATGGTTTAAGCCTGTTATAATTGAATACATCACTAAGAATTTCTCCTTTGAGAGTGGCCAACAAATAATGAGTCCTATCTAAAACTTGATGGATCACTAGTGGTCCACACCATTCTGCAGCAATTTTGCGAGAGTTCGCAGTCAAGGAGGAAGACGTTGGCTTATATAGATACACTAATTGACCCGTTGAATAAATTGCACCTTTGTTCAGTTTTGCACTTATCTTAACATTTTGAGCATCTTGTTGCTTCTTTTGTAAGACTAACATTACCCTTGACAAATGATCAAATCGTTTCTTTAACAATGCAGCATATTCTCCATGAGATTGTGATAATCCTGCCATTGGATTGAATGATAAATTTGTAAGATTTGGTGGCTTACGTCCAAATGCAAGTTCAAATGGGCTATAGCTACCTAACTGAGGAGAGGAAAATGTGTTATATGCATAGGCTGATGTTGGGACAAATCGTACCCAATCCGTACCAAACTGATTTAAGTTCACTTTGAGGAAATTTGAAAGAGTCTGAATGTGTCTTTCAACCTGTAAGCTTCCATGATTGCTTACACTGATGAACTTTTGTTCAATGCCCAAAGCTTTACTTAAGAGCTCCACTAATTTTCCTGTAAGAGAAGCTGCCGCATCACTTATGATACAAGACGGTGGACCAAAGGTTGTGACTACCCTCTGCAATAATGCTTCACATATTGTTTCAGCATCAAGAGTCTTAAGAGAAACACATACAACAAATCTAGTGATCTCATCACAAACAACCATCAAATGTTTAAATCCTGTAGCCGTTATGGGCATAGTCTTGAAATCCAGACTAAGTCTGTCAAAAGGACGATAAGAATCAGGAATGCGAGCATGATATTGTCTCAATTTGTCCGGTTTCTTACGGAATTCTTGACAACGGAGACATGCCTGAATATAATTACTGATGCGTTGAAACATATTGCGCAAATAGAAATGCTGTCTAATGGTCAAATATGTACGCATTACACCCTGATGATTACTTAACAAGTCATCATGATATCGAGATATTATCTGTTCTACCATAGTCTCAGGTACGACTAACTGAAGAGTCATCTTAGCATCATTAGTCTCATGCAAAAATATCCTGAATAACAAACTATTACACAACAAATAATCCTCTGCTTGAGAACGAACAGTTCTAGCATGCTTAACATTACTTGGAATAATATCATGTGCAAGAAAATCATAAATTGGTTTGTAGTAAGGACAAGTTTGTTGTTGAATTTGCAACTCTTTTACATCAAATTGCAGATCATAGTTTTTGATCAGCTTTCCTTGAATTGCCTTCATGACTTTATTCAATTCCTTTTGTTTTGGAATGTGCCCTGTAACCAAATGATCAATGTTTGTTATAACTGGCTTTGGCTGAACAAATAATTCTGGAGGTGGTTCTCTGATTACCTCTTGCACTCTATGTCTATTCTGATCCACTAATCTTGGCTCTGTAGGTTGAGAAACACTTGTAAAATTTGGCACAACTAACATGTCAGGACTATATGTATGTCTATTTTCACTCGGCATAGTAATAGTAGGCCTTTGAATATATGTTTCTCTCTTATCAGTAGAAACAACTGGTGTTTTCCTCTTCTGTGACTCAGATTGTGGTCTCTGTGTAGCATGCTCATTAGAATGTGTTGCCTTAGGAATGGATGTCCTATTTACTCTATTTGTTGATTCTTTGGCTGGGGAATCCTGCATGGACTCCTTTGTGACTTTATTCGGAAATAAATCTGGAACTTTGACTCCCATTGACCTTGCCATTGACCTTGTCATGATTGGATTAAATGTCTCCTTAGGTGTAGTTGAAGAATCCTCATAGGAACTGACCTCTTGAGCAACCTGATCTATTTCAGAGTGAAATTCCTGTGGTGCTCTAGACAAATAATCTGCCAAAACCAATTCTGAGCCTTTCTTATAACCAACCTGAAATGTAAATTCTGACAATTTGAACAGAAGTTTACGTAAGCGTGAAGTTGCTGGTTCTTGTTTTGATTTAAACAATTCAACAATGGCTGAGTGATCAACATATGCCTCAAATTCTACATTTTGCAATAAATGTTTGAATGCTGTCACATTAATAAATAGACCCATCATTTCTAATTCAGTGACACTATACCTCTGACATGCTGGTGGTAATATCTTAGAGTAATATGCAATAATATTCTCTTTACCATTAACTCTTTGTGTCAGGTACGATCCTGTTGCTACTCGTGATGTGTCGCTATATAATACAAAACGACCATATTTCTGTGGCATATGCAGTATAGGTGGATTACACAACAACTCTTTAATACTTTGAAATGCACACTGATGTTCCTCTGTCCATTTAAATACCTTTCTCTTACGACTCAAATGATGTAATGGTCTCAATAGTGCTTGAATATTTGGGAAAAACGAAGCCACATAATTAACTGCACCTACAAATCGTCTTACTGACTTATCATTGTGTGGTTTCGGTGTGTTCCTGATTGCTGCACATCTATCATGCAAAGGTTGGATACAAGCCTCACCTTCTGGAGTTATTGAGAGCAAATGTCCCATATATCGGACTGAATTTTGAAAAATGCTACACTTTTTCGGAGAGATTTTCAATCCGTTGTCCATTAAAACCTTAAAAATTGCCTGTAGGTGTTGTTTGTGAGATCGTTTGTCTGCACTGTACACAATAATATCGTCATGATGAGCAATACAGAACTTATTTGAATTTGGGATCGTTGCCAAAATATCATTAATTTTCGACTGAAAGATCGCTGGAGATAAATTCAATCCCTGTGGTAAGCGTTTATAATAATAATGCTTTCCTCCATGAAATGAAGCAATACCTGTATATTGTTGTGCATGAACACTAAGTGGCAGACAGAAGAATGCAGACTTTAAGTCAAGAACACCCAAAATTTTGGCTCCAGAGTACCCTATGGTACGGATAGTCTCATTCAGTAATGGAAATGGGTGATTGAGACGTTTTATTCTACTGTTCAAGTAGCGAAAATCTGTGACAACCCTTTTGTCTTTTGTTCCCTTCTTTGGAATGAGGAAAACCGGTGAGGTATAAGACTGATGTCCTACCGCTAAGATTCCTAATCGCACTAATTTGTCAAGCTCACTGGCGACAATGACTTTGTCCTCATCTGAAAGTCTATAGGGTCGTATGTAAAATGGCTCGTCATTAGTAAGAGTAATATCAGCCTCATAATTTGGACAGTGAGATAATTCACCATAAAGAGAAAATGCATCTCTATGTGAGTCTAGAAATTCATATATGCTTTCTGTTTCTGAAGCACTTAGAATACTTTGTTCCAAATTAATGTTTTCCTGTTCGGATTTGGAAACCAGGGGATCATCGACTGTCAAATGTGGATATCGATGTAAATTATATCGTGTAATTTCATCACGATTCTCTTTAGAGTTAGAATTGGTTCGAAAAAGAGACGGTTTTTCGATGTCTCTCATGACATTTAGAAAATCTAGAGAATCAGTAGGTATGTCTTCTGTGACTGTAATGATATCTGCTAAATCTAAATGAGCCACTGTGCGAGAAGGATTCAGACAAAATTTCTGGTTACCCATGTTCCTTAGTAGAATCTTTGTTCTACCTTTATGCATTTTCACTAACATTCGTGAAGGACACATACGAGATATTAGAGGAAATGGTTTAATAACCACATCTGCATTTCGTGCATATAATGGAAGACGTCCCTGTACAGTAATGTATCTTTGCTGACCTGGGTAAATAACAAATCTCTGCACTGGCCTAAGGAAGACTTTGGCTTGTTTAATTCTAAAACAGTTTGTGGTAAAGTCCAAAGATCCATTCAATTCCTTCAGAGTTTGACTACCTAATATTAAGTCAATACCTGTCAGGTTTGCAGCGATTAAAGCAGAAAGCTGAAATTCATGACCTTGAATTTTGACCTGAAATGTTATCGTGCTATACGCATGAATAAACTGACCATTACCCAACTTTAGGTTTACTACATCAACTGAGACTGGTTGTATAGAGGATAAATACTTTGAATTTTGCACTGTAGACGAAGAAATGATAGAGCGTGTCGCTCCACTATCAAACAACAATGAAATTCCTTTACCATCATGTAAAGTACCTCTTACAAAATTACGTGTGTCCAGTTGAATATCCACACTACGGTCGTTACCTGTATATCTAGAACTAGGAATATTACTATTCTTCCAAATATTATTTGCTTTACGTTTCGATCTTCCTTTACTTGGTACTTTGTCTGGAGTCACTGTATGATGAGTGCTATCATAAGTGCTCCCTACTGAAAATTCTGTGTTGGTACTTTCTTTACATTACCCTCCATTTCATGGCTTAGGCGAATTTGACAATATTGTGCAAAATGACCTCGATTTTGGCAGTAGTAACATGTGACTGAAGGATTAAAATATGGTAACCTTCTCCTGTTATTATTCTGACCTGTCCTAGGACCACGAGAATCACGAGAACTATATCTTTGCCTCATATCTTTTGGATTGTCTTGCGATTCTGACCTACGTGACTGATCAAACTTGGTTTCTAACTCCTGAATTTTATTACACAACTCGTGTATCTCAGAAGATGCAGAAATAGTAGGAGTCTGAACAGAAGATGCTTTGTCGTGCATTGCCATAAATAGTTCGGAAGAAGCTGTGGGTTGACTTTCTATTTGTAAGTCAAAATAACATTGCACTTTCATGACCAAATCTGCAATTGTTGCTTGTGGTGATGCAGACATTAACACTGCTGAGCGGCATTGCAAAGGCAGGGTCGAGATCAATTTATCTCTAATTTGGTCCTCGCCATAACTTAATTGTGCTGCAGCTTTTGAAATTTTTGGCCAAATGTGCTTGAGCTGTATCACCTGGCGTATAGCTTAATGCGTGAAATGCCTGTGATTTTGCATAGGAAGAAGTTCCTGGACTGAAACGAGCAAGGAATTGCTTGCGCAGATCATCAATAGTTGAAAATTTTTTGTTCTCAATCCAGAGTCTGGCTTGGCCTTTAAGTGTTCGCTTAAATATGCGACATATTTCATTTAATTCTTCCTCTACAGCCTCAGGGGTGGTTTGGGACGGCAATTTATGCAACTCTAAATAATCTTCAAATCCCAAATAATGAGCTTCGGCTAAATCTGCATCAATTACATCGCCCTGAAATTGTGATGGCAAAAAATCAGTGGGCCTATGTTTCTGCATAACATTAACAGAGGTCGAAGTTTCCTGTTTACTGACGGACATAATGCCGCATACAATTAGGCTAGTTACGAGTATACAACATGAGCCTTTACTTAATTGAACACACTATCGACCGCAATTAAATACAAATAACAAATATTCAATACATGGACACGATTAAAATAAGTTATCGGTACACTCTGATCTCAAATAGGGGTTGGGATACAAATTGGCATGATTTCACTCACCCTTAAGTTTAACTAAGAACTGGTACTGCCAACGATGATTGAAGTCCCTCGGTTATCAGTAGTAGTAGTAGCAGCAGGTAGTAGCAGTAGCAGGTGGGCCTACATCTCGTATACTGCAAATTCGTTCGCCGTTAACATCGGGTCGAGTCTAGGCTTAGATCGCGAAAATGTTCAGTTCTGATGTTTGGAGCTGTAGTATTCTATGTACTAGTTGCGCGAGTGTTCAAACGCGAACTGCATGCTGGGTTGATTAACGTTAGTGTACAGATCAGTGGTTCCGGCATCCGTTGTACAGGCTTAGGCTAGTATAGGCCGTCTTCCCTCGTAGAGTGTTTCCGTTAGGCTAGGTCGTGAACATGCGTTGCATTCCTCGTTAGGTCTTCGGGCCAAAAAAAAAATCCTTCTGTTCGTTATTGATCGTAACGAACGAAGTTGTGAAAGTTCCGTTACCGTTTTGTTCCTGAAGAAAGCAACCGATCTCCACCATGTAATATTGTGTCGAGCCCGGCTCCTCCGATAGTAAAACTATATCGGGACTCGCGATAGAAAGGTACTGGGATATCTTGATGCCGTTTTTATGCTTCTTCAGGAGATGTCTCGAACGGAAGAAAACAATGAGTTCACAGAAAAACAATTTGACAAGATCGGATTTGATTAGTGATTCGGTATAATTTCTTCTCTGTCGATTCTCTTAACAAATAAAACTAAATTACAATGATTTGACTTGACTTGACTTGACTCCGTCAATGAAACAATTAGGAGTGATGAACTTTCGGCGGAGTGATAATTTTGCTGATCAAGTGATAAACTTTGCTGACGGAGTGCTCAAACTTTCGGCCTCCTTTTACTTTTAAACCTTACTTCCATCAAATCTCTCTGCGCACAATCAGAAGGCAGCCAATAAACTGACCATCCTGTATTAACTTTACGATATAAAAAATAAGTGCACTGGCACTGATCTGCCCTGATTGGTTGGGAGTTTGGAAGTCCATCCCCTTTTCTATGGAAACTTCCATACCACGTGAGAGAACCTTCTCGAATGTTCCACAGACATAATGGAATCTATTTTGGGAAAAGGCCCTGTACCAAGATTCAATAAGATAGTTAAAAACTTCTCGTGGGAAAACTGAATCCATGACCTAGATAAATACATAAGAGGCCTGTAAGGTGTCTCGATGGAGTGTTTCGGTAACATCAAAGAGATGGTATCACTATTTCATAACAGGAAATCGTGGATACCTTTAATACTTGGTGTGTGGATCATAACAGTGAGTACCATATACCGCTATTGTTTTTTGGTGAAGGTGTGAATAGCCACGTACAGTAGACTGACCTGTTTTTATCATGCCACAGTGGTACTATAACAGCTAGTTCTGGTTATACTAATAAGCAGAAGTCTAGTGCATTGAAGTCATCGAAACCTCAATGCATTTTGCATTGTGGTTATGAAATGTTATAGCTGCCTCATGTAGTTATTTTTCTGACATAGCTATTATCGGGAACTTTAACATAAATCGATTAGGTGGTAGTAACAAAAGGTGAACGCAGGATATGGAGTAATGAAGGTACCAACTAGAGAAATCCATTCATCGTGCACATTAATAATCCATTTATACGACTAAAATAAGTCGAATTGTCAATACTGTTCCAAAAGTTCCAAAAATTAAGTTGAGTGACCATTAACCGATGTATTTCACTTGGAAACACGCTGTCTCAAAAAAAAAAAAAACAACATCTAAAAAGACGGGTCACGAAACCATGAAATATCGTGTGACAAATAAATTAGATGTAAATGCGTTCAAGCATAATGTAAGAAATTGTTCTTGGCAATCTGTGTTGCAGGTAGCAGATGCAAATCGGTCGTTTAGCCTAAAACTGCAACAAAATATTTTTATAAGTATTGGGATTTTTTTTAAATAATCTGTAATGGCGCCATCGTTTTGAAATCGTAACTGATTCATAGTATGAGTATGTGTGATATGTAAACAGTACATGACTAACGTTATTTGTATTCATAATATAAAGCGGCAGAATATATAAGAACTGTTACATGTTTGTGCCATACTATAGTCTGTATGTGTAATTGTGTATGTCTAATATACCGTATACGTTATACTAAGTTATAGCGTTGATAGAACGTTGGGGGCCACAAAGCTGCCGCCTTTACCTGCTACTGCCACGGTGATGTTAGCAATGGCTTCTATCTGGAAATTAACCGTACCAATTCTTGCTATTTTACTATGTTTTGGTAAGCATGTTATTCGAAAGTTTTTCCCAACAGAATTTCAAGTAGGGCTACGATGCAGTGTAGTTTACCGTTAAGCCTAAGTTAGACATGCATACGATAACATTCAGGCCCACAGCAGACGGCCGACTGCCTACAACTTAGGCTAGTTTACCTAGGCCTGCTACTGTACATAAGTTTGCAGATAAAGCCTTTGCCTTTTAATGTTTTGAAAATGTGGTCTGAGGATTCCTAACATCAACTCCCCTCTACGAGTGGACAAACTCTTCCAAATTAACACACTCCCTCCACCATGAATCAACACACTCTCCAAAATCAACAAGTGCTCTCTATCCCCTTAGTTAAATGTCATATAGACTCTCTCAAAGACCTGCTATAATCGACCATTATCAACACAGGACTAGTTCCTTGTTGAGTGCTACAACACTTATTCTGTATCTATATAGTCAGGGGACCTTATACTTATATTTAAACAACAAACTTTCTGAAATTTCAAGATTTTACCAAAAAATATGGATAGTAAACCGAACTTGAGGTGTTCTACTGCTAACAAGGCTCTCAATGTGTTTTTAAAAAAAAAAAAAAAAAAGCCAAATGATGATGTTAATTTGCAAAGGAATATCCCAAAAATCTCTTTCAAAATAAGTTCTTTTGTGTTTTCTTTCTGCCATCTGCAAGAGTGTTAAATATTTTGTTGTGTCCAATTTATAGAATGAAAGAAATAGGCATTCCCAAATTATAGATTCTAGACCTTTCTTATTGTACTGTACTTATATTTGTATTAAAACAAATGATAGTATCTTAACTGAACTGAGATAATACACGTAAACTCCCCACTCATTACACTTCCTTTTTAAAAAGGCTGAGGCATAATAGCTCCCAGTGCAGCACCATTTTTCATGAAGATACTGCCATGGAAATGGACCACAATTTCGCAGAAATATGAAAAAAGGTTCTGTGTGGATGATGGTAACATATATTACAACTCAAGGTTAGATGCAAGGTTCTCGTCAGCGCATTCTATCTAACCGGGTGGTGCACCCGCTTCGTATTTGATTAAATTACTTCTCAGCGCCTGGTTTATAAATTTCTCGCTCGGTTTGAAAGTTGAGCACCTGGTTTTAAAATTGTAATGAACAATCAATGTTATCAAGTACTTGAAACTGAAACATGTGGACCTTTTTTAACATCAGTGCCAACATAGGCTAAAATATTCACACTTTTGCAATTCATCCTACTCCCAATTGCAACCATAGTGTCTACAACTAAACAGGATTTAGAACCCTCTTTTCCGACTTTCGTGGTCGGTTAGAACTTTGTACCCTGTATGTAGTATCACGTAAGCCCTGCATACAGCTTCCACCTGTTTGCAATTGGAACACTGTTTGTCTTTGGCACAACAAGTGGAAATTGGAAAAGAGCTTGTCGGGTATTTGAACTTTTATGAAATAGTGCTGGGCAAAAATAGCATGAATTTCATGTGGCTTGGCTGCTTCAAAAAGCGCTAAAATCATGGGCTCCTTGACCCCAGGCCTGGAAGGCGCTCAGCCCGGTTTGACAGAATGGCGCCCTAGAACCCTGAGATATGTACAGATTAATTAGAGAAATGTTATATCAACAATGAGTAACTTTGAGGGTTCAAAGTCTAAATTGCCACATTATAGGACCCACCATGCTACAGTTCATGATCAAATGGCAACAGAAAGACTGCATGTAGTTACTTGTGTGAACAAACCTTCTAAACTGTTTGGGAGAGGATTTTCCTTAAACAAATAATTGTGTTATAAATGCTATGAAAGATGAAAGTTGAGTTTGTGTCAAATTCTTCAGATCTATGTACGATATATTATTTAACCATCAACAGTAGCTTAAAGATTTGTTTGCTCTCCTGTATTAGTAAAAATTTGCAATTTATAATTACTAAGGACTATGTATTCCTCCTGTCTGTTAATATTTAAAATATGTTTCCAACCTGTCTACTTGCCAGTTTTACACAGCAGGTGTTTCCTGCAGATTAACTGAATGTACCAGTACTATTTCTGTTAGCATTTGGAAGCTGTGAGTTGTCACAGTTGTGTTGGGTGGGAAACCTTGCTAACTTCTGACCATTACCTGCAGACCAACTGTATACAGTGCATGTGTGTAAATTGTACTATAGATGTATTTGAAAACCGATAAAAACATCCACAGAGTGAGATTCCAAAATACCCAGTACTGGTCAAGTTTAACACCTGCTTTGATTTCATGGCAACAATAGATTTCAACAATATTTTATTAAAACTAAACTTAGTCATTGTTGATTGCACAATTTCTGGTGCAAGTTTTGGTAGAGCTAAGCAAGAGAATATATTGTTTTCTTTAATTGCAAAATGCCTCTTAACATCTGAATATCCAATGATTTGAAAATAAATGCTGTATTCAGTATTGTTACCACAATTTTAATAGTTGCGTCAGCGCCTCAGCGGGACGCAACGTCTTAAAAATGTTTAGTCCGCTCAGAAATACTTGCGACCCTACTGTCCTCCATGAAAACATGCTCATTAAATTACCTCTACAGGAACGCACAATACTTTTAGAATTATAATGATTCCGGACAAAACATTGGCTTGTGCACAATGGATGCCTATACTGATGGGTCCATAATGTGCACACATAAAAAAATTCAAAGGATGAAATCTGTAACTAGTATACAACAAAATTACTGTCAAATTCTGAAACAGGATATTTGCCGTAGACTAGTTACCATATATGCAGGCCTAGGCATCAAGAGGTCCACACTTCTGTAGGGGGTATAAAACTCCCTTACATAGCGTCTATGAAAATGAATTATGGGCTATGAATACGCTATGAATGTCAGAAACCAATGTGAAGTAAAATGAGTGCCAAGAGAGAAAGTTCAAGAATAAAAATACCACACTTATAACTGATTTAATTGAGGCACTTAAATGATGTAGAAACTATATCTCAATGACACAAGAACATGCCCCTTAAAGGCATAGTACTTGCTCACAATGTTAATCAGCCCCTGTCGTAAGTTAACCATTACCAGTTACCTAATGCAATTTTATTCATAAGTTTATACATAGTTGAACAAATTTTTCCTTTTTTTCCTCAACCACTATAAGCAGTCCAACCCCAGCCTTTCAGTATCAGAGATGTTAGTTTCCCACAAAATTCATAAATTGTCTCAACTCATCTTATTTAGTGATGAAAACAATGATTCAAATATTCATGACATTCTTAGAAACAATTCAGCTACAACTTCCTACCATGAGCACTTCTTGTCTAAATATGTGTCAACAAGGTCTAATAACTTGATATTAAGTGCACACATATATGATAGCCTATAGCACAAACTTTGCTATCTTGACAAAGGGACAGTAACTTTACAGGTAGTTGCATTTAACAACATACTTTGTCTTCATTGAGCCCTATAGACGCAAGAATGTTTGCAGACAATTGTAACGGACTATTAGCCAAGTGAATCACAGGAAACGCATCATTGGCTATTTTCAGCATGAAAATCTCTGTAATTGAAGTGTTGTTTACTCTGTAGTTTGCAGTTGATTATTATGATTCATTTGTTTTCAAACAAATTCAGTCATCTGTACAAAGGATTGGAAGAAATGTTGGTATTTTTGAGAAGCTGTGGTTTTTTGAAAAGAAAGATATTCACTAAAAGTTTTTGTTATGCTTTGCAGTTTGCATAGGCCTAGTTGTGAGTGTGTGTACTTGGGGTTTCTCATAATTATAAGCAAATTATAATTGGGCTGCCCTCATAAGCCTGTGTGCTATAGTTCAGGAAAATGACAGATAAAATTTAATTTTAGCCAGTAGCTTTTAATCACTGACATTATTAGCAAGTTGCTAAACTTGTGAAACTGTAGGTGTACAGCACTAGTTTACATTAACCAATATCACACTTTGCCTATAATGGGACACAGGGAGATAAAAAAAAATGCTTAATAGTTTTTCATATAAAACAAAGCAATACAGTACTGTGTTTATTGTGCATTGGATTTTAGTACCATTATTGACTGATTAATTAATAGGCAGGCTGCCAAATAGTTTGTAGGCACACATGTATACACTTACTGTGTTAGCCCATCTAGAAAGTACAGTAGCTCATCGTTCGTTTTTGTTTGTTACAGTAGCCCCATCTTGGAAGTTTTAAATTAGCCTGTAGTCTTTGGGTTGCAGGTGTACTGTGAAGAGCTACAGTAGGGTGTCATACAGTACGATGTTAGGCTGTTAGCCCCATCTTGGAAGTTTTAAAGTAGCCTGTAGTCTTTGGGTTGCAGGTGTACTGTGAAGAGCTAGGGTGTCATACAGTATGATGTTAGACTGTTAGCCCCATCTTGGATGTAACCTGTCTTTGGTTGCAAGTGGACTGTAGAGATAGGCTGTCATACTAAACTGTGTTAGGCTGTTAGCCCCATCTTGGAAGTAGCCTGTCTTTGGTTGCAGGTGGACTGTAGAGATAGGCTGTCATACTGAACTGTGTTAGGCTGTTAGCCCCATCTTGGAAGTAGCCTGTCTTTGGTTGCAGGTGTACTGTGAAGAGCTAGGGTGACATACGATACAGTGTTAGCCACATCCATAAAGTACATTAGCCCGTCTTTGGGGGGGGGGGGGCTCACGGAAGAAGTCAGACAAAATGTTGAAATTAAAACTGGTCAACGGGTTTCACCTCAATTAGCCCTACTTGTTTTTACCTCCTCACTTTTCACATTTCCTTTCATTTCCTATGTTTCTTACTTGTTTATTTTTATTGTTTTGCAGCCATTACAGACGCATCGAAACACAAGAGCCCCCTCAAGGCCAGCAGACAGAAAAGACAAAATCTTAACAACAGATATGATTTGAGAGATTGCGACTCTATTCCACCGGTGAGTATTTTGAAGCACATGTATTGGTTTATCTGGTATCGTATCTATGCAAATCCTATGCAAAATGGGCAAATTGCCTTATACATAAAATTGCAAAGATGCATCTAGCAGTGTTTTGTACACAGGAACCACACAGTATTTGATAAGAGACACTGTAACTTTAGTTGAGAGTCTTGAAAACTGCTCATGGCAAAGTTTGCACCCCTTATTATTCCCTGAGCATTTTGTTATTTATAAAATGCTAGCATGATGCCTGTGTACAAAACCTGATGTTTTTAATTGGCCATTTTACAAATTTTTCTGCCATGATGTGTATCTAGATTAATTTTTGGTTCCTTGCTTTAGCAAAAGGAACCTATGCAGTCAGGTTGGCGTGTGTGTGCGTGTGTGTGTGCGTCTGTGACACTTGCTTGGGTGCTTGGGTATCTCAATAAGGGAAAGTTGGATTGAGGCCAAACTTGGACTATAGATCCGCCATATGGAGAAGGTGTGTCCTATTGTTTTTGGTGCCCACAAAGGTCACCAAAGGTCAGTTATGGTCCAAAAACCGAAAATATTAAAACTGCAATAACTCCCAGTGCCAATGTGCGACAAGGTTGATATTTTGGGCCAAGCTGTGAACTGGTTAGGGGAACATTTTCAAACTTAACGGTCATGTGATCCGAGGTCACCAAAGGTCAATTAATGATAAAAAACTAGTATTTTTGCGATAACTTGAGAACGAAATGTCTGTTAGGGTTGGGAGTTGCTTCAATGTTATCCAATTGTTGACCCGCATCTGGGTGACCCTTGACCTCAATTTGACATCTGGTGACCTTTACGTGTTTTGGGGGATTTTTAAAGTTTTGATGCTATTTTCAGATGTCAAAGGTACCTTCTGATCATAAATGTCAATAGGTTGACCCGGTGTGACCTTTATGTGCGAAGTTATATGAGGTCAAAGTTTTTTGGTCGGAGTTAGGATGGTTGTACAGACTTATCGTTTTGTTTTTTGGAATCAGGAGATTAAACTACATCTGAAACCAAGGTCAAAAGGTCAAAGGTCACATTAGAAAAAATGTGCTTATTTTGGGAGGAAACGAGCAAAAAAGAAAATGTTTGGTTTTGATGCTAGATTTGGATATCAAAGGTACCTTCCGATCAAAAATGTCAATTGGTTGACACCCGTGTGACCTTCGTGTGCGAAGTTATACGAGGTCAAAGTTAATTTTCAGACATTTAATGCAATAACTCCCAGTTCCAAGGTGTGACATGGTTGATATTTTTGGACAAGTTGCAAATGGTATAGGGGAATATTTTCAAACTTAACGGTCATGTGATCCGAGGTCACCAAAGGTCAATTAATGTTAAAAAACTAGTATTTTGGAGGTAGAAAATGGGCAAAGAAAAAAATGTTTGAATTTGTATAGTTTGATGCTCTATTTAGGTCTCATCAATCAAAAATGTCAATAAGTTGACCCAAGGTGACCTTTGTATGTTAAGTTATATGAGGTCAAAGTTAATCTTCAGACATTTAGTGTAATAACTCCCAGTGCCAAGGTGTTACACAGTTGATATTTTGAGACAATTTGCAAATGGTATAGGGGAATATTTTCAAACTTAACGGTCATGTGATCCGAGGTCACCAAAGGTCAATTAATGATAAAAAACTAGTATTTTTGCAATAACTTGAGAATGAATTGTCAGTTAGAGTTGGGAGTTGCTTCAATGTAATCCAATTGTCAACCCGCATCTGGGTGACCTTTGACCTCAATTTGACCTCTGGTGACCTTTACTTGTTTTGGGGATTTTTACAGTTTTGATGCTATTTTCAGATGTCAAAGGTACCTTCTGATCATAAATGTCAATGGGTTGACAAATGGTATAGGGGAATATTTTCAAACTTAACGGTCATGTGATCCGAGGTCACCAAAGGTCAAAGTTATTAATGTTAAAAATTAATTAATTATGTTAAAAAACTAGTATTTTGGGGGGAAAATGGGCAAAACAAAAATGTTTGAATTTTTACAGTTTTGATGCTCTATTTAGGTCTCACCGATCAAAAAGGTCAATTGGTTGACCTACGGGTGACCTTCGTGTGTGTAGTTATGTATACAAGTTCAAAGTTAATTTTTAGACATTTAATGCAATTAAATCCCAATGCCATGGTTGATATTTTGGGACAAGTTATGAATGGGGTGGTGGAACATTTCCAAATTTCATGGTCATGTCATCTGTGGTCACCAATGTTATCGTATCTGTTGACCTGGTTGTAGGTGACCTTATATCTCTTACATTTTCGACTCCATGTTCAGATCTCAAAAGTGCATTTTGATCATAATCCGATCACAATTTGTGATCACAAAAGTGTTGGCTATAGTGTTGGTTACTTTATGGGAACATGTAGGACCACAATTACTTAGACTATTTGAGCCCAATCTTGCTTGATAATATTATGTGTATTGTCATATACCTCTACGCAAGGAACCACAGTGCCCTTGGGCTCTTGTTATTCCATGCTGGTGGTTTTACTGGTTATTGTACTGTACAGTAGCTTTTTGCTACAATATTAAATTATTAATTATTTACTTACATGAAAATATTATTATTTTTTGTTATGGTAAGCTTCTTTTTTTTTACTGCTTCTACTATTACTAAGTACTACTACCACAACTATAATATTTTTCTTCTTTCTCTGATCAGTATGAACTAGACACTGGTACCAACAGACAATGTACTACTACCACTACTATAATATTATATCTTCTTTCTCTGATCAGTATGAACCAGACACTGTGATACCAACAGACAATGTACTACTACCATTACTATAATATTATATCTTCTTTCTCTGATCAGTATGAACCAGACACTGTGGTACCAACAGACAATGTACTACTACCATTACTATAATATTATATCTTCTTTCTCTGATCAGTATGAACCAGACACTGTGATACCAACAGACAATGTACTACTACCACTACTATAATATTATATCTTCTTTCTCTGATCAGTATGAACCAGACACTGTGGTACCAACAGACAATGTACTACTACCACTACTATAATATATCTTCTTTCTGTGTTCAGTATGAACCAGACACTGTGGTACCAACAGACAATGTACTACTACCATTACTATAATATTATATCTTCTTTCTCTGATCAGTATGAACCAGACACTGTGGTACCAACAGACAATGTACTACTACCATTACTATAATATTATATCTTCTTTCTCTGGTCAGTATGAACCAGACACTGTGGTACCAACAGACAATGTACTACTACCATTACTATAATATTATATCTTCTTTCTCTGATCAGTATGAACCAGACACTGTGGTACCAACAGACAATGTACTACTACCACTACTATAATATTATATCTTCTTTCTCTGATCAGTATGAACCAGACACTGTGGTACCAACAGACAATGTACTACTACCATTACTATAATATTATATCTTCTTTCTCTGATCAGTATGAACCAGACACTGTGGTACCAACAGACAATGTACTACTACCATTACTATAATATTATATCTTCTTTCTCTGATCAGTATGAACCAGACACTGTGGTACCAACAGACAATGTACTACTACCATTACTATAATATTATATCTTCTTTCTCTGATCAGTATGAACTAGACACTGTGGTACCAACAGACAATGTACTACTACCATTACTATAATATTATATCTTCTTTCTCTGATCAGTATGAACCAGACACTGTGGTACCAACAGACAATGTACTACTACCACAACTATAATATTATATCTTCTTTCTCTGGTCAGTATGAACCAGACACTGTGGTACTAACAGACAATGTACTACTACCATTACTATAATATTATATCTTCTTTCTCTGATCAGTATGAACCAGACACTGTGGTACCAACAGACAATGTACTACTACCATTACTATAATATTATATCTTCTTTCTCTGATCAGTATGAACCAGACACTGTGGTACCAACAGACAATGTACTACTACCACTACTATAATATTATATCTTCTTTCTCTGATCAGTATGAACCAGACACTGTGGTACCAACAGACAATGTACTACTACCATTACTATAATATTATATCTTCTTTCTCTGATCAGTATGAACTAGACACTGTGGTACCAACAGACAATGTACTACTACCATTACTATAATATTATATCTTCTTTCTCTGATCAGTATGAACCAGACACTGTGGTACCAACAGACAATGTACTCCTACCACTACTATAATATTATATCTTCTTTCTCTGATCAGTATGAACCAGACACTGTGGTACCAACAGACAATGTACTACTACCATTACTATAATATTATATCTTCTTTCTCTGATCAGTATGAACCAGACACTGTGGTTCCAACAGACAATGTACTACTACCACTACTATAATATTATATCTTCTTTCTCTGATCAGTATGAACCAGACACTGGTACCAACAGACAATGTACTACTACCATTACTATAATATTATATCTTCTTTCTCTGATCAGTATGAACCAGACACTGTGGTTCCAACAGACAATGTACTACTACCACTACTATAATATTATATCTTCTTTCTCTGATCAGTATGAACCAGACACTGTGGTTCCAACAGACAATGTACTACTACCACTACTATAATATTATATCTTCTTTCTCTGGTCAGTATGAACCAGACACTGTGGTACCAACAGACAATGTACTACTACCACAACTATAATATTATATCTTCTTTCTCTGATCAGTATGAACCAGACACTGTGGTACCAACAGACAATGTACTACTACCATTACTATAATATTATATCTTCTTTCTCTGATCAGTATGAACCAGACACTGTGGTACCAACAGACAATGTACTACTACCACAACTATAATATTATATCTTCTTTCTCTGATCAGTATGAACCAGACACTGTGGTACCAACAGACAATGTACTACTACCATTACTATAATATTATATCTTCTTTCTCTGATCAGTATGAACCAGACACTGTGGTACCAACAGACAATGTACTACTACCACAACTATAATATTATATCTTCTTTCTCTGATCAGTATGAACCAGACACTGTGGTACCAACAGACAATGTACTACTACCACAACTATAATATTATATCTTCTTTCTCTGATCAGTATGAACCAGACACTGTGGTACCAACAGACAATGTACTACTACCATTACTATAATATTATATCTTTCTCTGATCAGTATGAACCAGACACTGTGGTACCAACAGACAATGTACTACTACCACAACTATAATATTATATCTTCTTTCTCTGATCAGTATGAACCAGACACTGTGGTACCAACAGACAATGTACTACTACCATTACTATAATATTATATCTTCTTTCTCTGATCAGTATGAACCAGACACTGTGGTACCAACAGACAATGTACTACTACCATTACTATAATATTATATCTTCTTTCTCTGATCAGTATGAACCAGACACTGTGGTACCAACAGACAATGTACTACTACCACAACTATAATATTATATCTTCTTTCTCTGATCAGTATGAACCAGACACTGTGGTACTAACAGACAATGTACTACTACCATTACTATAATATTATATCTTCTTTCTCTGATCAGTATGAACCAGACACTGTGGTACCAACAGACAATGTACTACTACCATTACTATAATATTATATCTTCTTTCTCTGATCAGTATGAACCAGACACTGTGGTACCAACAGACAATGTACTACTACCACAACTATAATATTATATCTTCTTTCTCTGATCAGTATGAACCAGACACTGTGGTACCAACAGACAATGTACTACTACCATTACTATAATATTATATCTTCTTTCTCTGATCAGTATGAACCAGACACTGTGGTACCAACAGACAATGTACTACTACCATTACTATAATATTATATCTTCTTTCTCTGATCAGTATGAACCAGACACTGTGGTACCAACAGACAATGTACTACTACCACAACTATAATATTATATCTTCTTTCTCTGATCAGTATGAACCAGACACTGTGGTACCAACAGACAATGTACTACTACCATTACTATAATATTATATCTTCTTTCTCTGATCAGTATGAACCAGACACTGTGGTACCAACAGACAATGTACTACTACCATTACTATAATATTATATCTTCTTTCTCTGATCAGTATGAACCAGACACTGTGGTACCAACAGACAATGTACTACTACCACAACTATAATATTATATCTTCTTTCTCTGATCAGTATGAACCAGACACTGTGGTACCAACAGACAATGTACTACTACCATTACTATAATATTATATCTTCTTTCTCTGATCAGTATGAACCAGACACTGTGGTACCAACAGACAATGTACTACTACCATTACTATAATATTATATCTTCTTTCTCTGATCAGTATGAACCAGACACTGTGGTACCAACAGACAATGTACTACTACCATTACTATAATATTATATCTTCTTTCTCTGATCAGTATGAACCAGACACTGTGGTACCAACAGACAATGTACTACTACCACAACTATAATATTATATCTTCTTTCTCTGATCAGTATGAACCAGACACTGTGGTACCAACAGACAATGTACTACTACCACAACTATAATATTATATCTTCTTTCTCTGATCAGTATGAACTAGACACTGTGGTACCAACAGACAATGTACTACTACCACTACTATAATATTATATCTTCTTTCTCTGATCAGTATGAACCAGACACTGTGGTACCAACAGACAATGTACTACTACCACTACTATATTATATCTTCTTTCTCTGATCAGTATGAACCAGACACTGTGGTACCAACAGACAATGTACTACTACCACAACTAATAATATTATATCTTCTTTCTCTGGTCAGTATGAACCAGACACTGGTACCAACAGACAATGTACTACTACCACTACTATAATATTATATCTTCTTTCTCTGATCAGTATGAACCAGACACTGTGGTACCAACAGACAATGTACTACTACCACAACTATAATATTATATCTTCTTTCTCTGATCAGTATGAACCAGACACTGTGGTACCAACAGACAATGTACTACTACCACAACTAATAATATTATATCTTCTTTCTCTGGTCAGTATGAACCAGACACTGTGGTACCAACAGACAATGTACTACTACCACAACTAATAATATTGTCTTCTTTCTCTGATCAGTATGAACCAGACACTGGTACCAACAGACAATGTACTACTACCACAACTATAATATTATATCTTCTTTCTCTGGTCAGTATGAACCAGACACTGTGGTACCAACAGACAATGTACTACTACCACAACTATAATATTATATCTTCTTTCTCTGATCAGTATGAACCAGACACTGTGGTACCAACAGACAATGTACTACTACCATTACTATAATATTATATCTTCTTTCTCTGATCAGTATGAACCAGACACTGTGGTACCAACAGACAATGTACTACTACCACTACTATAATATTATATCTTCTTTCTCTGATCAGTATGAACCAGACACTGTGGTACCAACAGACAATGTACTACTACCACTACTATAATATTATATCTTCTTTCTCTGATCAGTATGAACCAGACACTGTGGTACCAACAGACAATGTACTACTACCACTACTATAATATTATATCTTCTTTCTCTGATCAGTATGAACCAGACACTGTGGTACCAACAGACAATGTACTACTACCACAACTATAATATTATATCTTCTTTCTCTGATCAGTATGAACCAGACACTGTGATACCAACAGACAATGTACTACTACCACAACTATAATATTATATCTTCTTTCTCTGGTCAGTATGAACCAGACACTGTGGTACCAACAGACAATGTCCTACTACCACAACTATAATATTATATCTTCTTTCTCTGATCAGTATGAACCAGACACTGTGGTACCAACAGACAATGTACTACTACCACAACTATAATATTATATCTTCTTTCTCTGATCAGTATGAACCAGACACTGTGATACCAACAGACAATGTACTACTACCACAACTATAATATTATATCTTCTTTCTCTGGTCAGTATGAACCAGACACTGTGGTACCAACAGACAATGTACTACTACCACAACTATAATATTATATCTTCTTTCTCTGATCAGTATGAACCAGACACTGTGATACCAACAGACAATGTACTACTACCACAACTATAATATTATATCTTCTTTCTCTGGTCAGTATGAACCAGACACTGTGATACCAACAGACAATGTACTACTACCACAACTATAATATTATATCTTCTTTCTCTGATCAGTATGAACCAGACACTGTGATACCAACAGACAATGTACTACTACCATTACTATAATATTATATCTTCTTTCTCTGATCAGTATGAACCAGACACTGTGGTACCAACAGACAATGTACTACTACCACAACTAATAATATTGTCTTCTTTCTCTGATCAGTATGAACCAGACACTGTGGTACCAACAGACAATGTACTACTACCACAACTATAATATTATATCTTCTTTCTCTGATCAGTATGAACCAGACACTGTGGTACTAACAGACAATGTACTACTACCATTACTATAATATTATATCTTCTTTCTCTGATCAGTATGAACCAGACACTGTGGTACCAACAGACAATGTACTACTACCACAACTAATAATATTGTCTTCTTTCTCTGGTCAGTATGAACCAGACACTGTGGTACTAACAGACAATGTACTACTACCATTACTATAATATTATATCTTCTTTCTCTGATCAGTATGAACCAGACACTGTGGTACCAACAGACAATGTACTACTACCACAACTAATAATATTGTCTTCTTTCTCTGATCAGTATGAACCAGACACTGTGGTACCAACAGACAATGTACTACTACCACAACTATAATATTATATCTTCTTTCTCTGATCAGTATGAACCAGACACTGTGGTACCAACAGACAATGTACTACTACCATTACTATAATATTATATCTTCTTTCTCTGATCAGTATGAACCAGACACTGTGGTACCAACAGACAATGTACTACTACCATTACTATAATATTATATCTTCTTTCTCTTGTCAGTATGAACCAGACACTGTGGTACCAACAGACAATGTACTACTACCACAACTATAATATTATATCTTCTTTCTCTGATCAGTATGAACCAGACACTGTGATACCAACAGACAATGTACTACTACCACAACTATAATATTATATCTTCTTTCTCTGATCAGTATGAACCAGACACTGTGGTACCAACAGACAATGTACTACTACCACAACTATAATATTATATCTTCTTTCTCTGATCAGTATGAACCAGACACTGTGGTACCAACAGACAATGTACTACTACCACAACTATAATATTATATCTTCTTTCTCTGATCAGTATGAACCAGACACTGTGGTACCAACAGACAATGTACTACTACCACAACTATAATATTATATCTTCTTTCTCTGATCAGTATGAACCAGACACTGTGATACCAACAGACAATGTACTACTACCACAACTATAATATTATATCTTCTTTCTCTGGTCAGTATGAACCAGACACTGTGGTACCAACAGACAATGTACTGTACTACTACCACTACTATAATTATATCTTCTTTCTGTGGTCAGTATGAACCAGACACTGTGGTACCAACAGACAATGTACTACTACCACAACTATAATATTATATCTTCTTTCTCTGATCAGTATGAACCAGACACTGTGGTACCAACAGACAATGTACTACTACCACAACTATAATATTATATCTTCTTTCTCTGATCAGTATGAACCAGACACTGTGGTACCAACAGACAATGTACTACTACCACAACTATAATATTATATCTTCTTTCTCTGATCAGTATGAACCAGACACTGTGGTACCAACAGACAATGTACTACTACCACAACTATAATATTATATCTTCTTTCTCTGATCAGTATGAACCAGACACTGTGGTACCAACAGACAATGTACTACTACCACAACTATAATATTATATCTTCTTTCTCTGATCAGTATGAACCAGACACTGTGATACCAACAGACAATGTACTACTACCACAACTATAATATTATATCTTCTTTCTCTGGTCAGTATGAACCAGACACTGTGGTACCAACAGACAATGTACTGTACTACTACCACTACTATAATTATATCTTCTTTCTGTGGTCAGTATGAACCAGACACTGTGGTACCAACAGACAATGTACTACTACCACAACTATAATATTATATCTTCTTTCTCTGGTCAGTATGAACCAGACACTGTGGTACCAACAGACAATGTACTGTACTACTACCACTACTATAATTATATCTTCTTTCTGTGGTCAGTATGAACCAGACACTGTGGTACCAACAGACAATGTACTACTACCACAACTATAATATTATATCTTCTTTCTCTGGTCAGTATGAACCAGACACTGTGGTACCAACAGACAATGTACTACTACCATTACTATAATATTATATCTTCTTTCTCTGATCAGTATGAACCAGACACTGTGGTACCAACAGACAATGTACTACTACCACTACTATAATATTATATCTTCTTTCTCTGATCAGTATGAACCAGACACTGTGGTACCAACAGACAATGTACTACTACCACTACTATAATATTATATCTTCTTTCTCTGATCAGTATGAACCAGACACTGTGGTACCAACAGACAATGTATTGGAAAAGCTTAGAGAAGAGATGAGACTGAAGGACATAGACGCATACGTCATCCCTTCCTCAGACGCTCATCAGGTGAGATTTTGATGTTTTTTCCAACAAACGGCAGGGCCAGGGCTGGGAATTATGTTTCGAGGGAGTTTTTCGGAAACTTTCTCAGGGTATTAGCTAGAACCTGCCGTTGATATTCATTGAAAATTGCAGGAGATCATAGCAAATTTTTTCAGCTTTGAAAAATTCATTTGATTGTTACTGAGACTGTACGTCAAGATCTTTAAGTTTCCCGAGGCTGCTTCATAACTGTTTTCTGGTCAAGGTTTCATTTGTGTAGTTTTGCCTAAACGAATTTTTTAAACCTTTTTTTCCATTTTTTTATATCTTAAGAAAACTCAAAGCAGAGAGAGATTTAATCAGTCTAGTTTGACGCTAAGCTTCGGACACGTTTCAGAAGATATCTTCAATAATTCAATAGATTTTAATAGACTTCTATACAGTAATAGTGATCAACTTGTGGTATCGCCATGCTATTGCTGGGATTCAATTGTCGATTCTACGAAAACTCATAGCAACTGCTCGTAAACCTTCGCAGAAGCACCGTAGCTATTGGTGAGGACTGTCATGACAGCGCCCTCTATTTTCTATTTGGTGGTGGGGGAATTCATCCCATTGAGTGAGATCTCACACAGTGTTTTTCTTCACAAATCAGTCTTTGTGATACTGTACCTTATTAAACCATGCCTACTGTACATCTCACATGAGTATTTGTGTTACTTCAGTTGTTTTTCTTTGAACTATTTTAGAGCGAGTACCTTGCAGACCGAGACCAACGGAGGAAGTTCATGTCGGGCTTTTCTGGAACTTCTGGTAATTATGGATTGAAATGCGTTTGGTTTTCGATCAAGAATTATATCGTCTAGAGTGTTGATGAGGGTTTTCTACATCCATGCACTGTATGCAGTTTTTGTAACATACAGTCTGCGTGTCTCTCTGGAGTAGCTTAATGCCTAGCTTGAATGCAAACAGGCATCGCAAACATCGTCTATTCCATTTTACGATTGAACCCGTAATACCACCGCACAAAATCCAATTCATTGCCGACAAGATTGCATCCACAAGTTTAGCATCCTAAATTGACAACAGTTTTTAAAAGTCATTTTTGGAGAGCTTTTGACCTTTTCAAAAAATTGTTACCAAACTTCGGAATTGTCTCAGTTTTGGCAATTGCATCGGAGCTAAATTAGACGGTTGGTTTGAAGTTTGACCAAGAGTGCTGACCATTATTTGCTTCTCTAGCAGGATTGGAGGAAGGGGGGGTTGGGGAGGGGGGCGGGAGGCATCTCATTGTGGGCAATTGCATAAGTGTAAGCAGTTAATTTTTGTTGTAGTATGACCAAGAGTGACCAGTATTCTACAATATTTCGGGGTGGGGAAGGAGGGTGGGGAGGGCAATACTGACATGTTTGGATGGGGGCCGGGTTGGGGGTGGGGGGGGGGGAATATGGGCAAATAATACCAATGGTTATATATGTAAATGCTTACAGTATGACCAAGTGACAAGTTCTCTCTGATAACAGAGCTGTAACAGTATACTTTTCATCAGTAGCAACTATTTTTCTTCTGTACAGTCAAAATTTCTATCAAGGTGAAAAACTCCTTCTTTCATATTGCTCCATTTTGGGTTTCAGAGAGTTGATTTGTTTTAACAGAATGTACTTTGTTCCCTTTTTTGTTGTTGTTATTGTTATTGTTGTTGTTGTTGACAGGTTTAGCCATTGTTACCCGTAACAGACAATACACCTCAAGAAACAAAGCAGCCGTGTGGGTGGATCCCAGGTATTTCATCCAGGCAAGACAAGAACTGGATTGCAACTGGTTATCGATGGAAATAGGTAATTTAAATCGATTAAAGAATGACATCAGATGTGTAGTCTTTGTGGGCCTCTCTTCCTTACTCTCGTTATGTGTGTTATCAATAAATTTAGCCTAAGTTGTAGGGAGGTGTTAGGATCTGTCATATGTTTTACAAGATATAATTAGCCTGTACAATACGTGTAATGTTGGTAAATAACGATGATCATGTCAGCGCCTCAGTTTAATAGGCGGTACTGTAACAGCACCCACCTATTTAGGTAAATTATAACGACCGTTAAAGAACCTTGGTTAGGTTTTATATACAAACAGTATGAAACTATATATATATGTGGTATATATGCTGTATATATATGTATGCTGTATATAAAGCCTAATAAACGATGTTTAACAATTTATTTGCTCTTATGCAAAACAAAACATTTTTCCAGAATTTTTTTGTTTGCTTAATACAATACCATCAAAAATGATGGATTTGTGAACGAGAATATTGTCTGCTGAGTAGGTGGAAGAAGCAAATACCTTCAGTGATAAGTGTGGATATATGATATCATCACATTATTTACATAACGTGAACTTTAGAACTTGTTGAAAATGATGGTGCCATGTAGTACATGTCTAGTAATAAATTAACCTTTGTATTTGTCATTTCTAGAAGTACGAATGATCTTCAGTTATTAATCCCCTCCTGATAAGAAAAATCATGGCAACTCTTCTTGTTGAGTTCTGAAGTAGTAATAATTAATTTACCATTTGAACCATTTGCAATCCTTAAAAAGTTAATCCTTAAAAGGAGTATTGCATTTGTTACTTGAATTGTTTTACCAAAGCATACAAAGATAGCATTGTATGAATACTAAAGCATGGCAGAGCATTACTGAAAAAGAACTGAATCAAAAATTCAGTTTCCAGTTTTAAAGTAATATTTGCTATGACACAGGGATGACACAATGGGGAGGATTTTTGTCAAGATTGGCTTGATTTAGTTTTTTGGTTTCGATGATAATCGTAACCTTTGCAATCATGCGTGTGTGTATGTGTGTGTGTGTGTGTGCGTTTGTGACGCCCAGCTTGTAAACACGATATCTCAAGAAGGGAAGCTTGGACAGTTCTCATATTTGGTACATAGGAGTATCTTATTGAGTACAAGAAGCCTATTGTTTTTGGTGTAGGTCAAAGGTCACTTGGGGTCACCAGGGGTCAAATAGTGAAAAGCTTGTAAACATGATATCTCAAGAAGCAAAGCTTGGATTGATTTCATTTCTGGTATGTAGGTTGACCACATTAAGTACAAAAAGCCTATCGTTTTTGGTGGATATCGAAGGTCATTTAGGGTCACCAGGGGTCAACTTGTAAAAACCTTTTCATAATATACGGTATCTCCCATCGTCCAGCCTATAAGTATATGACATGGGCGATTCGCCTCATAAGAATAGGAGAGCCTACTGACAATTGAAAATGATCTTACGGGCATCCGTAGATTTGAATCTGAACTCGCGACAATATCCCCATTGACTTAAGTGTGTCGCTAGAAGTCCTGAATTGCTATGTACATATCTACATACATGTACAGTGTCTTCCAAGGCTTGCTTGCAGACCATAGATATATAAAAGTGCTAGAGCTACTTCAACACTTGTGACTCATCCGTATGGATATTTTGCTAAAGAGTTGATGTGATTTCGATGGAATAGTGCACTTGAATGGCGAAGCATGCCTTCTCTAGAAAATATTTGTAGATCATTGGTAGTTCTGGTTGGATGTAAGTTGCACAGGTACCACGAATTTCAAAACATTTCTTGGCCAGCTGCCAAGGAGAAACTAGGTCAAGCACCTGTGAACTTGAGATTTGCTTTCACTCCATGGAGTTGGCTGTAATGTTGGCCTAGTTTTTCTCAATAACTTGTGAAACTACCATTGACAGGGTGTGACAAGGTTGATATTTTGGGACTAGTTGTGAATGGGGTAAGGGATTGTTTCAAAACATAACAGTCATGTGATCCAATGTCAACAAAGGTCAATCAGGGGTCAAAAACTAGTATTTTTGCAATAACTTGAGAACCAAATGTCCATTAAGGTTGGGAGTTAAGCTATTGTAATACAATAGTAGACCTGCATTTGGGTGACCTTTGACCTCAGGTTGACCTCCAGTGACCTGTATTAGCTTCTTTCAAGTTGATTCTTTGAAGTTTTGTGGGCATATTCCAATCTAAATTGTCCATAAGTGGACTCCTCTGCAACCTTAATGTGCGAAGTTATTAGAGATTTGGTTTGGTTTGTAATACTTGGTGTGCTGATTCATAACATTGAGTACAAAGAACCCTACTGTTTCTAATGGAGGTGTGTATAACCACGTACAGACTGACCTGTGTTAGCATGCCATAGTGTTATTGTAACAGCTAGTTCTGGTTATAGTAACAAGCAGAAGTCTAGTGCATTGAAGTCATCGAAACCTCAATGCATTTTGCATTCTGGTTTGGTTTTCTGTATCTGTTTTCAGGGGAAGAAAATGTTTTAGAACCGGATGACTGGTTAACAGGTGATACCTACGATGAGTCAGACGATAGGCATGCACAGCTACCGGATAATGCTAGGGTGGGCTTTGATCCAACCCTCCTGGATATCAGTAAGTACCCCATGGTAGGCCTGCACAGCAACCCCGATGGGTGGAAGGGTGGGCTTTGATCTAATACTCCTGGATATCAGTAAGTACCCCATGGTAGGCCTGCACAGCAACCCCGATGGGTGCTAGGGTGGGCTTTGATCCAATACTCCTGGATATCAGTAAGTACCCCATGGTAGGCCTGCACAGCAACCCAATGGGTGTTGGGGTGGGCTTTGACCCAACCCTCCTGGATATCAGTAAGTACCCCATGGTAGGCATGCACAGCTACCCAATGGTTGGAAGGGTAGGCTCTGACCCAACGCTCCGTAATGTATATCAGTAGGTACCCCATGGTACCAAAGACTTAATTCAAATGTCTAACTGCACATTTTGGCTTTGATAATAATGTTCAATGTTTTTGATATTGTTTTGTTTTACAGTAACATACTTTGAGTGGAACGAAACATTCATCGACTCACCCAGAGATATCAGGCTCGTTGCCTTGGAGAGGAATCTCATCGATATCGTTTGGGAAGAGCTGGTTGGTGGAGAGGAAAATCTCCCAGAGTACCCTGGAGAGGAACTCATTGTACTGGAAGATGTCTATACAGGTAAGAATGCACAGGAAGTAGGATTGGAAACAGCCAAAGGGCAGGGAGGGGGGGGGACTGGTGCATTTGCAGTATGGTTAGTTTTTCTCCTGGAAGGTCTCAGAAGGTTTTGTATTCCTACCCCCCCCCCCTTATTATGGATTAATACCCCTTTGTTACTGTCTCATGTCCTCTGTATGTAGTGTCCTCTGTTCTGTTTTATTGTTTTAAAGGTAGATTTTTGCGAGTTTTGGGTCTATTGTATTTTCGGATTCTGAAAAGGGAACACTATGGAGTCACTCTTGCCAATCTTGAGAAATTGTGATGGGGACTGCGGATTGCAAAGTCGACATTGACTATGACAGGGATTGCAAAGTCGCTAATTAGTATTACAGTTAGATTCGTCCAATGCGGCAGTATATTTTACTCAAAACCGAAGCCAAAGTGAATTAATCAGGTCACACATCCAGGGTCTATGCATGTTGAGTTCTTCAGTACCGCCCTCATTACCTTTCAGGAAATATTTTGTACTGTAGGTTTGATTAGTATTAAGCAGAAACATTTATTGTGTACTTTTGAGGAAAAAAAAGGCTAAGGCTCAAAGTTGCTTCATTTGACTATTCCATTAGGACGAAATTGGCAGAGCAAGATATTTTATGATGACCCCAACGAGGATTTTGAATACACCGTCCGACAGATTATGAACGAGAGGAAGGCTCAAGTGCTTGTCATCCACAAACTCGATGAGATAGCCTGTAAGTTCGGCATTAATCTCTTTTTTTTTCTTTTCGGGGGTGGGGGGCGGGGCTAGAAGGTATGTTAATATGGGTATCAGCATTTCCTGTGTCCTCACAACAAAAGCACCTACACTGTTCCTTGTTTAAAAAAATAGTAACCAAGGAACCTTTTAAAATTGGCCCATCCTGAAAAACTGGCCACTGCCGGTACGAGTGAACCTATATATTACATGTGGAGTTTTAATTCATTGTTTTCTGTTTTTATAAAAGTAATTTAAGTTCGCTTTTGGTAATAATGTATATATGTGGTTTTCTTGATGTCTTTAATATGTAAAACATACCCCACCAATGTACTTGTTTAATTTGAAATTCTTCTTATATATTTTTTTTAATTTCTGACTTTTTTCTTCTTGCTAGGGTTATTTAATCTCAGAGGGGAGGACATTCCTTTCAATCCAGTCTTTATTTCGTACTGCATCATCACGAATAATGACATCAGGTTGGACATTTTTTTTTTTTTTCTCTGAAGTCGTAGTAATATTTTCATGTTTTTTTTTGGAAGGTCTTCACATCCAGTCTTGTCTATCGTATGTAATCGTTATGGATATTGCAATTTGCATAAGATAATTAATCCAGTAATTAATAAATACTCCTGTGGTATATTAACGATCGTTAACATGTACATGAATATGAAAGCTGAGAGTATTAGTAAAATGAAGGTATCAAATAGCTGTTCCCTGCCTGTCAACTAGGAAGTAGGAACTTTTCATTTCCACCCCCCCCCACCTCCATTCTCTTAATAGTCAACAGTGCAATTTTAATGGCATTCTCCAGTCATGCCCAAAGACTAGAGAGTGTGCTGTACTGGTTGGGTCCTATCTACGTTCGTGAAAACTTTATATACCGCAGAATAAGACTGCAGATCATAGTGGTACCATGAGTTGATCACGATTAGTTTAGACAATTTCATTCGTAATTTATTAAAGAAGAGGTCTTTTGAAACATATTTTGGAAGTTTCAAGTCAAAGTAACTGTTTCAAGCGCCTTAACTTTGTGATTTCTAGAGTATGCTTTTCCATACCAAGATACTGTTGTTAAATGGAACCATGAACTAGTCGATCACCCCAGCGTGTCAGTGTGCAAGTTCATGGGACGTTTTTCGCATTTTTGTGAGCATTTTTTTCACGCACTCATGTTACTTTAATTGGGGTATCACTTTAAACAGAACAGATCATGGACATTCAAACCAAATATGACAGTCCCCTCTGTTGAAGTAGTCGAGAGCCCATCATGACAGTAGCTCTTCATGGTATTGCTCATAAATAATTTCAAATGATATTTCCTTGTTTTTCTTGACAGGTTGTACATGTGGGATGGAACGAGAAGGACCGATAGGACCCGATACCCGGACGTTTACGAACACTTAGGCTTAGGCTGTAGCTCGGGGGGCTGTAAGTAATTTCGAAACTTTCTCATTTCACCTTTCTGTTTTGTAGCATAACAGAAAAAAAGAGGAGTTTAATTTACTGGAGTTGGACAGAGTAAGGGAAGACAGAGCGAAGCTACTTCTTCACGTGATATAAATTGTGAGGAGTTTTCCGAAATACTTTCTTTAAAATTGACATTAAGGGGTGTCCAATCAGGCCATCCAAATCAAAATAAGGTTTTCCATGGCTGTTATGAAAGGATTGCCGAACTGTTTGATCATAAGCGATCTTTATTTGAATAGGAACCAATTTTTTTATATTTAATTGTTGACTAGACGGACGGGCGAACGGACGGACAGATGGATATCAGATATCAGATTGCCAGTACAATGTTGTATCAGGATAAATTAATAATAATGATAGATGTGGTTTAAACCTTTACCTGGGGAAATACTAAATATACTATTTATAATCTAACCACATTTCTTACCAAGCCATTATCAACATAATCTTCACAAAGCTTTCAAATTGTCAAATACCAATGTGCTTCAAATCCCTGAAATGTTGTCACCTCTGGATATTTTGAAATAAAAGACAAAAACTATTGTAGCATGACAGTACTACTGTTCGTCGGGAAAGAAAAAAAAGCACCAGCCCGTATTTTCTTTGATAGAATCACTCTTTAAAATTCTGTACAAATATAGTAAGTTTGCATATTTATTTATGAAGCATATAGAAACATTCATTACAGAATGTCTACAAACTCTGCACCATGTATTGTGAATAAATGAAACGGCAGAAAGAAGAAGGAAAGGGGGAAATAAATGTTCCTTGGTCTTCCTACACAGCAAGCTGCATATCTCTACGAGGGTACGAGGACTTTCTGGATGACATGACCGCCTTTGGAAGAGGTTCAAGAACAATTTGGCACAGCGACGAAACCAGTTTTGCAATTTACGACAGGGTCAGGGATGTAAGTCGGTTCGGTTTCATCTTTCATAAATCCTGGGATAGATTTGGATCTGTGTTTTTTTTTTGGTTGGTGGTGAGGTGGGGGGGGGGGTGGAGGCAGTTTGGTTCCTGGCCCTCGCTAATTTCCATCCACGTTGACGTCTGATGGATAAGTCTGGGAAGAAATAATGTAAATTCTCAATTAATATGAACAACATTACAAAGTCCTGAATACTTTTGGTAGGTGAGAAAGATGGTCATCAGTTTTTTGTATTGACTCTGACTGAGACGAGAGGCTTTAATTTTTTTTTTTTTTTCTCCCTTCTTCTTCTTCTTCTATTGGGGTGGGTGGGATTTATATACGTTAAAGTTTAGTAATAAGTAAATCAATTAATTAAGTATAGAGGGTGGCCTGGAATTTATATAAGCATTGCTTCTGCCAGGTCTCCCCCGCAGTGATAATTACATTGTAAATAAGATTGTTCTTGTGATGACTGTATGTATACTTCAACATTTTGATGCTTCTGTACTATCTTCTACGTATTTTTTGTATGATCATCTTGCCGAAATAAAGAGAGAATACTAAATTTTGATTAATTTTACCTCTCCTGTTTAGATAAACCGGATTGAGGAACCCTCACCGATACTGTTGATGAAAGCACAGAAGAACGATGTAGAGATACTTGGCATGCGTAGTGCTCACGTAAGTTTGAGGAGGGGGTGGGGGGGGGGCTCTTGCACTGGGTTTTGAAAGCATGAGTAGTCAGTTATGGCTATGCAGCTTTTACAAGAGTTTTCACCTTTACGTTCATTGAGCAAGGAAACATCTCCTCGTGTATAAGGTTTGTGATCTGGTTAGATTAGACTTTACGCTCACCAAAATGTGAAGAAGGGGAACGAAAGAAAAGAAAAGGGCAATTGTTAGGCTTTTGTAAACATATTTCCGACACTTTACTGATAAGAGTTCTGCTTACGCTCTGTATTAAAAAAGATTGATTTAACAGACGTTTTTGGCCATAAAAGTACCTAACAGAATTGGTGATCTTTGGTGGGAGGGGATTGGGGGAGGGGGAGAGATGTGTACTGTGACATGTGATATCCATGTGATACTCAGGAAATCATAACCAAGCTAAAGTACTGATGTTGCAGGGATTTTCGAAAGCCATTGGTATTTCTTTCAAGACTGGCGGAAATTACAAATTTATTAAAAATACCAGATTAATAGTTTGAGAGGTAACATTCAGAGGCTTTATTTGTCCGTTCAGGAGAACCAATAGAATTGCTGAACAGTCGGCCCGACTATGTGGAACTTATTGCTCTTTAATTCATGTCTCTGATTTCATTATTTTTATAAATATTTATATTTCATTAGATGAGTCACTAAATTTATACCGATTATCCTTGAGTTATTCTCATATTTATGTCAACCGATTCCCATTGTGTTACTCTCGTAACTAAATGACTGATTCTACTTGTTTTATTCTTGTGACTAAATAAACTGATTTTCCTTGAGTTATTCTAGTAATTATGTGACTTAATATGTGTTATTTTTACCTGCAGTTGAAAGATTCAGTGGCTCTCTGCAACCTCTTTGGGTGGCTTCAAGAGAAAATGGACAACATGGCGGTAAGAGGGATTACTGTTATTGTTTGTCATCATTCTACTGCCAGAACAATAGTCCATTGTTGCTGCATGTGAAAGCACTGGAGTCAATCATTGTTTGTCAGTCTACTGCCAGAACAATAGTCCATTGTTACTGCGTGTGAAAGACTGGAGTCAATCATTGTTTGTCATAATTCTACTGCCAGAACAATAGTCCATTGTTACTGCGTGTGAAAGTGGAGTCAATCATTTTCATCTTTGTCTATCAGTCTACTGGTAGAACAATAGTCCATTGTTGCTGCATGTGAAAACACTGGAGTACAATCTTTGTCATCATTGTTTGTCAGTCTACTGCTAGAACAATAGTCCATTGTTACTGCATAAAAAAGCACTGGAGTCAATCTTTGTCATCATTGTTTGTCGGTCTTCGGCTAGAACAATAGTCCATTGTTACTGCATGTGAATGCACTGGATTCAATCATTGTTTGTGAGTCTACTGATAGAACAATAATGCATTGTTACTGCATGTGAAAACACTGGAGTCAATCATATTCAATGTTTGTTAGTCTACTTCTAGAACAATCGTCCATTGCTACTGCATGTGAAAGCACTGGAATTTATCATTGTCATCATTGTTTGTCAGTCTACTGATAGAACAATAGTCCATTGTTACTGCTTCGTTACAACCATGTGGGTATGTTGGTACTCTGATGTTTGCGTCTACGTTAAGCCCAGAAGACTGTATATAAGGATACCCAGAAAATATATGTAGGATAATAGTTAAAACAGAAATGAGAGAATTTCATCGGAAAGTATGAGGAGAAAGTTGTGGTTTGTAAGTTTAACAGAATTACATTTATAGCAAGGTCAAGAAAAAAGAAAAAAATTGACATCAGCAAAACATCAAAACACACAGATTCTGTTACAATCCCCTTAATAAACACAGGCAGACTTTATCCAGTTGGCTGGATGAGGGAAAATACCCAAGGACTTTTAGATTTTATCGACAAAGCTCTCATCCAATCACTTTTCAAGTCCTGTGCTTTGCATCCTCACCTACCTGTCTCCCCACAACTGATGCACTCTCCCTAACAAGCTGTGCAAACTCAATAGAGTGAATTGATGACCTAAATGGTGTTTGAGAAAATTACTGGGTCACTAAATATAAGTTTTTGTTTTCATTTATAGCGCGACATAAGGGACCGTGGCAATATAGAATACCTGAGCGAACTCAGTGTTGCGGAAGAAGCCGAAAAAATCCGAAAAAGGTAAGGATTGCATTTGTCCACAGGAAAATTTGTTTTATGAACTTCCAGCATTTGTAATTTGCATAGTCAGTCTGATCAAATTCTTTCTTTTTGGTCCAGATCAAACCTGTGAGGATTCAAATATTTTATTTCAGATGATAAATGTTTCAGCGGACAGAGTTTGTGTCATTTGTCAGTGAGTAAAGATCATGGTTCTCACATGGCCTGGAAAATTCCTGTCTGGAAATAGTAGGGAAAGTGAAATCCAAGTTGAGTTGGTCTTGAAAGTCCCATGAGGTTTGTAAGTTTAGTCAGGAAACGTGTGCAAGTCCTCATTTCGAAACACTTTCTCGTTATATCATATAAGACTTACGCTTTACGTCATAAGTCTACCAGTAAATGAATAATGGAAAACTCGCCTGAGAAATTCTAGACAAGTTTTGAGATGATAAAGTTATTGCTACAGCATGTCATGTTTGGGGTTTGTGGCTCTTTGAATTTCCCCCTCATTTTACAGCAAGGGTTACAGCTGTTAGGATTTGTATAAGTAGCCTAACATAATGTCATTTTAGGTCTGTAGAAATTGTAAAACCATAAGATGTGTTTTAGTCATGAAAATGGCTGGAATCTCATTTATTCAAAGGCATGTGAATCATGAAAGATGCTGCCCTAATGTCCTGCAGTGTTCATAGATTTGTGGTCATTAACATAATATAGTCAAGTATGTCCCCTCCTGCCCCACCCCCCCCCCCCCCACCCCCACCTCTTCCTCCCACACACCTTTCCCTTTACCCTTAACTTGTCTCGCTACTTTCCCAGTGAAAACTAACATAGTAATTTAGTCGTGCCATGTATCACATTAATTAATGTTAATGGTTCGTTAATTTAATATAAGATATCTTAATAGCGAGAAGCAAACAATGGATGTGGCTAAAAAGGGCAACAAGAGTATCATGCAGGAAATGTTCAGTGAAGTTGTGACCTTTATTTTCTTGTTGGTATTTCTTTCTTTTTGTCAACAGCTTGTGGGGTGAGGTTTATCACGGACCAAGCTTTGCTACAATTTCAGCCTTTGGGGAACATTCAGCTCTTCTTCATTATGAGTGAGTCAACTAATAAGGATAATGTTTGACTATATTTCCTTGTTTCTCTCTTAGATTGGGAGGGTTAATTGGAAAACTTTAGTAAACTAATGGTGCTTATATTTTTAACACCATACAGAGTGAGGGGTGGTGAAGGTGGGCAGTGGGGGTGGGGAGGGGGAAGGGGAGGGCAGGGAAGGAAGAGAAAAGTCACTGACTTCCATCGCAATTAATATGTAGAAATGTCGTCTACTCTGCATGAAGGCTTAAACAAGCTTCATTGGACAAGTTAATTTTTTTTTATTTGGCCATAGCTATAATTTGTGTTAAAGAGATTTTCACTCTGGTAAAATGTTTCGGCTGGTTCTTGCCAATTGACGACATTGCAACTTGTTCTTCTGTGTTGCAGGGTTACCGAGGAAACAGATATTCCTATTCATTATGATGGCATGTTTCTCTTTGACTCTGGTGCTCAATACAAGTAAGTTTTGGTCATTAATATTTCAAACAGTCACTTACTTCCCCCCTCTGTCCCTGACTTGCCTACTAAAAAGAATAAGAATAAAATAAGAAGAAAGATGAATTGTTATTTCAAACAAAAGCAATGGAAATTGAGCTTTACTTTAGTAACAAGTGAAAGGATGTGAAGAAATTGGTGGTTCAGTTAGTTTGGGGGATTAACCTTCGGGGAAAATTTTTAATCTGTCCCTCCCACCATCAGATTTCTGTTCGGACAACGAAAGTCAGCTTTAGAGGTCATCGGGCGGATGACTAGTTGCTGACAACAAATTCAGATTGAACTGTAACCAACACCCCCAAATAATTTAATGATAAACTGGTTTCACCTTCCTTCACATTTGAGATACTGATATAAATCGACAGTAGTGTTGTAAGGATTATGATCCACCCAAAGGGAAGTTATACTGGCCCTATGTTCTATCTCACCAAACCTACACATCTCTCCTACAGGGTATATATTGGCTGTTACACAACCAAATTTGCTATTTGGACAACCAAACAGTACAAGCTGGATTGTCTTAGGAAAAAATGCAAAATCCTTAAAAATTTATCCTGACTATGATGTTGTTTGCATAATTATGTAATTTCTACTAAATGCAACACTGTCAGCATGTGTCTGTGTGGCAAGAGACTTGAACAGTGTACCCATCATGAGCATAACCATTCTTAAGCATTAAAAATAATACTTAATACATAGTTAGCACACTCATTGTAAGCACACTCATTGTAAGCATACCCATTTTAAGCATACTCATTGTAAGTATGTCCGTTGTAAGCATACACATGTTATATACATTGTTAGCATACCCATTGTTAGCATCCCCATTGTAAGCATACATAAGTAATATACATTGTTAGCATACCCATTGTAAGCATACCCATACAAGATACATTGTTAGCATACCCATTGTAAGCATACCCATTGTAAGCATACTCATTGTAAGCATGTCCATTGTAAGCAAGTCCATCGTAAGCATACTCATTGTTAGCATACCCATTGTAAGCATACACATGTAATATACATTATTAGCATACCCATTGTAAGCATACCCATACAAGATACATTGATAGCATACCCATTGTAAGCATACCCATTTTAAGCATACCCTTTGTGAGCCTGTCCATTGTAAGCATACTCATTGTATGCATACCACATGTAACGTTATTTTCATTACATTTTCCTCATACTGAAAACTGGTAATTATTCCAATTTTTTAAGACAGTAATTACAGTTTGATGATTGTCTATGCTTTTTTAATCATCTTTAGTATCTGTTGTTTCGTTTCAGGGAAGGTACAACAGATATCACTAGGAGTTTTTATTTCGGTGACCGTCCACCAGAGAAGATAAAGGTACGATTATACTTGCTTTTTGTTCTTTTTGATCTACATGTTACCAGACCATGGGAAACCTGGCAAAGTTTCATGAATTTTGGTTTTTACCACTTTCTTTTCCTTGAGTTGCCAGGGACTTTATGAGCTAATATTGCATCAGTCATTGCAAATTTTGTTTTGTCTGTTGCAATTTCTACATGGTTATGTCATGGTTGTACATGGTTATGTCATGGTTGTACATGGTTATGTCATGGTTGTACATGGTTATGTCATGGTTGTACATGGTAATGTCATAGTTGAACACGGTTATGTCATGGCTAAGCTTTGTGACCATTTTAGCTAGCTATGTTTGGTGTCATTCTCTAGTCCTTTGTACAAGTAGCTTTTGTTAGTAGCTTACTTTAAAGTTACCAAACCTGCCTTTCTGTTTACAACTTGATTTTTCATAATCAGAATATTTTTATAAAAATAGGATAGCTACTGTAAATATGATGAAATGATAAAATTGGCAGTAATTTCCATCCAGTTGAATGAATCTTTTTTTTTCTTTTTCAGAATGCGTACACCCTAGCTCTTATGGGTCATCTTGACCTCATGATGGCCAAGTTCCGTTCCCAGGTATACGGTAAGTACTCTCCATCTTGGAGAAGTTACTGGATTACAGTTTTAAAAACAGCGCCTGTTAGAGCATGATTTTCTTCTGTGCTAATGATAATATCTTCATTCTTTACAAAGGGACAGAACTTTTGAAATTAATTGTAACACAGTGTACCATATTTGTATCTGTAGAAAGGAGGACAAGTTATCATGGTCTGGGGGAGGGGGGAAGGGGAGGGGTGGGGGATCTCTGTTGAAGGTTCTCCCTCCACTTCCTGGGGTAAAAAAAATGATTTTGAAGGGTACCTTTATCAAAAAAATGGTACCAGATTTGAAGTTAAAGTGCTGAATTTCAATGTAAGATGAGAATGGTTAAAGGGTTGTAACTATTGACAATTCACCTTTCTGATAGTCAAATCATCTT
The DNA here is from genome assembly GCF_037975245.1 of Apostichopus japonicus. Classification (NCBI taxonomy): domain Eukaryota; kingdom Metazoa; phylum Echinodermata; class Holothuroidea; order Aspidochirotida; family Stichopodidae; genus Apostichopus; species Apostichopus japonicus. Next base: position 1,752,303 of record NC_092581.1, read on the forward strand.
TAAAGAAACTTGATATACTTTATTCAAGACTTGTTTGTTAGTAGTAACTAAAAATCTGGACACTTTCTAATAATTTGTGTGAATCCACTTGTATGCATGGATGAGAATAGAATTGCACGTACCCCGTGGGAACTGCACACGTATGATAAGCCCCCATGGGAACAGAAGTTTCTCACTGTGATCATATGACCGTAGGCTTTGTATCAGTGTTAACAATGTAAGATGACTTGGGCTGACTGAATAGGTCATAAAGTTACACTACTGATCCTACAAAATATTAACTTTGACTGCTTCATTTACAATCTCTATCTATGGTACCATCATGTCCCTCCTTCCAGCCCTCGGATTTGAAAGCTCCCCGTGGTAGAAATAAGTTCATGTATTTAACTTTATTGTAAAACCAGGGGTATGTTTGCTTTTTTGTCTGTCTGTCTGTCTGTCTGTCTGTCTGTCTGTCTGTCTATCTGTATGTCTGTCTGTGAGGATGCGTGCTAATTTTCTGCATTAGACTTGGTTCCATAATTAACATAGTTGAATGAGAGTTTATGATAAAGTAATGTCTATTTTGTTTTTCATTCATTAAATGTTTACACCCCCCTCCCCCTTCAATTTCTGTATCGCTATTCCTTGTTTGTCAGGTCGTGAACTTGACGGCATCGCTAGGCAACCACTTTGGAGTAACGGCTTTGACTATAGGCACGTCACAGGCCACGGTGTAGGCCACTTTCTCTTTGCACAAGAAGGTAAAGTAAAAGGATGGATCATTATCTTATAATCTACTTTTTTTTTCAAAATTTTGACATTTTTTCAGCCGGACATTTCATCATGATATATTATAGTTTGACATATGGCTAGTAGTGTTACCATTACTATAGGGGGCCCTTGGGCCTAATGTTAACTAACACATAGTAGGACACTGTTACCTTAAAAAAAAATTGTGTGTTGCATAATTTATATCAGAACATCAACTTTAAAAAACAAACAAACATACATTTACTTTGTTTGTCTTGCCTATCTGTCCCCTCAAAACCTCAGCACTCCACTAGCCTAAAAGTGAGCTGGTATTCGTTCTAATAATGTACACCCTCAAGAACCAATCCCCCACCAGTGTTGATGAGTTCACTTCTCATCCCACCACTCCAAAGTTGCCTCGAACATTTTCTCTCTCCCTGCGGAAAATGATCTGTGTGAAAATTTATAGGATGGATAGTATTCTAAATCCCTCTTGGTGTTTTATTGAGGAATTGGATCAGCCCGTTTAGGGTATCTTTTTCGATGTAGGGGGTGTATTAGGGAGAGATTAGGTTCCCACCCTTTTCCGGTTTTCCAAGAACATGATTGAGGTACGTAGACCGATTCTACTCCCACAGCAAGTGTACCCATTAAAACCAAGCCTACTCTTTGCACGTAAGATTCGGGCTGAAGTCCTCTTCATAGTTCTAGTGCTACGGATAATCGGCAGCTCTTCATAGCTTTTGGATACAAAGATACACATCATAGAGTTAGTGTAGTTTAGGGGGGGAGGAGGGGGAGGGGGCAGAGGGGGGATTGGAATGTGGTAGTGATGAAACCCAAACGGGATCCTTCAAATTGTATTGTAATGCACAGAGCTAGGTTGTATACAATTGCATTTTACGTCCAACATTCTTAATTAAAAAAAATCAAATTGTTGCAGTTTTTTTCTTGTTTTTATTGTTAGTTACGTCATGCTTTGTATCAAATTTGTTCTTCCTCTTTATTTTGATTCACCTCACAAGTTTTTTTTTTTCTGTCTTTCCTTCCAGGTCCGGCGAGGATAGGTCTTGGGTACTTTGAAGCTGAGCAGCCCATAGTGGAAGGAATGTTCTTTACTAATGGTATGAATGATAGAAAATATTTTATTATATTTTAACTTATCATCCAACACCAATTATCCACATCCCCTGCTCGCAAATTGTCCTAGGAAATATTCTTGTCCGTGATGGATACATGTGAAGAAAATGCATTCTTTCTGAAAAATATATACCTTTATATTTATGCCTAACTGGTGATTATAATAAGGTGCATTGACACAAAAGACCTTTTTTTCTCTCTATCTTTCTTGTCTTATTTATGTATTCATTTTCTGGTTTGGGGGTGGGGGAGGGGTGAGGTACGGTGGGGAAGGGGGTTTTAACATGGTTAATTGACATACAGCTACTGTTAATTTGGGATGAATACGGCATTACCTGGTGTTTGTATTACGTGTGTATCGTAGCCTAACACATATGCTATGTGAAAAGTAGGAGGCTAGGTTTAAGACATGTTATACTCCGATTGAAATGGTCACTGTTCTGGCTTTAAATAAGTTGCTATAGCTTGCCAAACTTTGTGTGTATGGGAAAACTTGGTAATCTCTAATATTTAGTTTAATTTTCATTTTTTGCTAGAGAATATGCTTAGAGAATATTACATACAAGAATTTTACTTAAAATGTTGTCAAAGTTTTAATTTTAATGTTTACCTTCCATTTCTCAGAGCCAGGATTTTACGATGACGAAGAGGAGGGGGAAGAGTTTGGACTTAGGATTGAGAATGTGATGTACGTGAAAAGATCCCAGACAGAGGTGAGTATTTATACGGTAGTGTCCGGTATCCTGTTTAAAATTTATACATTAACAAAACTGTGAAATGACCACTAGTTGAGACCAAACGTGATAAATACCTTTTGACTATAACTGGGGCATTTTTAATAACTGGGGCATTTTAAGTTGATTAGATAATATAAAACTCTATGAGAATTATTCCCTTTAAACATGTCATAAGAAAATGCTCAGCTTACAATTTTATTTAAATTTAAAAGCTTGACTGGCATCACATGGGTGCGACATAAACTTATTTCCTGCAAGATATTAATTTTGCTTTTACAGTTTTTGCCAGTTTTATGCATGACACTTAATATGGCTTATGATGTCAATAAACAAAACTTCAGTGATATAGGCATGGAAAATCTTAGTGTACGTTCCACCCCCCCCTTCCCCTTCCATATTGTTCACTTCCATACCCCCACCAAGAAAGTTAGCTGAAGATATGGCCTGTTGGTTAGTTCAGTGTTCAAATTGGCAGACAAGAAAAAGAGATTTACCACAGTCTTTGTAAAGTGTTTAAAGATAACACCAGAATAGCTTGAACTTGAAAAGTAGTCAGCAAAATGTGGACACTCTCTGCTATTTCTTGTCTATAATGTATGCCACCACTATCCCATTGCCTTCAAAATCTCTCCCCCCAACACCCCACCAGTCACCTCCCCCCCCCCCCCCCCGCTATTATCCCTCATAGAAAGTTTGAAACTTGGAGAATTTTCAGGTTCATAACTCGACAGTCAAAACAAAAAAATTGATCTGTTTTATCCAGGAAATTTCAAATCTGTGATCAATGGATTGAATTGCATGGCTTAATAGTTGATTCCATGATTTCTTCCCTTTCTATAGTACTCATTCAGCACTTACAATTACCTGGAGTTTGAGCCTGTGTCCTTCATACCATTCGAGCCACGTCTGATCGACTTCTCTCTCTTCAGCCGTAAACAGGTAAGATAATGACAAACGGTGCAAATCAAATGTGGCTGTAATACTGCTGTAATCCTGTTGTAATACTGCTGAAGCAGGGGGGGGGGCACGGGTGGAGGGGTGATGGCACCTCTTCCCCTCCCGTTGCCGTCACTTACTCATGAATTGTGCCAATAACATAGACAGCACAAGAGCAAACTCCATTTTGCAACCCAGAGATTTGAAGAAACAATAAATATAAGCTATGTGCCTACTGTATATCAATATCAGTAGCTTAGGTGTATCCATATCTAGGGCTTTCACGTTATTCCCCTTAGAACGGGAGGCCCTCGTTCAATTCCCACCGGAGTTGTGGAATGGTTCTCTTTACTGTTTAAGAGATTTTGTTGTTGTTGTCAATTGCCAACGTACCTTTAATATGATATAACATTCAGCTTGTCCTTGGTACTTTCTTTCAAAGCTGTCAAATATTTTCTGGTTCAGTACATTACTTGGACTCTGACAAGAAGTTGAGCAAAGAACAACAAAACCGCACAAAACAAACAAACCAAGAAATGAATTCTGTTGGAAACGAGGATTTGATTGTGATATTCACGAAAATATAACCTGCGCTGCACCGATAACGTTGAATCGATAATTTTATTTGCTCATTCAGTATTTGCAATCCTGGGAAAATCTGAACCTTGAAATTTTGATCTCAAATGTCTTCACTTGAAGATGGTCGTCGTATCTTGCAACTGTCTTTTTACTTCTTTATTTCACCTTGTCTCTCAGATTAACTTTTACAACGCGTATGCCACAAGCGTTCGTGAAGAGATCGGTCGAAATCCGAAACTGGACAGTAGAGGGCGTGAGTGGCTGAATTGGAAGACTTTTCACGTGAAGTATGATTACGAGTGGGAATACAACGCTGCGACAATGCCGGCACACACAACCTATCTTATTTGTCTTATGATATTATGGTCACTCTTCAGGATTTAAAGGAGCAATACTTGATGGAATTATGGCAATAATTAGGAATAAACACTTTTTTGGTTTTTTAAGAGGGAGAAAATTACTTAGGATGATAAAATAGCTGATCTTGCTTCCGACTTTGGTGGTCTAAAAAAATTGGAAGGTTACAAGCAAAAAAACTAAAATATTGCACGGCAGTTTGAAAAAAGTTTGGCATAAAACATCAGTCCCTATTCAGACAAATTCTTTGGATTTAAAATTCTCTCCTGGGTAGGAGTGTGATTGGGAAGAACAAAAAAGTGCTGCATTTAAGTTTCTACATTTTGACTAGCCTACCCCAAAGAAGATGAATTCCCACATTTTGACATTTTTTTCTCCTTCGTTTGTTCAAGTCCTTTTGCAAAGTTTTTTGAGGGGGGGGGTGTATGAAAAGACCTCACACCCCTCCACCATCTTCCCATAGCTTCAACTGATCCCTTGATTATGCAAAAAACAAAAGTATCAGTAACTTGCCAATTGTAAAAACATGGAATGTATTTCAGATGGTGGAATCGAAAAAGATAAATGAATGAAAAGTTAAAAGCAACTAAAATCCAAATTGATCAAAATTTGACAGATATATACATAGTTATTACTAGTACTAAGAAAAATTGTTAAATTTTAGAAACTTTAGGAATATTATTTGAAGTTTCTGATCAATGGCTTTGTGGAATCCATCTTTTGCATGTCAATATTAAAAAGAAAAAAAGAAGGAGGGAGGGGGGGGGGTGTTGGTGGGTAGGGGTGCAGATTGTTGGCTAAACAAGGTAAGAACAAGTGTATTCATGGAAGTGTTTTCCAAACTTATTGTTCAATGGATGAAGAGGCAGGAGAACATTTTAATGTATTCTATTAAACTTCTAAAAAAAAAATGAAGAGTACTAAGCTTGTGAATATTCGGTGTGAACTTGCCGTATACATCTCTTGTGCCAAACGTGTGGTCGAGGTCTGTTTTGTATGATTTAATGTAGTAGTTGTGAGTGAGTCACCAAGCATATGACTGTCAAAGTCAACCATGAAGTTTCCAAAGATACTACCTTTTTTCATGTTGTGAATAATAGTCGGTATTCAATTTGTTTGATGGACAGAACACATCATTTGTACAAAACTTCAAATTTCACATTCAGTATTCTCTTTTTGTATTGTTGCTACCGTACTTAAGGGCAACAATACACGAATCACTTTGTCAAATTCCGTGTTTGTGGCGTTACACAAGTCGAATCACGTTGTTAACAAAAAACCTTTCTCAAAATACGATTTTTCGTGAACGTATTTTCCTACAAACTTGGCCTCAAATTTTCCTGCCATTTTTTTTGCCTACTTGATTCAGAAATGTTTTTTTTTTCTTTGTGTGGTACTGTAGGTCTTTCAAAACGTCAGCATGGAAATGTATCTCCTTTAAAAGAAAGATAGTGCCTCTAAAAAATTTCCCGAAAAGTAACAAATCTATTATATATTTGGGGAAGAAATTTTTTTTTTTAATTTTTTTTTTTTTTTTGTATTCATTTTTTGGTTTTGCCAAGAATTATAGTATTCATTTATGATGTATTCAGCCTTTTCCATGTTGGTCTTTTCTTGTAATATTTTATGGAATTCAGCAATCGTATTCAATGTTGACCTTGACGGCGTCCCAAGCCGACTAATGAGTTATTACTCTAACCGCTCTTTTGAAATTTTTCATAGAGATAGAAGCTAGTGTAACATGAAAGTATTCACCCTTTATAGAACCTTGAACTAGGAGACTCCTACCAAGGGGTTTCTATGTCTACTTGTACTCATTCTTGTTGAACTCATTCCTGTTGTACTCATTCTTGTTGTACTCATTCCTGTTGTACTCTTAGTACTCTGCACTAAGGTACTAAAATGTACATGGTTATGACAACTGGGTTCTATGTAATAACACAGTACTGAAATGATATCATACGCAGTATATATGCTAATAAGTTCCCCCACCCCCCCCACCCCCCTCAAATTTATATCTGTATAAATGTCCATCACCATGTTAATTTGTGTAATTGATGTTGTTCTAAGAAATCTTGTTTCCTGTGGCATATATTCTTGCAATCATTGCAAAGAATATTTTATATGTTATCCAATCGTAAAGTGCTGTGTAAATTGCTATACAAATGTATAGATGTATTTAGCAGTTTTAGCACACACAGAGAACCATAGTATTTTATAAGAGACATAGTTCGTAGCCTTGAACAGTGCTACACAAAATTTGAACACTGAAATTATTTCTCGAAAAGTGCTGAGGAAAATGATTGGGTAAAACGTGTTGTGGGCTGTGAGGTATTTCCTTGTAGGTAGTCTTGTTAACGCTGATATTAATAATAACATGTATCAAGTGGAAACCGACTCTTAAACCAAATATTTCAAACACTTCTAATTTGTTTAATTTCTTCTTTTTTACCTCTTGATTTTGTGAACAATTATGTCAGTCTTGTAAGAGGACACAAGTAAATTACGTTAAAATCATTTTGAAACCTTGGATTAAATATTCTACTGGAAAGAGATTGATAGAAAACTTTCATTTTTAATTTTGTTCGACTACTTCAACTAATTCAGTGTGACTGTATATATATGGAATTTTATAAGATTTTAGAAATAGCCAATGGTATTCAGATAACGTTGAATTATGTCTTTCACAGTGTTTGATATTAATTGTAAGTTGTCTTACCAGTTCCTCAATGAACTATGATTGATCATGATTATTGATATTAACTATTATTGATCATGGTATTCTATATGTGCTGGAAGTCTAGCATTTGTTATTTCTGTCACCATGAGTGAAACCAATAGGGGTTACTGTTTGGGAATCCATTTGGATTCACTGCTGGTTTATCTTTTGTTTGATGTAACACTTCTTGTAATAGGGATCTCAAGCCATGCCAAATATCAATAGAGGTGGCAGTCATGTCGGTCCTATCTAATCAGTAGAGGTGGCAGTCATGTCGGTCCTATCTAGTTCGGAGATTCTTGACAGGCTGCAGTTTCTGACTGCAGATCATAACTGTAGTATTGTGAGTTGATCACAGTACAGTGTAGTATAGTACAGTGTACAGTACAGTATAGTAGTATATTACAGTATGTACAGTGTAGTACAGTATAGTATAGTGTAGAACATTGTATTACAGTAGTACAGTATGTAGTAGTGCCTACAGTGTAGCACAGTAGAGTAGTACAGTCAAGTATAGTACAGTGTAGTACAGAGTAGTATAGTACAGTGTGGTACAGTACAGTGTAGTGCAGTATAGTACAGTATAGTGTAGTACAGAGTAGTATAGTACAGTGTAGTACAGTATAGTGTAGTACAGAGTAGTATAGTACAGTGTAGTGCAGTATAGTATAGTGCAGTGTAGTATAGTACAGTGTAGTACAGTACAGTACAGTGTGGTACAGTATTACAGTACAGTGTGGTACAGTACTGTATAGTACAGAGTAGTATAGTACAGTGTAGTGCAGTATAGTATAGTAGTATAGTATAGTACAGTGCGGTACAGTACTGTGTAGTACTGTGTAGTATAGTACAGTGTAGTACAGTGTAGTGCAGTATAGTATAGTACAGTGTGGTGCAGTACAGTGTGGTACAGTATAGTATAGTACAGTGTAGTAAGTACAGTGTGGTACAGTATAGTGTAGTACAGTACAGTGTAGTACAGTACAGTGTAGTGCAGTATAGTATAGTACAGTGTGGTGCAGTACAGTGTGGTACAGTACTGTGTAGTACAGTATAGTGTAGTACAGTGTAGTACAGAGTAGTATAGTACAGTGTAGTACAGTACAGTGTAGTGCAGTATAGTATAGTACAGTGTGGTACAGTACTGTGTAGTACAGTATAGTGTAGTGCAGAATAGTACAGTACAGTATAGTAAGCAAAGTTTCAAGAGAAAGTGATTGTTTCATGCACCATAACTTGTGTTTCCTGAAGCCCTTGGCTTCATTCAATGAACCAAGTGGATAGACTAGTCACTCACCCAGCCCTACTGTTTGCAAGTTCATGAAATGTGTAGTAATGCTTGTAAGAGCTCACATGTGACTATGTTACTTTGAATCAGAGATCTGAAAACAGAATAGATCATGCGTAGCAGGACGGTAGGACTGATATGACGTCGTCTTTGTAGAAACGGCTGGAGAACCCCATAGTTTTCACATTCTTACTATTTTAGATGGAAGGCTTGTATGGATGCATTTCTTGTTAAATTTATCTTCAATTTTTCTTGGATTCCAAAGAAGAAATTTTGTATAAAGTTGACGTTCTAACTTTAGCTGCTTATATACATATTTATGAAATGTATTCTTCTTTTTTTTTTAACATTTGATGAAATTTTTTAATTATGTCAATTCATTCAAGGTGATTTTCATAAACTGGTATTTATTGAATGTCTAGTGAATCTCACAAAGTGATTTCCTAGGATTGGTCGTAATCAAAAGCTAATTAGTATTCTCATATTACTCATGAATTCATTTCTTTGGTTCCATAAGTGAAATAATTTAATCCAGTTTATTCATTGATCTGTATTCACAGAAATAAATTCACATGAGCTTCATCAATATGCAAAGATTTCTATTCAGCTGCTTATATTTCATGTGTTTTTTTCTTCAGTATTTATATTACGAAGAAAAATGAATCTGTTTTTGGTTTCCATAATAATCATAACCTATGCATTCATGATGGCGTATGTATGTGTGAGTGCGATTGTAAACACGATATCTCAAAAAGGATAAGTCAGACCAATTTGATATTTAAGATGTAGAAGTACCACATTGAGTACAAGAAGCCTATTGTTTTCGGTGGAGGTCTTGGGGTCACCCGGGGTTAAATTGTGAAAACCTTGTAAGCATGATATCTCAAGAATGAAAGCTTGGTTCCAGGGGAGGTTTTAGCACCAATTGAAAGTGGGGTTCTATCAAATTTTAGGCCTGAAAAAGCCTTATAAATTATGCTAAAATGGCTATCTATCTATCTATATATATATACACACATATATATATATATACACACATATATATATATATATATATATCATAGACTTCAATTTTTGTCCCAAAATCGAGACTTTGGATTTTTGCCAAAATCACGCATATGGATCAGGGGGTCCTTCTGATTCTACAGAAGGGATACAATGGTAACTATTTATTCCGGATTGCTTTTGTCTCCGTAGGCCAATGCTGATTTCTATGAGGTGCCTTTAAAATTGTAACACTGAGATCCTTGTTTTTATTCAAAAATACGGGTAAGAGGTAAGCAATAGTTTACGTTTGTTTATGTCGATATGCCCCGTTTTGCCAATATTTATTGGCTCAAAGTTAAATCGTCCCCAGAATTATATATTTCTGTCAAAGAAGCATAGAGAAAATCGGAACATTTCAAAGACATTACATTTAGGGTTATTTCTCTCTCATTATATTATAGCACTACCTATTACATTTAACATGAAGGGATTTCTGTGAATAAATTGCTAAGAGGTTGGTAAGGGGAGGGAGTGGGTGGGTTAGGGCGTTTTCATTTCCACAATAGTTGAAGATGTCATTACCCAAAGGTGTTGGTACAGTATAACCAACTTTCTTTACCGAAGTGGGTAGAGTTCCCATTTTTTTTTTTTTTTTTAATGATCTAAATTATTTTGAGGTCAAGGCAACGTTTCCTGAATCTTTTTAGCTCATTTCGCGGCGCGGTTGAAAACTATTAATATACATCAACCTAACAACAGAATCGGGCAGTATTTTATCACCCTCCGTTCCATTTTTGAAGAAAAAATTACGATTAAAACATTGAACACTTCTATCGCTTTGCATACAATTTCCGTGGAACAACACAAAACCGGAAAACATTTATGAATAACAAAGGTTTGATTTGACTGCTTTGAAATCACGTAGCACTGGCAAGATGCGTCGAGCGCCCTCTACAGCCTCTTTTTTTCGTCAGTTTTCAACTTCAGAGGAACAATAGAAAACCGAAAAACATTTAGGACAAACAAAGGATTCTCAAACCTTTGTTCGTACTAAAAGTTTTTCGGTTGTCTATTGTTCCTCTGAAGTTGAAAACTGACCAAAAAAGAGGCCGCTAGAGGTCATTGCTATATTGATCATTAAAACAACTTTTGCGATGAGATTCGCAGCGAACTCAATAAATTATCTTGACCAACATGTTTAATGACGTTAGGCCTATGTTATGAGACCATTTGAATTGTTTCGTCGTAAATGTAATGATTTCAAATGGATATGCATCTAGCATGTCATTGTTAGTTTATCTTCGGTCAGACGTACACGGTCGTGGTCAAAGGTTAAGTTAAACCTGTTTGAACGTAGCAGCCACTAAGAGCAGCCACTAACAGCAGCCAATAGTGTATACATCAACGTTACACGCCGTTGGCCACTGATGTTTGTACACTGTGACGAGCGCTGGGTACGCTGTGGCGGTAAAGTGGATCCCCAGCAGCCACTAAGGGCAGCCTAAATTAGCGGACAATAACAAGACTGCTACTTTTTCGTACCTGTTTTAAAGCGATCATAATTAACGCTATGAATACTGTAAAATGCCAATAATTGCACCATATGAGAGATGAGTTGTTGCTCTTTCATGTAATATAATTTTGGAATTTAATGGTGGACGAAATCTGCATCCATATTGAACTGAAACTTGTGATCCTACCAAATCTTGTGGAGAAAGGCGTAAATTGCGGCAATTTTTATACCATTGTTTTTCTTTTTTTTTTCAAATGTCTAAACAATTAATTTATGAGAATATGCAACAGTCAAGAGGGGTACAATGACGATGTTAAGTTATTCCTCTTATACGTGGTATGAAAAAACAGCCAGTAACACTTTGATTTATTGAAATTCGATGGCTACAAACCGTGTGATCCTAACAGGAGTGGGAAGCAAATGGGAAAATTAGCTCGAAACGCGCGGTAATGTGTTATGATCCAAACGTATTATTATTTCAAAATCGGTTAATTTGAGTTATCGACCTAGTTAGGAGGTCCGGTTAGCATCAAATCAAAGAAAACAATTTCTTCTTTCACGTGTAATACCTACTATCGGTAACAAAGCCGATTTTTTTTGACCAAAAGTGGCCTAAACGTTTTAAAATATTGATTTTTTTTTCTTCTTCTTCAAAATCAATTAATTCTAGTTATGGAACCTACTGGCATGTCTGGTTAGCACCACATTAAAGTAGAAAGGTTCATCTTTCACGTGGTATACCTCTACTATCGGTAACAAAAATGATTTCTTGACCAAAAATTGTCTTAAAGTTTTAACCCCGATACGGACATCTCTAAACGCGCTGTATATACGTAGTGTGTAATGATAAGAAAAATGGTTAATTTTTATTTTTTCAAAATCGATTAACTTTAGTTATGGAGCCTACTGGCATGTCTGGTTAGCACCACATTAAAGTAGAAAGGTTCATCTTTCACGTGGTATACCTCTACTATCGGTAACAAAAATGATTTCTTGACCAAAAATTGCCTTAAAGTTTTAACCCCGATACGGACATCTCTAAACGCGCTGTATATACGTAGTGTGTAATGATCAGAAAAATGGTTAATTTTTATTTTTTCAAAATCGATTAACTTTAGTTATGGAGCCTACTGGCATGTCCGGTTAGCACCAATTTAAAGTAGACAGGTTCATCTTTCACGTGGTATACCTCTACTATCGGTAACAAAAATGATTTCTTGACCAAAAATTGCCTTAAAGTTTTAACCCCGATACGGACATCTCTAAACGCGCTGTATATACGTAATGTGTAATGATAAGAAAAATGGTTAATTTTTATTTTTTCAAAATCGATTAACTTTAGTTATGGAGCCTACTGGCATGTCCGGTTAGCATCACATTAAAGTAGACAGGTTCATCTTTCACGTGATATACCTCTACTATCGGTAACAAAAATGATTTCTTGACCAAAAATTGCCTTAAAGTTTTAACCCCGATACGGACATCTCTAAACGCGCTGTATATACGTAGTGTGTAATGATCCCAAAAATGATTTTTTTCCCCTCCAAAATCGATTAACTTTAGTTATGGAGCCTACTAGGATGTCCGGTTAGCACAACATTAAAGTAGACAGGTTCATCTTTTACGTGGCATACCTCTACCATCGGTAACAAAAATGATTTCTTGACCAAAAATGGCCTTAAAGTTTTAACCCCGATACGGACATCTCTAAACGCGCTGTATATACGTAGTGTGTAATGGTCAGAAAAATGGTTAATTTTTATTTTTTTTCAAAATCGATTAACTTTAGTTATGGAGCCTACTGGCATGTCCGGTTAGCACCACATTAAAGTAGAAAGGTTCCTCTTTCACGTGGTATACCTCTGCTATCGGTAACAAAAATGATTTCTTGACCAAAAATTGCCTTAAAGTTTTAACCCCGATACGGACATCTCTAAACGCGCTGTATATACGTAATGTGTAATGATAAGAAAAATTGTCAATTTTTATTTTTTCAAAATCGATTAACTTTAGTTATGGAGCCTACTGGCATGTCCGGTTAGCATAACATTAAAGTAGAAAGTTTCCTCTTTCACGTGGTATACCTCTACTATCGGTAACAAAAATGATTTCTTGACCAAAAATTGCCTTAAAGTTTTAACCCCGATACGGACATCTCTAAACGCGCTGTATATACGTAATGTGTAATGATAAGAAAAATGGTTAATTTTTATTTTTTCAAAATCGATTAACTTTAGTTATGGAGCCTACTGGCATGTCCGGTTAGCACCACATTAAAGTAGAAAGGTTCATCTTTCACGTGGTATACGTCTACTATCGGTAACAAAAATGATTTCTTGACCAAAAATTGCCTTAAAGTTTTAACCCCGATACGGACATCTCTAAACGCGCTGTATATACGTAGTGTGTAATGATCAGAAAAATGGTTAATTTTTATTTTTTCATAATCGATTAACTTTAGTTATGGAGCCTACTGGCATGTCCGGTTAGCACCACATTAAAGTAGACAGGTTCATCTTTCACGTGATATACCTCTACTATCGGTAACAAAAATGATTTCTTGACCAAAAATTGCCTTAAAGTTTTAACCCCGATACGGACATCTCTAAACGCGCTGTATATACGTAGTGTGTAATGATCAGAAAAATGGTTAATTTTTATTTTTTTCAAAATCGATTAACTTTAGTTATGGAGCCTACTGGCATGTCCGGTTAGCATCACATTAAAGTAGAAAGGTTCCTCTTTCACGTGGTATATCTCTACTATCGGTAACAAAAATGATTTCTTGACCAAAAATTGCCTTAAAGTTTTAACCCCGATACGGACATCTCTAAACGCGCTGTATATCTAATGTGTAATGATCCCAAAAATGATTTTTTTTCCCCCCTCCAAAATCGATTAACTTTAGTTATGGAGCCTACTAGGATGTCCGGTTAGCACAACATTAAAGTAGACAGGTTCATCTTTCACGTGATATACCTCTACTATCGGTAACAAAAATGATTTCTTGACCAAAAATGGCCTTAAAGTTTTAACCCCGATACGGACATCTCTAAACGCGCTGTATATACGTAATGTGTAATGATAAGAAAAATGGTTAATTTTTATTTTTTCAAAATCGATTAACTTTAGATATGGAGCCTACTGGCATGTCCGGTTAGCATCACATTAAAGTAGAAATTTTCCTCTTTCATGTGGTATACCTCTGCTATCGGTAACAAAAATGATTTCTTGACCAAAAATTGCCTTAAAGTTTTAACCCCGATACGGACATCTCTAAACGCGCTGTATATACGTAATGTGTAATGATAAGAAAAATGGTTAATTTTTATTTTTTCAAAATCGATTAACTTTAGTTATGGAGCCTACTGGCATGTCCGGTTAGCACCACATTAAAGTAGAAAGGTTCATCTTTCACGTGGTATACGTCTACTATCGGTAACAAAAATGATTTCTTGACCAAAAATTGCCTTAAAGTTTTAACCCCGATACGGACATCTCTAAACGCGCTGTATATACGTAGTGTGTAATGATCAGAAAAATGGTTAATTTATATTTTTTTCAAAATCGATTAACTTTAGTTATGGAGCCTACTAGGATGTCCGAATAGGACCACATTAAAGTAGAAAGTTTCCTCTTTCACGTGGTATACCTCTACTATCGGTAACAAAAATGATTTCTTGACCAAAAGTGGCCTTAAAGTTTTAACCGTGATACGGACATCTCTAAACGCGCTGTATATACGTTATGTGTAATGATCCAAAAAATGATTAATTCCTGTGTGGGCAATTGGGCCTTTGAGGTTGCTGCATGGGTCCCGTTACAGTTAAAATATGAAGTCGTTGGTATTTTTGGATACCGCAATGTCCAATAGGGCCAACACCTCTAAACGAATTATCCTGCTTTTTGTTAACATAATCAAATCACGTGTGGGCCATGGGCCCTTGAGGTTGTCTGGGCCATGGTAGAGGATAAATTTGTAGTCATAGGTTTTTCTTTTTTTAATACCCGACAACCTTATGGTCCAGCGCCAATAAAAAGAAATCATCCTGCTCTCTTTTCACATGATTAAATCATGTGTGGGCCACGGGCCCTTTCTGGCTGCTGTATGGGTCCTGGTACATCATAAAGTTGTTGTTATTAGTATTTTTGGATACCCCAATTTCCAAAGGGTCCAATGCCACTTTAAGAATCACCCTGCTCTCATTTCACATAAATGAATCATATGTGGGCCACAGGCCTTTTTTGGTTGCTGCCTGCATGGGCCCATGTACATCATAAAGTTGCTGTAATTAGTATTTTGGGACACCCCAATGTTTAACTGGTGTACCGCAAAATGAATTATCCTTGTCTCTTTTCGCATGATTAATACCATTTTGATGGGCCCTTCTGCAGGGCCCGTCACAAGGTACAATTACTGTCATTGCTATGGTTCTAAAAGTATCTTACTTTGAGTTTTATCCAGCGCTTTTGCCTTGCGTCTTTCACATGATTAAATCAACATTTGAGCCCCCTATTTTAATTGAAGGCACATTTAGACTACATACACGCACATTGTGCGGCACGGCAGCAACACATAACCTTGAATCCTGGTCATAAACGGACATAAGCTGCCCATTAAACCCTCTGTCTCTTTTCAAATCTTCTGGGTTCCCGGTCCAGTTGAGTATCGAATCGATGCAGACTGGGTTGAAAGTAAACGCGGGCCAAGTGCAGTGCAATGCAATAAACTAGGCTCACATCACTGCAAGATGCGAGCCATCATAATGACGTCACAGGTCGATTTACTGCAAATTTATCCTCTACCATGGCCCAGACAACCTCAAGGGCCCATGGCCCACGCGTGATTTGATCATGTGCAAAGACACAAGGATTATTCTATAGTTGCATTGGACCCTTTATACATTGGAAAAAACAAAAAAATACCATCTACGACTTTTATCTGTACCGGGCCCCAGGCAACAGCCATAAAGTGCCCATGGCCCACACATGATTTGATTATGTTAACAAAATCAGGATAATTCTTTTAGAGGTGTTGGCCCTATTGGACATTGCGGTATCTAAAAATACCAACGACTTCATTTTTAACTGTAACGGGGCCCATGCAGCAACCTCAAAGGCCCAATTGCCCACACAGGAATTAATCATTTTTTGGATCATTACACATAACGTATATATATATATATGTTGAATTTGACATGTTGATAGACGTAATGACATATTGGTATTTTGTCTCGATATGTTCATATGGAATTGTAACATGTTGATATCGAATTGGACATATATATTAACTTGGACACTCCACTTTCTTTTTCGACATTTATGGAACGTTTGGCTCTCCGTACTCTTCGACTGTCTTTGTGTTATGTTATCACTTAGTTTTGTATGAACTGATCATCTGATCACTGTATCGTCTCTGTATTCCAATCAAGTCTTGGTAATAAACAGAAAGTAATTCATCAATTCTTTTCATGTTGCGATCACTCAGCTGATTAGATTTAAGAACTTTCATTCTCGATTCAGCATGACCAATTGTTCGTGGTACCGAAACTTTACGAACGTTTCTGGTAATACTATTTATATCTACATCTATATTAGTATGTCGGTTCAAGTCACCGAGAAGTAACCCAGACCAAAAAGCAGATGACGGTAATAAAACAGTCTCCAATTCTTTCATAAGTACTGGAGAGTAAAATAGATTGGGATCATACATTTGTTCTTGTATTCACTGGCGGATCCAAGGGGGGGCCAAGGGGGGCCATGCCCCCCCAAAGGTGAGCAAAAAAGTGTTTCCGAACATCCGCTAAATCGTATGATTGGAAATTAAAAAAAATCGAGAGGGATAGCAATGGTAGACTAGTCTAAACCTTTTCGTTTTCTGGTTTAAAATTAAATGCAGAGCTCCCAACTGACCCGCAATTCGCGGGAATTAGACCCGCAGTCTAACACCCAAACCCGCTGACCCGCACAAGCGTCCGAAAAAAACCGCATTGTAATTGTCAAGTATACATAAAACAATTTGCATCGAATTTTGTATGAGCATATGAGCATGTATGTATGAGCATGAGGATTTACAGTTTAACACCATTTTGCAGTTACAGGCTGGTTGTAAGAAATTTATAACCTATGAGAAATAAAATTTCTTGAGAAAGATGATCCCAACTTTGTTTTATAAATATTTTAGAAAATTACACCTGGGAAACATTTTTTTTAGAAGTAAATTAACATCACCATTGTACACTTTTGTCGCACCAAATTGCATCTGAGGGCATTCAGCAATAGAAAATTTTGGATGTAACTAAGTGTGAATATAGGGTTTGTCATGTCTCATAGAGAGTCTGTTTAACTTATAAGACGTTTTATTGTTGTGATAATATTACAAATTATACTTTTACAAAGAGGTAATGAGAAGAGAGATTAATATCGTCAGTCATTCTTTAGAACCTCAAGATCATACTGCAGGATGATTCGTACAGACTCCACACAGACTCCATGTTGGTTATATGGTCTTATGGTACGATGTGAAGATTTTCTTGTCATGCCTCAAAAAGGAAAATGACTAACTTCTTTTGAAAGAAAATACAGTACGACGAAAAGTTATCAATTTTATTTGATTACATATTTTGTCTATATAGTCTGATATTTCGGTACAGGTGGAGCACAGAAGTAGATTTGATACAAAGAGTAGCTATGGAGCACAAATATTCAGTTTGTTCCGACAAGAAGGACAAAATTGAATCATAAATAAATCTAATCAAGAAATCAGTTTTAGGGGTCTGTATCGGGGTTAAAACTTTAAGGTCACTTTTGGTCAAGAAATCATTTTTGTTACCGATAGTAGAGGAATACCACGTAAAAGAGGAACCTTTCTACTTCAATGTGAAGCTAACCGGACATCCTAGTAGGCTCCATAACTAAAGTAAATCGATTTTGAAAAAAATAAAAATTAACCATTTTTCTGATCATTACACATTACGTATATACAGCGCGTTTAGAGAAGGGTCTGTATCGGGGTTAAAACTTCAAGGTCACTTTTGGTCAAGAAATCAGTTTTGTTACCGATAGTAGAGGTATACCACGTAAAAGAGGAACCTTTCTACTTTAATGTGGTGCTTACCGGACATCCTAGTAGGCTCCATAACTAAAGTAAATCGATTTTGAAAAAAATAAAAATAATAAATTTTTCTGATCATTACACATTACGAATATACAGCGCGTTTAGAGAAGGGTCTGTATCGGGGTTAAAACTTCAAGGTCACTTTTGGTCAAGAAATCATTTTTGTTACCGATAGTAGAGGTATACCACGTAAAAGAGGAACCTTTCTACTTTAATGTGGTGCTAACCGGACATGCCAGTAGGCTCCATAACTAAAGTTAATCGATTTTGAAGGGAATAAAAATTAACCATTTTTCTGATCATTACACATAACGTATATACAGCGCGTTTAGAGAAGGGTCTGTATCGGGGTTAAAACTTTAAGGTCACTTTTGGTCAAGAAATCATTTTTGTTACCGATAGTAGAGGTATACCTCGTAAAAGAGGAACATTTCTACTTTAATGTGGTGCTAACCGGACATCCTAGTAGGCTCCATAACTAAAGTAAATCGATTTTGAAAAAAATAAAAATTAACCATTTTTCTGATCATTACACATTACGTATATACAGCGCGTTTAGAGAAGGGTCTGTATCGGGGTTAAAACTTCAAGGTCACTTTTGGTCAAGAAATCATTTTTGTTACCGATAGTAGAGGTATACCACGTAAAAGAGGAACCTTTCTACTTTAATGTGGTGCTAACCGGACATCCTAGTAGGCTCTATAACTAAAGTTAATCGATTTTGAAAAAAATAAAAATTAACCATTTTTCTGATCATTACACATTACGTATATACGGCGCGTTTAGAGAAGGGTCTGTATCGGGGTTAAAACTTTAAGGTCACTTTTGGTCAAGAAATCATTTTTGTTACCGATAGTAGAGGTATACCACGTAAAAGAGGAACCTTTCTACTTTAATGTGGTGCTAACCGGGCATCCTAGTAGGCTCCATAACTAAAGTTAATTGATTTTGAAAAAAATAAAAATCATAAATTTTTCTGATCATTACACATAACGTATATACGGCGCGTTTAGAGAAGGGTCTGTATCGGGGTTAAAACTTTAAGGTCACTTTTGGTCAAGAAATCATTTTTGTTACCGATAGTAGAGGTAAACCACGTAAAAGAGGAACCTTTCTACTTTCATGTGGTGCTAACCGGGCATCCTAGTAGGCTCCATAACTAAAGTTAATTGATTTTGAAAAAAATATAAATCAACCATTTTTCTGATCATTACACATTACGAATATACAGCGCGTTTAGAGAAGGGTCTGTATCGGGGTTAAACTTTAAGGTCACTTTTGGTCAAGAAATCATTTTTGTTACCGATAGTAGAGGTATACCACGTAAAAGAGGAACCTTTCTACTTTCATGTGGTGCTAAGCGGACATCCTAGTAGGCTCCATAACTAAAGTTAATCGATTTTGAAAAAAAAAAAAAAAAATTAACCATTTTTCTGATCATTACACATTACGTATATACAGCGCGTTTGGAGATGTCCGTATCGGGGTTAAAACTTTAAGGTCACTTTTGGTCAAGAAATCATTTTTGTTACCGATAGTAGAGGCATACCACGTGAAAGATGAACCTGTCTACTTTAATATGGTGCTAACCGGACATCCTAGTAGGCTCCATAACTAAAGTAAATCGATTTTGAAAAAAATATAAATCAACCATTTTTCTGATCATTACACATAACGTATATACAGCGCGTTTAGAGAAGGGTCTGTATCGGGGTTAAAACTTCAAGGTCACTTTTGGTCAAGAAATCATTTTTGTTACCGATAGTAGAGGTATATCACGTGAAAGATGAACCTGTCTACTTTAATATGGTGCTAACCGGACATCCTAGTAGGCTCCATAACTAAAGTTAATCGATTTTGAAGGGAAAAAAAATCATTTTTTTTAGATCATTACACCTTAGATACAGCGCGTTTAGAGATGTCCGTATCGGGGTTAAAACTTTAAGGCCACTTTTGGTCAAGAAATCATTTTTGTTACCGATAGTAGAGGTATACCACGTGAAAGATGAACCTGTCTACTTTAATATGGTGCTAACCGGACATCCTAGTAGGCTCCATAACTAAAGTTAATCGATTTTGAAAAAAAAATCATTTTTCTGATCATTACACATCTTAAGTATATACAGTGCGTTTGGGGTTTTTATTGTCACCAATCTAGCGTTTTTTCGTCAACTGTCGCTGGTAACACTGGTTATAACAAACACACACGACCGCAGTTGTAGTACTGTGTGTCATGTCTTACTGTCCTTTTTTTCTTAGTGGCTGCTGTTAGTGTCTGCTCTTAGTGGCTGCTACCTTCAATGAGGCTTAAGTTAAGGAGCGCGAATTATGATCTGGATATATAGCTCACGAAAGGTTGCACGAGCAGTGCAGTTCGCTTCCTGGCAGCCCTTGGCTAACAATTCATACGTAATTGTAATTTGTAGCCTAATCTGTATGGGGAGTAACTGCCAAATCATGTGAATGGCAGATATGTTCACCAGCTCGAAGGTTGTTTTGTGGAGCAAGTTAGGACTTCACGTTGTTTGAGTCAGCGAGCGTGAGAAATTAGGCTAGCCTATCATATAATAAGTATCACTAAGGCCAAACGATAGGCTAGCTCACGTAGGCACTTGCGTCTATAGGCCTAGCCTAGGCCTAGTAAGTTGGAATGCTAACCTAGGCCTAATATGATACAAAGTGGCTATTCTTACGACTAGTTGTAACGATAATTCCCTTTTGCGCATGCGCAGTTGCTATTTTTACAACTAGGAGTACTATTTTTACGACCAGGAGTAACAATAATTTCCAGTTAGGGTTAGGGTTAGGGTTGCATTGAGGGTTAGGGTTAGGGTTACCCCTAGCCTACTACATGCGCAGTTGCTTTTTTTACTTTAAATTCGCATGAATTCGCCGATGTCGTAAGAATAGTTTATAAATAATTGTTACGACTAGTCGTAAGAATAGCCACGGCCAATATGATATTCACTAGACAATTTACGTAAGTAAAGTAGGCCTAAGTCACTTTATATCTTCCGACAAAATACTAGACCTAGCTGGTTGGGCCTAATTACTTTCTGGTTAAGGCTAGTACAGTTAGGGTAGGCCTAACTTAATTGTCTTTAAATTCCTACCAGAGTAGCATACCATAGCCTAGGCTATGCCATCTAGCA
The DNA here is from genome assembly GCF_037975245.1 of Apostichopus japonicus. Taxonomy (NCBI): domain Eukaryota; kingdom Metazoa; phylum Echinodermata; class Holothuroidea; order Aspidochirotida; family Stichopodidae; genus Apostichopus; species Apostichopus japonicus. Next base: position 1,773,560 of record NC_092581.1, read on the forward strand.
CTTAACAGTAACAACTAACACATCCTCAAGAAACTCGCAGCCGGACAAATTAGCTTAGGATGAAAGCTCTCTCTCTTTGCTTTTTCCCCCCTTCATGACAGGCAAGGCCGGCTCCTGTTAGATAATTAATTATTTTTAGGGGTTGAACTGATGTTTTTCAGGGGAGGAAAGAAAGACGGCTTGGCTGTGGAAAGAATTCATTTAGGTAGTGAAGCAACTGTACGTAGTATTAGTAAATGTATCTTGTGATTTAGGAGTTTGGTGAAAGAAAGGAACATATTTCAAAGAGACACTTGTAGTAAATGAAGAAACTGGTAAATGGGAAAACAACGATTTTAGGGGAGGAACCAAGGAAGGCATACCTAGTATAGGCTAAATTTTCTATATTATTTCATTCCCACAATGAATGCCATACAAGCAAACAACCCATTACCACTATGAATTCCACGCATGTAAATTACCCCATGTTCGCATCCAATCCTATGCACACAAACCGACCTATTCACAAACACTTTTTATCTTCCAATCACTGAACAGTTACACAAGTAAGGTACCTGGTCACATTTTCTATTTTCCTTCATACTATCACAACTTTCTTTAGCTTAATACTCTACAAAGAAAATATGCCATCAGAGCCTACAGAACAACAGTCTCCTCCCTTGAAAATAGTATGTTAGTTTCCTTAACCATGTAATTTTTCACCCTTAACATTACCTTTCTCCCTTAAATCAGTTATTCCACTTAAAACATGTATTCTTTCCACATAGCCTAGCCAATATGCCTCCCATGAAAAACCTTAGTTAACTCCCATGAAAATTGTACTTGACTCCCCTATGATGTAGGGGAGGTAAGTTACTCAACTTTTTAGTGGGAGGAAAATGTTGTTAGGGGAGGGAAAAATGGCCCCAGGCTAGGCCTACCACCAAATGAAAATGGGAAAACCTAGGCTAGCCTACCAAAGGGGAGGCTAGATAGAGATGAGGACGAACTAGCCTATCCTAGGTTTCTTATACAAGCAACAGTACTTTGTAAAATGAAATTCTCAAGCAATTAGGCCTAGCTCTGTGGTCTAATTGATGTTGGTGATGGTTCAAGTATGAAGAAAACTCTCCATGCAAGCTGATGTTACCTAGCGTAGGCAACTAAATTGATATATATGTATTAATTTGATATTTTGACCTGAAGCTAGGCTTAACAGTATTGGTCCAACTCTAGGCATATCTTTATCAGATCATAGACTTCTTTTAATGCCTAAGGCATGATTTTATGGTCGGCAGAACTGTTTCACTGAAACTTTGATTATTATTAAACCGAATTTGAACTTTGCTAAGTTGACCTCTCATTGTTGAGTAATTGTCTTTAGTTTGGTTTTTAATTTGAAAACATTGATTGAAAGTTGTGAAGAACACAACTCATGGTAAACACATATTAAGAGTATTGAGAGATAAGTACAATATATAGTATCTCTGTCCTTGTTGATATAGAATATTACTACACAGGTGCTAGAAGTCATGGAAGCACATGAGGGTTTACCATGAATATACCAATATGTTGTTCGTACTTGTGTAATGCTGAAAAGCCAGTTTTCATCTTTGCTAAGTGTACATGTTGTAGCTTAAGTGTCGGTCCTTATATCACTTGTCAAGTTTCTCGTTTCAAGAATGATGTTTATTTCAGAAATTTTTCAATTTTCCAGTTCTTCATGAATGTGCTTGCCAAGTTTGTTTAAACTAGCACATGTTGCTCAAAAATTGTTTGGCTGATGAAATGTTCTCAAAATTGTATTGCATTCATTCCTTACTTGACCATTACAGTGAACAATGTGCATCAAAGGAAGTTTTGGCATTTTATGAAGTGCTCCATAGGTTTGATAGCAATGTCTAGTAAGGTTCATTAATGAGTCATATTACAAGTATTAAAAATAAACAGGCACTTAGTAACAAAAAGAGGTACAGTTTATTCATGTTTGTAAACATTTATCGGAAAGGTATGTGCATACGCAAACTGGAAGATGATCTAATGTAAAACTACTAAACAAAACTACTAAAATTTATTTGACACCATAGGTATATATACATACTGTATTGCTTTTATATTTGTCTTTACAGCATTGCATTGGCCACACTGCTTCACAAGAAGACCCCATGAACTGTGACTGTAACATCCTGCTGGAGGTCTGAGACATTGAAGATTCTGTAATGCTTCCGTTTGGGTATGCAGTTTACTATAGTAACACAGAAATATTTAAGCTCTGGTATTCGTTTCGTTTATTTCTGCCACCAAACCACAATGATATTCATTTGTTTATACATAGTTATATCAATGAGGCAGCAGTCAGGGTTGTTTAGGTAGTCAGGGGAGGGAGGGGAGGAAGGGAGGGAGTGTATAAAAATTAGTCTAGTTGCAATGTCTACAGTATCTGCTTTCCAATGTATGAAATCTTCTTATCTTTTATAATACTGTCTCAGGTTAAAGAAGAAGATGAAGAAATTGGAAGGAAAATTGTGAGTCTTGGATGTCTGTAAAGAAATTGGAGAAAAAGTAAGATTCAAGGGAAACAGTGTGAGCCAGTATCATGAACATCAGTCTTGTCCTCTCAACAGTTGATTGTTGTCAAGATCAGTGCTAAATGTAGGAGACACGGTGCCTTAGCCTGTTGGAACCAGTCGGTATTTGGTGTGGTCTGTTTTTGTGCTAAACGTATGAGACACAGTGCCTTAGCCTATTGAAAAAAGTCGGTAATTGGTGTGGTGTGTTTTTGTGCTAATTGTATGAGACACGGTGCCTTAGCCTTATGGAACCAGTCGGTATTTGGTGTGGTCTGTTTTTGTGCTAAATGTACGAGACACGGTGCCTTAGACTGTTGGAACCAGTCGGTATTTGATGTGTTTTTTTTGTGTGCTAAACTACTATTCTTACAGAAAGGCTGAACAAGTTCCATGATAGTTTGAACATAGTTACACATTCCACTCATTCCAAGCAACCATGACAACATCAAAATGAAGCTAATTGGTGTCTTAGTTTAGTGGCATGAGATGGTAATTAATGTAACTTTTGTGCTAAATTATTGAGACATGGTGCCTTAGTTTATTGGTATTAGTTTTTAATTAGTGTTGTCTGTTTTTTGCCAAATGTAGGAGACATTGTGCCTTAGCCTGTTTGAACCAGTAGGTAGTTGGTGTTGCCTGTTTTTGTGCTAAATGTATAAGACCTCAGCCTTAGCCTATTGGAACCAGTCGGTAATTGGAACCAGTCGGTAATTGGTGTGGTGTGCTTGTATTAAATTGATCAGTTCTGCCTTAGTTTATTGATATGAGTTGCTAATTAGTGTGGTCTGTTTTGTGCTAAATTAATGAGACCCGTTGCCTTAGTTTGTTGGAATGAATTTGTAATAAATATTTTGGTTGTCTTAAATTGATGATTGTTGCCTTAGTTTGTTGGAAATAGTTGCCAATTAGTATGGTCTGGGTTGTGGAAAATTAATAAGACATTGTACCTAGTTTGATGGAACGAGTTGGTATTTAGTGAGGTCTTTTTTGAGAGTTCTTCAAACCAGTGTCCAATAACTTTGATCTGACCATATAATTCCATTTCTTTCACAAAATGCCTCTCTAGAAGAGTACACATCTTTTGCCTCACGGCTGACAGTTTGGTTGTTAACAGGGTTTGACTTTTTTACTTTTGCTGTTACTTTGAGGAAAAGTGACTAATTTGTTTTGTATTCCTCTCCTTTCATCAGAGATCTGTGGCCTATATTGCTCAACAAGCTTGGATCCAAAATGATACCGTGAGAGGAAACGTTCTGTTTGGGAAAGATCTCAACTCCACCAAATACGAGAAGATCCTTCAAGCCTGTCCTCTACAGAGAGATCTGGAAGTGTTATCTGGAGGTGATTCAATAGAAATTGGAGAAAAATTAAGTTTCAAGGGAAACATCATTGTGAGCCAGAATCATTAACATCAGTCTTGTCCTCTCAACAGTTGATTGTTGTCAAGATCAGTGCTAACTGTAGGAAACACGGTGCCTTAGCCTGTTGGAACCAGTCGGTATTTGGTGTTGTCTGTTTTTGTGCTAAACCTACGAGACACAGTGCCTTAGCCTGTTGGAACCAGTAGGTATTTGGTGTGGTCTGTTTCGTGATAAATTAAAGAGACATTGTGCCTTAGTTTGTTGGAATGAGTAGCTAATTAGTGTGGTCTGTTTGTGCTTAATTGAAGAGGAGTGCTGTGATAATTTGTTGGTAATTAATGTGGTGTGTTTGTATTAAATTTATAAGTTTTGCCTTAGTTTATTGATATGAGTTGCTAACTACTGTGGTCTGTTTTGTGCTAAATTAATGAGACCTGGTGCCTTAGTTTGTTGGAATCATTTGAAATTAGTAATTTGGTTGTCTTAAATTGATGATTGTTGCCTTAGGTTGTTGGAAAGAGTTGCCAACTAGTGTGGTCTGGGTTGTGGTAAATTAAAAAGACAGTTGATTGTTGTCAAGATCAGAAAACTCAAAGATGAGCTGATTTGATGGAAAAACACCAGCTAAGCTGGAAAGCTGCAATATACAGTCAAGGTTAGTCATAAGAAAGAATGGTTCCTAAAAATGTTATATATATTTACTAATGTTTCCACCAGTAAAGTTTCAATCACAGCCTAAACTTTGTTGGAATTAGTTGCTAAGTAGTGCTTTATGTTTTGTGCTAAATGTACAAGACTTATTTGGAAGAAAATTGGCTCATTTCTTTTGCATTCCTCTCCTTTCCTTAGGGTTCTGTGGACTATATTGAACAACAGTTAGCTTTTTGACATAGCACCACCCCATCATCCTTCACTATGACTTATCCACCATTTACAGAATGTACACGTCCTTGGATACCAACACAAGGCTACCGAGTACACTTTCGATTCATAGTGGGTCTCTTCAAAAGGAGTTCCTATTCTTTCCATCCGCCGTCTTAGGCTGCAGACTAATTCTTTCTGGTAAGTGAAGTCTATGATCAATTTCATTGTATAGAAGCCATTTAAAACCCGTAGGGAGGTGCTGTTTTGCCAATATGACAACCCCTTACCTACCTATAACCGCCCTCCTAGTCGAAAACCTAAACCTCTCTGATTTTGACATAGACATTAATGACTGGATCCCTGTACAAAAATAGCAGAAAAAGACAACGTCCAAACTCCGTTGAAATAAACCCATCTCCTAACTCCAAACCAACCACCAAAAAGTCCGCTCAAACAATCATTGTATCAGGAATCTTACCAGAACTATCAAATAACCCAATAACCCTTGATAAACTAATCAATGAAGAAAAACCAAATGCCATGTTCTCAAATATAAACCGTCTTCTTAGTAACGACATCCTAATCACCCCCATGACCCTAAATCTGCAAATATCCTCCTGAAACCATGGACGCAAAAGACTAAACTAGGCAACCCCAAACCAAGAATCCCCCAAAAAGTAAGACAAAGAAACTTCTCTGTAGTAGCCTGTGGCATAAACCCTGAAATTCAAATCAAAGATATTGAACAAGAACTCAAAGACCAAGAATACACCCCAATACAACTAAAAGACTCATTAGTCATGCCACAAACAATCCAACTTGGAAAGTAAAAATAAGGTTTGAAGAACAAGAACCTCAACAATCCCTAATCAAACAAGAATACCAAGAACCCCCAAATCACTCAATGTTTCAAATGTCAAGTTTTTGGACACGCCCACCATACTTGAAAAAATCAAACCAGATGTCTCAGATGTTGCGAAAACCAGGGTTTTTTTTCACTGTCACCGAGACGACGCTCAATGAAGCTGAACAGGTGGTTGTAGGTTTTTACCCATTTATTTAAACGCATGGTTTCAACAAGACCACGATGAAAACTAGAAAGTAAAGATATCAAAACATCAATATACAAACATTGGTGAAATAAACATATGAATTGAACAAATCAATAATACATAACATAATAATGCATAATATTTCTCCTTATAAATAATGCACAAAAGGAAGAAGTACAACAAATAACATTTGGTAACATGAAACAAGACATAGAGAAAGATTGGCGACAATTACAATCTTGATAATTAACTTACAATCGTTACCGGCAAAACCAACAGCACGACAAACTGCGGTGTACAGGGGTTTACATGGATTAACTGCGGCTTTCTGGGGTTAACGGCGGCTTTCTGGAGAATGTACAGAATACCAACAAAAAATAACCTCTGGCGAGATATTCTACTCCAGATTCTCTTACAAATAAGCAAACAACAAATACACAAAAAAAGGCAATCAAAATAACAGGCACAAGCATACAGCAAAATCACATTAAAGGCAAATATCTATAATGGGATATTAAAAGAGATATACAATTACAATATCAAGCCCCTTAATACTTATATAAAACATTGAGAATACTTACATACTAAGGAACAGTGCTACAGGAACACATGCGACGCCTCTCTGAACCAGGAGAGGAGTGAAGCATGTGCACCTCACAATACGCAAGTATACATCGATTACGTAAGAAACGGCGGAGAGCGACAGGGACTGTTCCATTATACATTAGGGGGTTAATACCAATGTAATACTAGACCGAACCCCCACTACGACTTGTACTTGAATTAGTCTATAGGCTACAGTATCAGTAATAGTGTCTTATACGCAGCTAGTATAGACCTTACACTGTAAGGCTATATTGCATGCTAAACAGTACAGAACTATATTCTTTAGAACAACTACATACCCCACAAACTGTGGTTTGGTACGTTCCAACTTAGTCGTTTCATCGCGTGGTCAGAAACAGGTTCAAAGGATACAGAAAATGTCACTTTGGAGGTATTATTTTCAACCGAAATTACAACTAATTGAATTAATAAAGTCTTCTGAAAGTTACTGAGAAGCATTTTGAGTTAAATCTAACAATAACTCAGGATATCACAATCAAACGAAGACAACAACAACACTTCTTGAATGCACATTCAACAACGTGTGCTGAGTACAGTATTGTGACGTCATGTCGATTGAGAACAAAGGGAAACAGAAGGAATATCCCTGATTTCTTTTTGGTTTGCAATTTGGCGTAAGGTTCTCATTGGTCAATTTAGTTAAGAATCGGTAGAAAACGTGATGAATATTCATAGTTTAATTCATCGTTTGAACTGGGATTATAGGACTTCGCATGCAAAAGTTACTGTGCAAAAATAGCCCACACAGTGCGGAAAAACTAGGGTTTTCAAGTGTAATCTCATTGCAAATATCCTAAAATCACTTTTTTAATTAAAAATTGGCGTAATGTTACTAAAATATATATGGATTAAGGCATACACCACCAGAAAGCTAACAGTTTAAGCTTTTAAAATGTGGATGGTCCAAAATGATTGACTAAATACACATGAAGATACAGGTCAAAACACACACAAAATGGCTCTTGCGCTACACAGTTAAGGACCCTCTCTGAGTGCCGTGAGCGCTATGTTCAGTTATGCGATGTGGAGAACAAAAATATATCCCTCAAAATCTAACCTAGCCAATTTCTCCATAATAAACTCAAAATACCATAACCATATTTCCAAAATTAATCTTTTCACCACCTCAATCACTGCTACTCCTAATGCAACCTTCCTCGGTACCACTTTTGATAGCAAATTATCGTTGAATCTACATTGTAACAGAACTGCAGGACGCTGCTGGTTCCAACTTAAATCCATTCAAATCCTCTCACACAAATATAACTTCCCTCCGATAACAATTATCCAAATCTATTAATCCAAAGTAAAATGATTCTCAGTTACGGGAGCATCACCCTGCTTACCATCTCTAATCCCAATAAACAAATTTTAAACAGAATCCACACCACAGCTTATCGACTGGCACTCAAAATCCCTACCTATATTGCTACTTTGTACGTTCACTGTGCAGGAAACACAAAATCTAATTTCACCCGACTTGAAGAATTCAACACCAAGTTATACAAAAACAACCTCTAGAACGACCCTTTGATTGAAGACCTCCCCCTGAAATACAAAGTCGCAACTACTCACTACCCAAAAACCAAACCCTTTCTATATTCACAATTGTTACTACTTAAAGTCTCATTCCATTAAAAAAATCCTTTCCTAAATCAGTCTAGGCCCGACTCCAAGTATACTTATATATACAGAACAAAACAAACAACTCCAACAATGACCGATTGATTAAAACATAAAGTAGCAACCACTCCCTTACCAAACAATAGAAACCGCAACCACTCCCTACCCAAACAATAGAAACCGCAACCACTCCCTACCCAAACAATAGAAACCACTCCGTCTCCATAATCCTCAGTACTTAGAAATTCCTCTCCTTTAGAAATCCCTCCCTAATTGGCTCTTCGACTCCGACCTCGGGTATGATTATGGCTATCCTGTCCAATGTAAATATATCAAACTTCATTTACCAGCAATTCCCTGACTGAACATAGACATCTTTTCCAAGAAAACAAAGGGAAAAAAAATGTCTGTTCCATAAAAACAAACTTGTTATCCCCCGTAGGACCTCTCGCCAGGTCAACCAAGAATTAAACTCCTTTTGACTCGATATCAACAACAACAAAACAAAGCTTTTACTCGAATTAAAAAAAAATGAAACTAATTTCATTTATTTCATTTCATTTATTTATTTTTGTTCTATCTTAACATAAGTATGACATATGACACAGAAGGAGATAAGAAACAAAACTTGTGAAAGGAAGTGTACTAAAAAACCCTATAGGGCTTGTGGGGTAGTGACACTCCCTAAAAAACTTTATGTGGAAGACATCAAATAGATTTTGGTTTTATTTAATTGATAGGTGGAGGTAGAGGAATTGGACACTCTTGCGCAAGATATCAACGGCTTGAATTGCTCTGCTCAGGCGGCCTCCATTCTAGGTATGTACTTATAATAATATAATAATAATAATCATAATAATAATAATAATAATCAATTTACTGTGTTTGGAAAGAAACTTTTTGCTGCTTTGGATGAAGATTAAGGGTTCTTGTTTTTCAAAAGGCAAAGTGCAAGATGGACTATATACGAAAGGATGAATACCAAAAATTAAAGAAAAGAAATTGGGTGGGGGGAGGGGCGAATCAGGCAGAGACCATCATGCTACTACCCTGTTAATTTTGTGTAGGACCCTGGTTAATTTAAAAGGAAGAAATCCCTTTAGTATCCTTGAGTTTCTGAAGGTTTCTTCTTTGGGATAACGGTGGAGAGACATATCGATGTTCTCTTTTGGGTCTGATCGTCAGGAAAATGCAGATTAAACTGCCGTGTCCATTTGGAACCTGGGAATTGAACCCTGCTACTGGAACAAATTTATTCCATCAGAGCATAGACAATGATTCAGAGAAATATGGCCTTTATATTAATAACCTGTTGTTTTCTTTCCCAAATTTTTCTCTTTGGTTAAACAATGAGTGAAAAGATTCATTCGGTTGGAAGCAGCACCGCCCTTTTTCACCCTTTTTTTGAGGGGAGACCTATTAGCCCTTAGGGTCTGAAAATATTACAATAGGATTATTGTGGTGGACAGGATAGACAACAGTTATGTTTGCTTATAGCTGAATGTATGATGTCCAGGGATCACAAGGAAGTATCAAAAGCCCAATCAAAAATGCCCTTTTTTTATACTATCGAAATTTGTCAGAATAAAGAAATTGAAAGCCAAAATATAAAGAGTGGATCTGGCCTTGTAGACTGCGATTGAACCAGTCTCTGTCTTCTACAAATAATAGAAAGTGGGTATCCATTTCTATTTGTGACAGCAACAACAAAACATGACTGCAAATTAACAAGTTTTTGTAAACTTTCTTTATTCAGGGATTCAAATCTCCAAATTCCACTCCAATATATCCCCCTACTTATGAATTGTCAGGTAGCTCAAGGTAACAAATGTACTACAAAGATGAGAATAGGCCTTATGTGGTTCCTAAATTGAATGACATTTCTCACAATTAATTGAATTGACTTCCTCCACCCTCCGACTACTTTCACCCATAGAAAATATCCTCCATCCAAGAATACTTTAAAAAAAAAAAGGCATTGGCTTACCAAGAACCTCTTTGCGTTAATTTTCAGATTCCAATGAACCTTCCATTAGCAAAGGAATGGCGCAACTCAGTCTGAAGGACAATCGACCGCTGGTGGAAAGGCTGGACCGGTACAACGCCAACCAGCCGGACCTGGCCGCCAAGCCCAACTTCACGGCATTCCCACCGGACTTTAAGCCGTCACCGTGTAAACTGCTCTTCTTTGACATAGCTCTGAACCATATAGAGTTACCCTCCTTGGACGAGAAACTGGAACAGAATAAATCGGCCGCGCAGGGGGGGGGGGTCTGGGTGGGTTCCTGCATAGATGGTGGAGCGGGGGTGAAAAGTAACTCTCGATTTGCTCAGTTTACTGTGTTTGGAAAGAAACTTTTTGCTGCTTTGGATGAAGATTAAGGGTTCTTGTTTTTCAAAAGGCAAAATGCAAGATGGACTATATATGAAAGGATGAATACCAAACCGTGCAAACCGCTCTTCTTTGACATAGCTCTGAACCATATAGAGTTACCCTCCTTGGACGAGAAACTGGAACAGAATAAATCGGCCGCGCAGGGGGGTCTGGGTGGGTTCCTGCATAGATGGTGGAGCGGGGGTGAAAAGTAACTCTCGATTTGCCACGATGTCGGAAAAAGAATGGAAAAATAGTGTCTCTCCGGGATCAAATGCGATCCCCAGTGGGAATGTCAGCAGGCGAACTAACCATGTAATTTTTTTTTTTTTTTCTCTTCTTTGGTCTTAGTTGTTACAGTATGTATGTGTTGGCATTATACAGTTTGGCATTATACAGATTATATCTGCATGTATTGCATGTCGTGTTTCCGGGTGAATTCAGGTGAGGTACCTACAGATTGATATATCACATTTCGTAAACATCCATCATAAGACCAAAGGAATGACACACGTCGGGTCAAATGGGCTAGTCCGGGTTATTTGGAACTTCAAATCGGTGTAACTCCTTCACCCTTAATCTGCGTCCGTGAGGTCTTTTGTATACATAAGTCGGTAGTACTTGGGAGGGCTCTCACTCTTCTCCTGCATGTGCTATAATCATCTTTTATTTAAGTTTTATTTTATTTGTTTTTTTTAGTAGAGAAAACTACACCTTGTCGCAATGCAAACACAAAGATGAGGGAAGGAAGGCCAAAAAGAATAACACTCACTATTTTAATGTAGATTGGCAAAAAAAAATTGAAGAATATTCAAAATGGGAATTGGAATTTTATATATTTTGGATTTGGTGTTTGTGTGTTAGTCTTGTTTAGAAAAAAAGAAGAAAAAAACAGCATCTTTATTTGATGGGGCTTTAAAGATTTAAAAATGGGTTTCGGTTGTTGATTTCTTGGTCTACAAACATTGTGGTACTTGACCAACTGACACTTTATGGGGATGTTAAGGTGACTGAATTTGATATTGGCAGGAGTTATGGATGGTAGTTGGAAGGACCAGGGGTGGGGGGGGGGGTTGGTGAGGCGAAGGATCGAGAAGGAGAAATGAAAGTGTTGAAAGTGAAGAGGGAGAATCTTTGAATTGAATTTTCAGTTTGCAGTAGCACAGGTTTACTGATAAGGCTATACTTAAAGAAACTTTCAATAATGCACTCTTTGTGTAAATAATTTGGGGTGTGGTAGTCGGAGTGGGGGGGGGGGGGGGGTGATTGAGACGGTAATGCAAGGGAGCAACCTTTCCACATTTATGTTGTTTGTGCTATGGTAGTATCGTTTCCTTTTTCAAACTGGAGGGCAAAAATGTAAAAATTAAGAGTTATCTAAAACTAATTCAAAATTAGGTTTAGTTAATAAATGAAAGTTAAAGAAAATGATATTGATGGTAGCAGGGGTGCCATGGTATTGTTAACTGAATCATCAATCAGCCATGGAAGGCCAACTCTTTTTTATTGGGAACTTGTTGTCAAGCAAACCTATGGATTCAAGCCCTGTCTGGCTAAAGTAAGATGGGGTTATTATTTTTATCTAGGAGAAATCCATTTCTTTTTCCCTCATGTGAAAATGGTCTTCCAAATGTTTAAAAAATGTGTAAAAATGTCCAAAAAGAATGTACTGGTGTGAATTGGATAGCCACCTGGTGTGAAGTAAAAGGCCATAGGCTTATCCCATATGTACATGTGACTGCTTAGCATCATTAAATAACTGCCCTCCAGGCTGATATTATGAATAATAGAAACATTATAGAAACTAACTGTCTGTTGGCACCCAACCATCTCAATAGTAGATGCAGGTATCACTAAGAATGTTTATGAAAGATGTATTGCATGTTTTGATTAGTATTTGCATAATAATTTGATAAGGGATAACCTGTTTCTGGACAGGTAGTTGAAGGGTATTAACATTGGTGGGAGGGATGAAGGTATATCCTGTCCATGAACTGATTTGTCATTAAAAAATAAAGAAGTTATTTCAAAGTATCACTTTTTTTTTTGTTCTTCCTTTTACTGGAGTATTGTAAAAGGAAAAGCAGAGGTTGAGTTTGAGCCAGGGACCTTGAGATGCAAAAGCAAAAGTCTTTACCACTAGACCATAAGGTGGTCCTCTGGATCCAAAAGCTTTACAAATATTTAAAGATCCTGCTGTTTGGACTTGGTCTTTTTTTGTAAAACATTTTCTCCACTACTCCCTCACCCCCCGATTAGCTAGTCAGGGGGGAGGGGTGGCGGCGAACTCACCTTGTCCGCGTTGAACCTTGTCAGGGGGAGGGGTGGCGGCGAACTCACCTTGTCCGCGTTGAACCTTGTCAGGGGGAGGGGTGGCGGCGAACTCACCTTGTCCGCGTTGAACCTTGTCAGGGGGAGGGGTGGCGGCGAACTCCACTTGTCCGTGCCTTACCTTGTCAGGGGGAGGGGGGCGGCGACCTCACCTTGTCCGCACCCTCACCCCCTCTCACCTTTGCCCCTTCTCACCTTCGGTACTCACCTTGTCCACCTGCCAGGAGGAGGGGGACCGCCCGCCTTCGGGATTCACCTTATCCACTTGTCAGAACTCCTTTTGCAAATACTCACCTGGGACTTGAACCGATGCAATCCAAACCAATCGCTTACTGAACGATGGAATAACCAATTACACCATTTCGGTTCCCTCTGGAAAAACTTTGTTTCTTATATTTATACTTCCACTCCCTCCAGAGGGTAGAAAAGTAAAAGGCTCTGTCTGGACATGAACAGCAGACATGATGCTCTGTCTGGGAATCGAACCGGAGACATGGAATTTGTCTGTGTCTCTCCAGTCCAGAGCACTACCAACTGCGCCACCAGAACTGTTGAGAATTAATGCTCGTTTCTAATATTTAAACTTCAAAGTCCAGAATGTAACAAGGAAAAGAGAAGAAAATTAAAATGCTCTGTCTGGGGATCGAACCGGAGACATGGAGTTTGTCTGTCTCTCTGCAGTCCAGAGCACTACCAACTGCGCCACCAGAACTGTTGAGAATTTATGCTCGTTTCTAATATTTAAACTTCAAAGTCCAGAATGTAAGAAGGAAAAGAGAAGAAAATCAAAATGCTCTGTCTGGGGATCGAACCCGGGACATGGAGTTTGTCTGCCTCTCTGCAGTCCAGAGCACTACCAACTGCGCCACTAGAACTGTTGAGAATTTATGCTCGTTTCTAATATTTAAACTTCAAAGTCCAGAATGTAAGAAGGAAAAGAGAAGAAAATTAAAATGCTCTGTCTGGGGATCGAACCCGGGACATGGAGTTTGTCTGCCTCTCTGCAGTCCAGAGCACTACCAACTGCGCCACTAGAACTGTTGAGAATTTATGCTCGTTTCTAATATTTAAACTTCAAAGTCCAGAATGGAATCAGTAAAAAGAGCAAAAAATCAAAATGCTCTGTCTGAGGATCGAACCGGAGACATGGAGTTTATTTGTCTCTCTCCAGTCCAGAGCACTACGAACTGTGCACTAGAACTGTTGAGAATTAGTGCTCGTTTCTTATATTTAAACTTCAGAATGAAAGAAGGAAAAGAACAGAAACTCAAAATGCTCTGCCTGGGGATCGAACCGGAGACATTGAGTTTGTCTGTCTCTCTCCAGTCCAGAGCACTACCAACTGTGCCACTAGAATTGTTGAGAATTATTACTTGTTTGTAATATTTAATCTTCACAACATTAGGAGGCAAATAAATAGAAAATCAAGTGCATCCTTTTGTGTTTGAACTCAAGACAAGGAGTTTGTCTCATTTTTTTCTCAGTTTATTGACAATTTCTTTGTACAAAACAATAATAAATATGCAACATTATACAACATAACAACTGCGCCACAATAACTGTTTATTGAGAAATGATAGGCTTTTCTAATATTTTAACTGCAAAATGAGGAAATGATATACCAAATCAATAAATACTCTTGGAGTTGAATTTTAGACAAAGAGTTTGTCTTACTTTCTATACATAGCACTAACCACTGTTACTGTTAAGAAATAATAATAATTTTTTTTTTCTTTTTTTCACGTGCAAATATACAATGTGAAAGGAAGTCTTCTATAAAGCATACAATAGCTTAACAATGTAGAAGACTCCCTGAAGAAAGAAAGGAGGTATGATAAGTATTATTTTCTTTCAGTTTAATGACAATGTCATTGTACAAAACAGTGATGAATATACAAATTATACTATATATACATATTCATATGTACTTATAGACAACGTTTATATAGCTTGGAAAATAGAAAACCAAATTTAATATGATTTTTTTTTCTGAATAGACACCACACAGTTTTCTTCCTTTAATTCTATTTACAATTTCATTGTAGAATTTGTTTTTAATTAAATATACAAATTCTACAAAATATACAATATTAACAGCTTGGAAATAACCAGAAAAGCAACTTTGACATTATGTTACATATAGCCAACACATATAGCCTACACACAACTAGAACGTTACATCAGCAGTTGCCCGAATTGTTTACAATTGAAAATGTATTTGATATGGAGGATGGACAACTTCAACGGGTCATAACCAGCTACAAGCTTGCCGAAGAATTAAATCTTCCCTTGAGTAGATAAACTGTCTTCCAAAAAATGTCTGCGAGCTATCTACAAGGAAATTGAGGTCACATGACAGGACCAGAATTAATGTTCAATTGTTTAATCCTGAATATTGCAAACGGTACAGATCGGGGAAGCCGCCTTGTTAATTAAATGTAAAAGGCTGATTGGTTACTAAGATGTGGTGTTGCAGAAACCTGAACTGGAGATATTGGATTTTAGCTTCAGAAAGCGTACAGGAAGGAATCTTAAATATAGTTAACCAATCGTTTTGTGAGAAGTTAAAAGTTAAGCTCCACTTAGCGCAGGCTTTTGGTGGAAGTTAAATAGAGTCAATAAGGTGAGTGTAGACTAATTGCAACAATTAAGACATGCGAGACATAAAGATTGAAACGGTGATCTTGCTGGTTCCTGACATCGTTGACAAAACTGAGGAAATCCTTCCAATTTCTAGGGATTGCAGAAAGGATCCCATAAAACGAGTGGAGGGATACCTTAAAAGCTTAAATTTGGTCAGAAGTGCATTAAAGGACAATTGCTTCCCATCTGGCAAAAACATATCCCTAACAAACAGTAAACCGGCGTCGTTACAGCTTTTTGTCATAAACAATGGTATTATCAATTCTAATAAAATTATTGGGGATTTGCTCACCCAAGTGTTCCGAAGGTTTCTTAAAGGTAGCTAAGCTTACTCCAAACCATACAAATTTGTCCAATGAAGGTATTTTTAAATACAGGAAATATCCTGGTCATGAAAATTACAATTAAAAAGCAACTCTTCACAGGACGGCGACAGAGAGGAATGAAAAAAAGCGCTTCCAATACCCGTGTTGGCATTATTACAATAACGCTTGACCCAAGAGGTTTTGAGAGCAACAACAAAGCTGTGAACATATATTATTTTTAAACCCCCTTTTTCAATGGGGTTAAACATAGTAAGTATCCTTACTTTATCAGTTTTCCCGTTCCAAATAAAATCAAAAATAGTACTTTGGATCTTATTAATAAAATCTTTTGGAGGGCTAGGCAGAACCTGAAAAGGGAAAACGAGTTGGCTGATTGCTTCACGATTGTGTTTCTACCAATAGGTGTGAGATCACACCCATTCCAAACTCTCTCAGCCTAGATAAGCTCTTCCACCCTCTTGATCCCCCCCCCCCTACCAAGTCTACCCAACCCCCAAGTCCACACCTTCATGATGTTTAACCGTTCTCTTGTACCTCCATCTGGTTTACGTCACTGATCGACATGTATATCCCGTCGACTCCAAATATTTGGAATTTTAATTCCCTTTTCCCAATGTGTCCCAACCAACTTTTGGTGGATAGACCACCCCAACCCCCCTCCTCCCCTTCCATGGTACGCCATTTGACGCAAGAATAACACACCCTCAATGCAACCTATAGCTAATGGACACTTTCGTGTTATGATTATAGTCCCCCAAATGAGCCCATATCCAGCGCCACAATAAAATCAAAATGTTCTAATAAAAATAAAAAACTCCTAATAAATGCCCACCACATTATTTTTGGTAGCACTAAAATATCTGAAAAAGGCAAATCTCTCATAGAAATATGTGATAAATACAACTTAAAGATAATTAACCAAAACCTAGGATAAACCCAATAAACAATATTACAGAACTACTTGACTACCCATATAACCTCAAATCACCTCGCAAATAAAACACATTCGATACAAATCCTAGAAAATAACTAAATCAGTGACCATTTCCACTCGTTTTTGAGCTAGACATAAACCTCAACCGCATACCAAATAACGAATTGACGTATACTTACAATAAAACAGACTCCCCAAATACAACAACCAAAACAACGAGCTAAATTACATCGACAATTACCGTGACAGCGTTGCCCATCATATCTTTAATATTTTCAAAAGACACTGTCCCTTATAAACAAAACAGAAAACGAAAACTAAATGAGAATATCCTTACACTTATGAAACTCAGACGTCACCTACGTAGAACTTATTATCATCTACCGAGACCCAACTCTAAAAACCCAAATTAACCAACTTAAATAGCAATAAACAGACAAATATTGGCGGATGAACAAAACCGCGTGCAAAACAACTGCGATTCAATCATTAATGATAAAAATTAAAAAAGAAAGAAATCATTAACCCCATTATAACCCCAGACACAGGTAAAACAGACCAAAACCTTAAAGATAACGTAGGTAACCTCATCACAAAAACTCAAGACCAAATAAAGCTAATTGAATCGTACTTTAAAAGTACATTCAATATCTTCGATGGCCCCTCATACGATATCAGCTGTAAACACGAAATAAACCGTACAATTAATGCAACCAGCTTTAGCTGCAACCCCTTAGGATGATTCAACGAAAACATCCCTCTACTAAAAAATAGATATAAACAATTGGTATAGTGCCACTAAAAATGCATCCTCCACTGGTCTTGACAACATAAATGACCAAATGTTTAAAAACTCCCCTCCGATATTCATTAACTCTCATATTTTCCCACTATTTAACGAACTCCTTAGACTGGGTTATTTTCCAACCCCATGGAAATCCGCCAAAAAGATTTTAATACAGAAACTAAGTAAAGACCGCACCAAAATGCAAAACTATCGACCAATTCGTCCTCTCACAGCCTTAGGTAAGATTTTCGAAAGAATTATAGATAACCGCACCAGAACCCACCTAGAGCAAATTAATCACCTTTCCCCGTGTCAATCGGGCTAATTCCGCGTACACAAATTTACAATAAACCAAACTTTCTGCTTATCTTTTAGGCAGAACAAAGGTTTGAGAATCCTTTGTTCGTCCTAAAAGTTTTTCGGTTTTCTATTGTTCCTCTGAAGTTGAAACTGACCAAAAAAGAGGCTGTAGAGGGCGCTCGACGCATCTTGCCAGCAGAGCCGTATATAGAGATCTATATACGGCTCTGCTTGCCAGTGCTACGTGATTTAAAAGCAGTCAAATCAAACCTTTGTTATTCATAAATGTTTTCGGTTTTGTGTTGTTCCACGGAAGTTGTATACAAAGCGAGAGAAGTGTTCAATCGTAATTTTTTCTTCAAAAATGGAACGGAGGGTGATAAAATACTGCTCGATAATGTTGTTTCAACTGGTTGATGTTTGCAACCACGCCGCGAAATGAGCTAAGCAGATTCAGGAATCGTTGCCTTGTCCATTAAATTTCTAATATTTAAGGTTCATAATGGGATGAAAGAAGTATAAGAACAGAAAAAGCAAACTGCCTTCCCTGGGATTTGAACCCTAGACAGGAGTGTCTTGCTCTTCAGGTATAGTTTTTGTTTCTAATATTTAAGGTTCATAATGGGAGGAAAGGGATATAAGAACAGCAAAAGCAACTGCTTACACTGGGGTTTGAACCCTAGACATTGAGTTTGTCTTGAAAACTATCCCCTGCGCCAATGTAACTGTTGAGAAATAATGCTCGTTTCAAATATTTAAGGTTCATAATGTAAGGAAACAGGTATCAGTATAGAAAAAGGAAAACTGCATTCACCGGTGTTTAAACCCTAGACAAGGAGTTTGCTCTTAAGGCACAAAGCGCAAAACACTGCACCACTGTATCTGTTGAGAAATAAAGCTTGTTTCTAATATTTAAAGGTTCAC
This sequence comes from Apostichopus japonicus, assembly GCF_037975245.1. Lineage (NCBI taxonomy): Eukaryota > Metazoa > Echinodermata > Holothuroidea > Aspidochirotida > Stichopodidae > Apostichopus > Apostichopus japonicus. The sequence continues at coordinate 1,792,255 of NC_092581.1, forward strand.
AATGGAAGGAAAGAGGTAAAAGAATAGAAAAGGGAAACTGCCTTCACTGGGGTTTGAACCCTAGACAGGAGTGTCTTGCTCTTCAGGTACAGGGTTTGTTTTTAATAGTTAAGGTTCATAATGGGAGGAAAGGGATATAAGAACAGCAAAAGCAACTGCCTACACTGGGGTTTGAACCCTAGACATTGAGTTTGTCTTGCTCTTCAGGTACAGACCACTAATTATTAACCACTGCATCACTGGGTTACTGTTGATAAATAATGCTCATTTCTAATATTTGAAGCTAACAATGTTTGGAGACTTAAACAAAAATATGGAAAGAGCCAGTTGGCTTTGTGATTCCTTGCCATATACTTTGCTCAAAATTCAAATAAGTGAGGCAATTTTTCCAAGCGAAAAAGTAGTGACAGTATTGGAAACTCTGGATACGATTTGTAAGGAGAACCAGGAAAGGCTTCATCACACCAGGAGTTTCGCTGGACGAGAATGTTATTGATCCTGGGTTTGGGGTTTGTGATAATGGTAACCTTTGTAGTCTTAAAGGTGGATGAGTGTGTGTGTGTGTGTGCATGTGATGCATTGCTTGTAAATACAATATCTTAAGAAGGGAAAATTGGACTAATTTCATAATTGGTGTGTAGGAATACCACATTGAGTAGAAGAACCCTATCATTGTTTTCTGTGAGGTCAAAATGTCATTTGGGGTCACCAGAGGTCAAATTGTGAAAACATATAAACATGATATCTCATGAAGGAAAGCTTGAACTAATCTCATATTTAGTGCGTAGTTGTGACACATCAAGTTCAAGCCCCTTATTATTTTTGGTGGAGATCAAAGGTCATTTGGCATTACCAGGGGTCAATTGTGGAAATCTTGTTATACTTGACATATGCATGAATCATATAGAGAAGTTTATTGTTAAACGTGGAGGTTAAAGGTAATCTGAGGTCACCAGATGTCAAACACTGAAAACCTTGTAAACACTATATCTCAAGTTAGGAAGCATGGAGATTGTTTATAAGTGGCATATTGAATAGAAAAACTCAATTGCTTTTGGTAGAGGTCAAAGGTCATCTGGGTCACCAGCAGTCAAACTCTGGAAACCATTTAAACATGACAGCGTATCTCATGGTAGAAATGGTAGGACATTTATATTATAGTAGCTGTTTCTGGTGAATAAGCAGAAATCTATTGATAATGAAGTAATCGAAACTTAAATGCATTTTTTCATTCTGGTTATGGAATGTAGTCCAGTGAATTTTTACAAATAATTAATACTTTGTGATTGGTCGGTATTACATTCATATTCATATTAATCATGAACAAATTTCAAATTTTGTTAAGGAAATTGTTTAATCTTTTTCGATTTATTGACGACGATCTAGGTCAATATTACAAGTGGGTCTATTACTTGTAGGTCAGTATTACAAGCTTTGTTCTCCCCGCAAAAGAATATTGCGATATTATATCTTACTTGCAATTCCCGTAGCACACGTGCTGTAACTTGGGGCGAATGTCAGTGACCATAGATATACATTTCATCGCAATTTCTTCCGACAATCCATGAAATTGGGGTGTGACTTGTAGTTTACACAGTATGCAAGTTTACTATGGCTGGCACTCCACAGCAAAGAAATGGCTATTTTAGGGATCACAACCCAACTAAAAGGCTGGATAGCTCAGTTGGGAAATCACAGGACCGGGTAAAATTCTGATACAGAACATTTAACATTGAAGAAACGTTGAATCTGGTGAAAAATAAAACGTGCAGTCAGAACAGAAAAGGCAACCACCTCTCCTTATAAAGATTGCATCTCATCAAAATGGTTTGATGATTAAAAATAGGCTGCAAAGAAAAGTGTCTGTTTGTGAACAAAACTACAGAGAAGAAAAACACTGGCAAGAATTCTATAGACATTTCACTAGTCGCTATTATTTATTAAACATAATGGGAAGATAGATACACTCACATCTATTTACTATAAAGCACTATTTAACTACTGTGTTCAATCTTCTTTGATGACAAGTGACTCATTAATGAATATGAAACTAAAAGGCAAGAAGAAAAACCTTATAAATGAAAACTTTGTTTTGAAATATAGCAGCACAAGGTTTTATGATTCAGGACCACAACTTTAAAACGTTAAAAGCTTGCCTATATCATCATAAGAACTGGCTTTTAGCCAATACATTTTTTTTGGCTTTGTCTTTGAGACTACACGGAAGTCGAGGGAAACGATTACACGACTGAACTTCCTGAATCCTGCAAAATAAATGAGCTTGATTTCATATACTCATGTGAGGCCCCTCCATAAGGAGCGATAGAGTAATTGACCAACACATACATATGGGTAACCCTCATCACCTGTAGTTAACATTTCTGAATACATCTTCATGTTAAACTTTGTGCTGTCAAATATTAAAGGAAACCAGGAATTAAACAGGTAGTAAAATAAAGTGAAATACACCACCTCATTTGGGAAGCTTTTTAGGCAAGCTGAAGCACACTACAACACATTTAATTTAATTTAAAAAAAAAATGTTACTGATAAAAAATATATTTAAGACAGAAAGCCTACACACAAACAAACAAAACAGTGTATAAACCTAAAAGTATACAAGGGACTTAAAAAACATGACAAATATATTAAAAAGAACCAAACAAAACACAAGTGGCATTAAATATATAAATATCTTAAGAAAGCAGTTCTTACAGGAAGTACCCACACAAGGGCACAATTAGAATTCATGTAGTTATGAGTTCATTCATGAGTTCATGTAGTTAACATATAGAGAGTTGCACTGTTATTTCATAGCAGCATTTCAGCTATTAAGATGCAAGGTACTGGATGCAGTGTGAGAAATGACACATTTTCATTCTAGGAGTTGTTGTTTTTATGATATTTGCTTTTTTTTGTGTGCTTATTAGCAACCCCAAACAAGGGAGTTGCTACCCTCACAAAGTTTCATGGAATCATTGTTGTAAGGAGGTTAACAAATGCCACATGTGATGAAAGTCAGTATAGTTTTCGCTCCCAAAACTTGCCCCCGTGGAACAAGTATATCAAGTTTGTCCATCTTATTCTTTCATTATTTCACAATTAGACTTTACAAGCGAAGGAATCTCTATCTTTTTACTTTTTACCTGGAATCCTTTTGCATTACCTGTTTCCCATAATAACATGATCTCAACATATCTTTGCTTCATTACATACGTATATGCTCATTCTTTGCCAAATTTTGTGCCATTTATTATTTTGTCTAAATGGCTACAACAATGGATGCCAAATTGTTTCCAACTCTAATTACAGACTTTAACTGAAACTTTTGATTTTTTCTCATTCATTCTTCATCCTTTTGATATAATTCCAATGTGAACGTGTCTAATAAATAAAACGACTAAATGAAACAAATAAAACAAACCCACAAAGCAAAACCTGATCATTGATAAAATCACTAAATTTGCACCCTTATACCCTTATTACTCTTTAGTGAACTTATATTAACTAATTATCTTACCATTATGCATTGCTGTTCCAATAGTAAAAATAACAACCATTTAATTCTACACCTCTCTAATGCACTACCTGTCCTTCCTCTTTCTTCCCCTCCCCCCCCCGCCCCCAAATCAGGGTGGCATATTTTACAAGTCCCCTGATTGTTAGTCTGTCACCTCTAAAACTGTTCAGTTATTAACAATGATTGTCAAAATGGCAGAAATAGTTACTAGAGTTTGAGGAACGCTTCTAACTCGCCGTCTTCATTCGCTAACTCAAATGCATCGTAATTCTGCGGAAAAGATGGGAGAGGGATACAATAAAGTTGAGATCTGGTGTAATTCCAATCGTTTCAAACAAATAAACATACTAATGGTTCACCCACACCATATTGCCATGTACGCCATGCCATTTTCACATCCACATCCAGAGGATGGCCCAATCAGTTTTGAGGGTGTGTCCGACCTATGAATATGCACGACTATATGAATATATGCATGTTACATCAGTTTGAGTGCTATTTAGCAAGTTTAAAGATACTCAAGATTTGTTCAACCACACCATATTGTCAGGTGCTCTACTTTTGTTTGTTTACAAGGCATTCAGACTTTGACCTCTATTGGCATCAGATGCTTCTACTTATAAAGGGTGAATTTACGAATCAAGTACAAGTTTGTCCAGCGTTTCTTTTAAAATTATCAGCTTTTACTCACACGTTCAGAGCATGGCATTCATTCAAGCGTTACTTTTGGAATGTGTTCACAAGATTCTCAGTTGTTAACCTAAAATAATGACCTTAAATGAACTCTGATGTCCACACAAACAATCATTAAATTGTATAAAATATGAAAATCATTCAAGCTTTACAGGTTTTCAGATCTGACCTGTTGAACTAAAATGATCTGTTGGGCTCTTGTACTCCCTAAGGTGGGCACACATACCAAGTATGACGTTGAACCACTTTCGAGTTGTCATGTTTAGAAACCAAAGCATCACACACACACATAGACACATGCATAACACACCATCATTATTGGATTGATTCCTTTGCTTTTATCTAGGAATCAAAAACCACTATGAACCACTATTAACTAATATGTTTTCTTAATGTCTTGTTATCCTTGAACATTACAACACCCCCTTTATTCTCCAACTTACCCCGCAGTATTGATCATCATTGAAAAGTTGTGGTGCAATGGCTTTCTGATCCCCAATCAGATCTCTCATCTTCTTTTTGTTCTCTTCACTGGAGGCGATGTCTCGTTTTTCAAATTCTATCTTCTTCGCCGTAAGTACCATGTCAATCTTGGATTGCTGCCCATTTAGCTGCATAAAATTTAAACAAGGAGAAATCTGCATTTGAATCGATTCACATCTCTGCTTATGTTAATCTGTACCATAAAGTCTCTTTCCGTGGATGAAGATATAATCTTTCTTACATCTAGAAACCATATATGTAACTTTGTCAATGGGCATGCCACACAGTCCCAATTTCTCTTATGTTGTAGCAACACCGCAAACTAACTACTACTGCAGTCTGGAGTACTGTACATGAGCATAGATTGTACACACACATAGTCTGTTCCTTTACTGGATATTAAAACTTTACACTTTCAGCAGATGCAGTACAGTCCGCTAGCCTAATTTGTAACACTATTAAAAAAACTGCATCAGCTCCAACGTAAATTTCATGTATATATGGCACAACCAACCGAGTACTGTTGTAACAAGTAACATACTGAAATGGTTAAAGTTACCTGATTCATGTTGATTCCTACGTTTGACTACTTACAGAACTAGCGTATAAACACATTTTGGTATAGCTTTAATATATCGCATTACAAATCTTCCAAAGAAATTGACAATATACACATTCCAGGGAAAAAATTTGTGTTCAAAATTTGCATTACACTTTTGATGAATGGCTTACAGCTAATTCATCATATCAACTTTAAGACCTACAAAAGATTTCAACTTGGCTCTCCCAGAATGATTTAAGCCAAACTGTTTTGACTGATAATTACTATCTCTCTAACCTGAAAACATAACACTGTAATTTAGGCCTAGACCCTTCTCATGTTTAAAATGCAATGCATGATACAGGTAAGTACAATATAGTACCCATGCATTCACACAGACTGTCGACTTTGACACAGTTGACAGATTTTGTCCGGCTACAGTAGTAAGATAGACAACACTTGGCCACAAAATAACACAAACCATTGATTTCTTGTTTTCTCAAAGCTTAGTGCATCTGGAAGAAATAAACAAACCTGCAACCCTAACGTGCTGTAATTATAAGGCATAGGCCCTTCTCATGTTGAAAATGCAAATGCAACATCACCAGGCCTACCCATGCATTCAGCTTTTGGACAAACTGTAAACATTGACACCGACAAGGTTTCTCAACTAACGTAGGCTACTAGTACTAAGTTTTGGCTAGGCCCAACTAAATGCCTAATTACTTAACTAGTACATTACATGTAGACATAGTCAAGGCCTAAGTTTTGACAATTAACATACATTAATCTTGGACTTGGAGGGACTCGAACCAGGGACCTTATGATTGGAATGCACTGGCGATAACCACTGAGCTAACACTCCTTGGCAATGTTTTTTGGCAATATTTTGGAAATATTTCTTTGGCAATGTTATTTTGCTATACCTATCCAGCTACTGCTGAAACAAAATTACTCAGCCAAAGCTATGTCAACTTCTAACTTCTACCGAGTGCAAGTTATATGCAGGTGCTAGAAGTTAGAACTTAGGCTAGACTTGAGCAGCATATATACATAAAAAGTCTTTCAATACAGTGTGGACAGAAAGGCAGGCGCCAGAAGGCTAAGCTAGAGCTGCATATATACATATTATGACTTCCTATGAAAGGGTGGACAGAAGGTGAATACTGTAGGCTAAAGCCTAGTACTATAGGCCTAGTACTGGTAAGGCCTACCGTAAGGCCTCGCCCAAGTTAGGATTTTGTAGAGCTTGCTTAGGCTAGGCCTTTGTGAAGATAATGAAAGGCTTAACAAATACAATATTCCATCGATATCTTACGACTGAGGAGCTTGCCGTTGATGTGTAATAAAATATGATAGTCATATTGCTTGTAGTTGGATAGTAACTTTAGACGTCTAACAATAACAGCAGTTGTCAAACTTTAAATCACTCTTTCTGGACCAGGATCTTGCAGTATTGTAAACATAGACCGGAGGGCTAGGTATTTTACATTTGCATCAACACCGTACCAACCAGCCCTGCCCAGATATACACATACAATAATATACGGAAGCGCTTTCTGAACTGCTGTTCTTTCAGTTAAACGATATTTCGAGCGAGTGAATAACCAGGAAAACATATGACGTATGCTTTTTAAAGAATTCCGTACATAAGATTACTGATTTTTTTTGGGGGTCTTATATTTAATTTTTTTGTCAATAAACTACATCAGTGCGCTCCCGAGGGGCGGGGAGGGACAGATAGTTTAGAGACCCAAGGATCAGGAATCCTTACAGTAGCTTATTTGAAACTCTATCCTTGGAAGATGGAGGAATGGTTTACTGCAGGAGGTAAGGAATGCGAGAATTGAAGACTGAGATTTGATATTACACAATTGCAAACCTGTTTGGGAAAAAAAAAATTCGCGTCCGGTGAAGAGATTGCTAAGAAAAAGTACTAACACGGTTTGTGGTCGGCTTTACGATGAAGAAAAAATTCTTCCAAATACCAGCCAAGCGAGTTTCAATACTACAGCATTAAACAGGCTCCTCTGCCTTTTAAAATATTCATGCTTTGAAACTGCCCTTCATTCTGCATCTTTTAAAGGCATTGAAGACTCGCCCCCCGGCCACGTGCGGCCATCTGAAAAAGTTAACTTTTTGTTGGTTGCAAGTGACGTTTTGTTCGTGTCGCTATAAAATGCAGACAGTAATGAAACGTGATACCTTGTTATCTTTAGCTGGGCCTGAGATGTCCATCGCTGTATCGTTTGTATACTGTGGGTATTGACCGCAGCTGTATGTACTGACTGTACACTAGTGTCTAAATTACAGACGGTAGCAAACTGTGTGTGTATTTTCTGGGATCGATGGGGGGTGTCTAAAACTTTTGTTACACCTCATTTGAAACTAGGTCAGATTACCGGCATTAGACGTTTCTTTTTGTGCGAGTCTTCACACCCTTTACAAGGTAAATTGCATCTCACTGTGACTCACAGTTTGCAGCACTGGAAGTAACTGGAGAGTCCAAAATCTTTTTTATGGTCAGTTAATTTTCTTGTCAAGAAATTCCACTCACTACTCCTGTATAACCCACAGAAGAGAAAATCATGCAGGCTTTATGACGAATCGAAAGAGCGCGATAAAAAGCATTGGAGATAAAGTTTATTCAGTAGGAATCGTTTATTGACAAAAGTTAACCTCCCCATACATAGTCACTATACCTATACACGACAGATATTATTAAAAAATATAAACAACTGAAAGACAGGTGAACTTTAAGCACTTGGCTGGTGAAAGTAAGACCCGACATCAACAGAACCAAAGGTTCGGCATAATTCTTTCTGATCGTTTCATTATTTCAAAGGATCAACATTGTCTGAGTTTAAATAATAACCATTACTGGGAAGTTACTTTTCAATCTATGCAATATTGTAATTTTTCGGGATTAAATTTTTACATCTTTACCTCTGAAGCTTTGCTTCAATGATTCAATCACAATATGATAAACAAGATTTTTGTTTTTTGTTTGTTTTTTTTTTTTTGTGAGCAAGAAAATATGTGTGTTCTTAAAAAGTGATAAGTTTTGACATGATAAATCTCCAGTTTGACTTTAAGGAGTATATTATATTGACAAGTCAGCAAAACAAGCCCAAAGCACCATTTCACTGACGAAAAAAAAACTTTAGCATGAAGAGTTTTCAATCATCAGTAGCATACAGCATAAATCAAAGCAATTAAGTGAAAAAAAAAGAACAGCAACAATTCCATTAAAAACAGAATGAATTTTACTTCAGTTAGATCAAAAATAAGCTTTAAAATTTGATGAAAGTTTTGTTTGGGGTGATCAGACGACAAGAAAACAAAAACATTATAAAAATAATCATCTTTACTAAAAATAATTTGAAGTGGAAAATATACTTGTATGATTCAATTAACTGCACCAGTTGTTGAAGGTTTCTGTATATTTTGATGGTCAGTTGGTATAGATTTATGCTGGTTGGTTAAAATTACAGGTCTAAGATCAAGTTTTCCCTTGCATATAGTGATGGTGACAAAACAGACATACATCTTTTAATTTCCATTAACCTAAAAATCAGTGTGCATTATGTGTGGATACGGGCATCCTAAAAGATACAGCACTCACATGCTAATTGCTTAAACACACATTCTTGGAGTGAGGTATTTCGTTTTTATATCTTGCATAATAATAATTTGGATTAAAATATTTCTTGTAAACAATGTTCAACAACAACAACAAACTTTAATTGAAATGGCATATTTTCAGCTTTTGTGAGACTAAATTATGTCAAACATAATATTCTCGACACATTTAGTGCTAAAAATTCAGTACTGTACTTGATTCTTTATATTGCAAGAAAAGAACAGGGAAGAAACAGGTATAAAAATAATCAACAGAAATTACTATTTCTCAGGACAGAGTGCCATTAAGACAATGGTTATCTGCAATTACAGTTTCATTTTTGGAAATATCTTTTAATGTGACGAAGTTACTGGACTTTGAAAGACTTTCATTCTATAAAGCAAAAAAACAACCCCCAAATGGCTTCACTGATCTGTCATGCATTTAATTACCATATTGTGGGTGGTATTATTGGGTAGGGGTGGATCCAGAAAGGACACCCCATGGAGCCTAGGCCCACTCCTCTGATGTTGTTTTTGGAGGAACTCAAAATTTGCTGCAAACAACAGTTTTCTCAGACCAAGGTACCTAGTTTAAAGCATTCATCATAATTTCTGCTTTGGGTGCAGCTACTTCTAAGTATTTATAGCTTTCTGTCTAAAAACAACCAGATGCCTTGTCTCGCGGGTCTCCGTTCTTTCAATCAGCGAGTGGAATTATTGCTTTTATTATTTTAATATGAACCATTGGCATTTACAGCGACAACTTTAAAGAAGCCGCCAGAAAAAAAGGAAAGAAAAAAGACACAACTGCTTAATCCTCTAAATTGCTAAATCCTCTAAACTGCTTAATCCTCTAAATTAATCCCTCACGTGACAGCTCTTTTACTCCCTCCGATTTATGTTAGAGAGGAATGTTATGCTGCTATTACCCACCAGACTACTTATTATCCTGTATGGCATGCATGGCATACATTATCCCTCTCAGTAGAAAAAAAAAAGAAAAGAAAAAAAAAATTCAAAACTCACAGCAACAACCAGTAAAAGCATATCAAGCCCCATAGTTCCCTTTTTAATATATAAATTTCCAAGCATAATTTCTTCCAATTTTACCGATACTAATTTACTCATTGACAGGATATACTGTTAGAATCTTCTACAACCTATCTCTCTCTTTCTCTGTCTGATAGAATGAAGATCATATCCTATAAAAGCTTGCTGGAAGTCTGGAAGCTTATTCAAGTTTTAGGAATTTTTCAAGTTCTCCATTTTCCACTGCTGCTTCAAAAGCTGTATATTCCTGTTAATGAGAAAAAGCAAAAACGTCAAAGAACGGTAAAACTCTAGTAATTGCTGTAAGACAGCTAGACTTTGACAGCCCCCTTATTAAAATAAATGTAGATAAATAATAAAATAGATGAACAAACAAACAAATAAATCATAACTACATAAATAAACAAACAAACAAATAAATAATAAACAAACAAATAAAGGAGCAAGAAAAACAATCTATTGTCAGTGAAGCTGAGAAATTGAAAAAAATAAATAAATGAATGAATAAATAAATGAATAAATAAATGATGACTACAAACTATTGTCAGTCAAGCTGATAATCATGGAAATAATGGCTTGTTTCATATTGTACTTGTCAACCTTTCAAAGCCATGATTGTACCATCCTATTATCAAAGTCTTTTCCCCATATATTCCTTTCCCACCCCCCAACCGGGCCCCTTCCCTCCATTCCAATCAAACAATGAACAAGAAGAAACATGTACTCACACTCACGATGAGCAATTTCAAATCAAGTCAAGTGAAAAAATGACTTGAAGATCGCCACGAAAGAGTAATTTCTGGATTGTGATATCCATGGTGGTGATGGGGCCATTTAAGAAACAACACAGAGAATAATAATGGACTCAGCAGGGCATATATGTGTGTTTATAGTACCTTGGCAGAACAGGGTGAGGGTTCCTTTGGGAGTTTTCAGAGTACTTTAATAGACGCAGTGGCATATTATGCAGCTTTCCAAGCACATGAATGGCTTACACCTGCATTTCCCATTAATCACTACGGAAAGGCTATCGATAATCAGTTAGTTTCAGGTATTATCACACAGTTTGAATGTTTCAGAGCCAAAAATTTTATGTGGGTAAGAATTATATGTACAAGTATGTGCTTGAATGTTATGGAAACAATGTCTAAAAAACTTTAATGCACATACACTGTACTTAATAGCATATAACACATGGGTACAGTGACAACACTCAGCTTGTTACTACATCGCAGTTATGCAATCCTCATTTGTACTGAGAGATGAATTGTGCGTCCAAATTCCTCCGATAAAACCACTGAAGCTAAATGTTACCATATTAACTTGTTACATACTTAAAATTCAATTTAAAAAAAAACCTTTTTATTAATGTCACAGTTACTTATAAATATTTTAAGAAACTTGTTTCCTTAAAAAATATATATATTTCCTGTCTATTTGGGTCACCATTTTACTAGTAAACCTCTGAGGAAGATCCTACCAGGATTCAGATGTCAGGTTCCTGTAATTTTTATGTCGTAAAGTTTTGATAGTGTATTACTTACGCCAAGGTATTGGTCACCATTGAAGAGTTGTGGTGGAAGGGCTTTTGCATCCCCCATCAGATCCCTCATCTTCTTCTTATCTTCTTCAGAGGAGGCTATGTCACACCTTTCATATTCTATTTTCTTTGAATCTAGCACCATCTCAATTCGTTGCTGGTGTTTTTTTGTCTAGATTTAAAAAAAAAAATGTATTTGACCTAGCAGGTACAACATAAACATGGTACAGTAGTTGACAGCACTCATTTGTTAGAATTATTTGAATTTAAGAAAATTTCCAATGTTGATAAAAGATATACTGTTTTTGTTTCTTTTTATGTTGGATACTGTAAAAGGGTCTTTTGCTTTGGGTACAAATTTCACCTGTTGGCTTTGTTATGTTTAGTCTAGTTATGGTTCCAGAATTTCTGCTAAAATCAGCTTCAGGGACTGAAATAAATATCAGCGGGACACTTAGTTTAACAATAACAACTCACAGATTTTCGTCACTGCACATGCATTACGATTTAATAGCACAAGCACATAAATACCTTTGTCGAGATCTGTGTTCGATGTGAATACAGCATGCAGGTATACATTTAGTTGTGTGGCAAAAATTATCCCTTTTCAGGACTAAAACCAATGATGTAAAGGATCTAGCGTGTCTGGAGTCTGATGTAAACATAGCCTAGCTACCTAATGTTAGTGCATACAAATTTTAAACATGAATTTACTTTAGCCAACTTAAGCCTGACCAAGCCTAACGTTATAAACATTGGCCCTAGCCAGTAGTGTTACTGTGTTAGATGCCTAAACCTTGTTAGGCTGAGCAAGAAGATTTACTTACTTCCATGTTGCTCGAGACCGAAGTGTAGTAGTAGATTATCGTCATCTTGATATTTGGTACAGGACTTCAAAGAGAATCTGAGACTTAACTTCTTGTTGGTTGTTGACTAGCGTTAAGTATATTGTGAAGTACAGTAATGTTTAAGTTGCTGTTCGGTGCCCGGTGAACTTGGAAGTACTGTGAAACTGTAAGAAGTCAATGCTTTAGCACTGCACTACCCAGGTAGTTGCACTTCCTGCTTTGAGATATCAGTTTCAGGAAAAAAGACGTAGAAAGGTTGTTGACGTTAGTTAATTCAGCAACCTACCACATTTTGTTCCAAGAAATTTGTGTAGGATGTTTACATTGACAAACTTTAAGGAAGACTTTAAGAAGGATTTTTAATATTATCAAATTGTCACCGCATGTCTAAGGAATAGGTTGAGAAGTTTTGTTTATTTGTTTTGATAAAAAAGGGGTTGGGCGCTACCTGTGTCTTTGTTGCTTAAAGGTAGTCAGTGTAGACCCCAAGTTATAGCGCGCTATAATTGCTAGAAGTTTTCAAAAAGTACTTTCCTGGAGGTCTTTACTCTCCAAATTGTTCTCAGACATTTGTAAGGAACACAGAAGATGACTGAATGTCCCAGTGAGGAAAATTTCCTCAAGGTTGTAATAAAAACCGGTTTAAGAATTTTGACCAAAGGTGACATATTTGAATATCTAGCATATTTGGGCCAATATAGCATACCTTTAAACTCTAATGTAGCGCCTTGCATTTTGTGGCGCTATTCTAGTTCAGTCGTATCTTCCCCAACATTTCAGATATTTAAAAATTGCTCTGATCCATTCCTTTCCATAGAGTTGGTCATACAACCATATACTTTTCGATCCCTTTATCTTGGCATACAGAATTATATATTGTGTTCATGTTAGCTAGGAACTGTCAGAAATCTGCCATGTAAATGACACTTACAAACAAACTATTCACCCCCCTTAATTCAAAGGAAGAAGACATTTATAATAAAGCCAGTAGCAATTCAGGCCCCTGCAAAGTAAGTTCCGGGGTGAGCAAAATAATATTTAATAGGATGGGCAAAATAATTCACTAGGTGGGCAAACTAATTCACTGGGTGCATGGCCAAAATAATTTGACAGGATGGGCAAAATAGTTCACTTGGTGGCATAGGCGTACGGGACTATTTCAGTTTGGGGGGGGCAGAACTTTTTGTGCCCGAAAGTTCCCGTGACACTATCTGAGCGGAGCGCCACCATTGGTTGGCGCGTAGCGTACAAAAAAAAATTTGGCACACAATGCCGGAAACGGCACTTCTGAGGCCTTGCAAGTTGCATCGGAACATTCTTTATTTTATAATCTCACGTTTAGAAATTTACACTTCCCCCCAAAATTTGGTAAATTAGAAGAAGAAAAAATGGTAACATCACTTTGAAGGGGGAAAATGTGCCAGTATATTTTTGAAGCTCCTATTTAGTTACCTTATTTATTATTTTAACACAGTACTCAGCTACCTCCAGAAAAACATACATTGTTCAACGACACGTAGGCGGGATAATGTCGCTGTGTCGGGTGAGACTGCAATTTGTCTCACAAAAAAGTCTAAAATATAACAAAGAATATGATAAACCTGTACTTCTAGGCTTGTAGGCACTCCCCCCCCCCCCCCCCAACCATCCATGAAAAAGAAAATGTTTCTTATATACACTCATGTTGGGGATGTCCAGGTCAAGGGCGGCGGAAGCACTTTTAATCTGGGGGGGGGGGGCACCGACATCAAAGGGCACTTTGCAGAAATTCGATTGAACTGACGCAGCCATACATTTAGTACCCTTTATAACTCTTATTGTATTATCTTATTTGTGTATACACATCACTCCATCAACGCCCCCCCCCAAAGGAAAATATGCATACTAGCACTGCAATATCCAATGCGCAAATTAGGAAACAAGGAACAAGTTTTCTTTTGAGACAAAATGAGGTGAAATCATGCTAGTTGCTAATGTAGGAATCTTCCGAATTAGAGTTTTTTCTTGTTAATATCTTAAAAAAATTTTTCCATTCGAAATAGCTTTGAGTTTGCACCACAGAATTTCATTAAAAGTCACGGGCTTAGCCAGGATTTGCAAAGTTGTATGCACGACTATCTGTGCGGAGCGCCACCATCGGTTGGCGCGCAGCGTAATAGAAAAGTTTTGGTTTCACAAACCCCTCAGATGGCCGGAAACGGCCCTTCCCGAGTGTTCATTCTGGTTCCCTGGCCTCTTGCTAACTTGAGGCACCTCTTATGTAGAAAAAAAGGCACATTTTTAATCTGAGGAAACATGCCCCCTGTGCCCCCCCCCCCCCGGTTCCGCCGCCCTTGGTCCAGGTATACAATTGACTGGTTAGAAAAAAAAAATGATCTCGCAAAAAGCGTGTTAGCCCAAATGAACTGCGCTTACGTCACACGGAACTATTCGGGCATCATGATGCTAAATAAAGAAAATCATGAAATTGTCGGGCAAATATTTGAAAAAGATTCGGGCAAGCTACTGCATAGTTATATATATATATATATATTTCCAGAGGACAAGAAATTCGGGCGAAAGTCCTGAAAAATTCGGGCAGCCTAAGAGGAGAAAAAAAAAAATATATATATATTTTTTTTTCCCCTCTTGGGCTGCCCGAATTTTTCAGGACTTTTGCCCGAATTTCTTGTCCTCTGGAAATTTGGGGGGGCACTCTGCCCCCCTGCCCCCGCCTCGTACGCCTATGCTTGGTGGGCAATAGGCATGACCAATGGTCTGGATGGGCAACTGGTAACACATGAAGTGTGTTATTAACTTCCAAGCAAGCTGATATTTATCCAGAAGTACTGATAATTCTTTCCTAACATTGTGAAACGGATATCTCATTCCATAGGTAAGTGGGCTCAGATATATGGCTGACAAAAGCGATCTTTACTAACACATACAAAAAAACAACACAAACAACCAAAAAAAATGGAAAGAGAGGGCAGTATTTCATCATACAAGAGGAACATTGTATTGTAACATGTCTTTGATAATCATAATCTGTACATAACAATTCACATATTAGCATCTATTTAGCATTAAAATAAACCTGTTTCACATCTGCTAATATTACGAATGCGTGCGTATGGACACAACTTTGAATATGCAAAACACATAAGCAGCCTTGATTATTACGGACTGACCCTACACATGCATGAAAGTAACGACACACTATTAAACTGCTGATCCTAACTCGCAGCGGTCTCGAATGAGGAGGACTTAGTCTGTAACAGAAAACAAAAAAAGAGGGAAAGGAAAAACAGGGAGAGAGAGAAAAACACAAGAAATGAAAAAAGAAATAACGAGAACCTATGAATGAGGCCCAGCAGCGACATCTTTGAAAGTAATATTATAACCTGCAGACCTACTTCTTTGTTTATCAGCTGATATTTAAAAACCATTTGACCAAGATTAATATCATCCCTACCACCCGTTCTTTCTTTCTCTCCTCCCTCACTCCCTCCCTTACCCCAGTCCGCCTTCCCTAACCCGAAGAAACAATGTCTGTCACCGAAACAACCATTTTTTCCCCTTTGTAAGAGCAATCTTTCAGTAATGAGAGCTCTTTATCATATGGTGTCAATTTCTTACAAAGAATTCACGATAAGCACGGAATATTTCCGTTGTATTAAACAGTAAACAAAAACTACCAAATTGCTATTAGAAGTTCACTGGAATGAAATGATCCCTTCCAGAATAAAATGTTACCCAGAGATGAATAAGGGGTCTGAAGAATAATGACCTTCAAAAGTAAAACGGAATTATTAAATATTTTTAGTCTCTATAGAACGATGGAAAAAGGTCCTGTACAAGGTTTCGAATACAGACTGAACAGATTATGCGATGAAGACATATGTAAAGATTATGCCGCATGTCAAGTGAAGTAACCAATAATGATAATATTAATAATAATAATGATATTAATAATAAAAATAATAACAATAACAAAAGAAAAGGAACCCCTCCAGGCCTCTAATGCAAAAAAAGAATAAAATATTGACACATGGTAGGAATGTCTCTAAGAAAATAGTTCAACGAATAGGGAATGTTCAGTTAAAAGGTTACAACTATACAACGAGATACATGTAACACAATTTCTCTATTTTTACCTGCAAAATTAACTATTTTGCTGTTCAGAATCTTTGTTTTCTTGCTTTTAAAGTCATGATGAAAAAGTTATTTCCAATATTTTTAGAATCCTAAAATTGTTTTTTTTTTCTTATTATTACATTTAAACAATTTTTACTATCTTCCCATAGACATAGAGAGTAACTATTTACTCCAGACCATCCATTCCTCACATCGGGGAGAGGTCTTGAGATGCGAAGTGGTAAGAATTTGTGTTAGTTTTAGTTATTTCAAGTAGACCTAGGGGAACAGAATTATTACCCAGAAGACTTGTTAAAAGAAAATTTAAGATAGAATGTTTAAACCTTGAGAAAATTAGAACAAAATTTAGAAATAACTTCAAATGGGAAATTTACTCATGTGTGAATAAAAAGAGGCAGAGGGTGGGTGGGGTAGGGGGGGTAGGGCCTAGGGTGATACAGCGATTGGGAAAGTTGTGCTGTAGGGATGCTATTGCACTTTTTTGATAATGATCATTTCTTGGGTGTTTGTATGTGGGGTTGGGGAGGAAGGGGGGGGGGGAGAGTTTAGACACTATCATCAGTATGACAGTACCGTTTCTTGCTTGAACCCATCTTATAAGCACAGTTACACAAAATTTTAAATTCACACAAGTTTGATATATGAATCACAGAGGTGTACCATTTTCTTTTCTTACCTTACCAGTGTATTTTAGAACAATACTGATGACTTTAAACCCCTCCCCCCCCCCATACCCCCAGTAGTTGAGTTGAACAAACCAAAATTCGATTGTGGACTATTATAAGATATTGGGGAAACAAAGAGAGTAAAACAAAACCAAATAATAATTATCTGGGATCAATTCAGATTGGATGAGTAAAACCCAGATATTCAAGTTTCCCTTTTTGTAGAATGAATACTATGACAGGGATTATGTATGGCAGTGTAACTATGGCAACAAAACAAAATGGAAGAGGATACAAATAGCAGGAAGTAACAAAAGCAAAAAAAAAAAAAAAAAAAAATTGGTAAAAATGATAAGATCATATTTTACCAAATATTTGCGGGATCTATATATATGTTACAAATGTGGATACAAAATAATAAAAAAAACAGATACAGAATTTAAATTTTAACTACAAATCAATCTCAATTAGTATGTTAGCTTGGAGGAGGTTTGATTGCGCCAGTGTTATTTTCTGCACTTTTCATCGAAGAAGTGGAGTAAAAAACATTTTTGTTCTTTAATAAATTGCAGACCTTTTTCTTTGAGTAAGAAACGTTGTGTGTTTGGAAATTAATTTTTGCATTAACTTTATTATCAAAATAAGCGAAACATCGTTTGTGCAGCTTTGTGTTCCATGATCCTAGGCTTCAGAATTGGCCAAAAGAGGGTGTAACCTTACCCCCATGAGATAAGCCACTGAGATTAACTTGAAGATTAAGTTTAATCATATGTTTTACATTTTGTAAAATATTTTTTAATCTATGTCTTCCTGTGCAATCTTTTGTCTTTCCTGTTCTATTGATATGCAAATATCAACATTTTAACATTATTTCAAATTACTCCCATTTTTTATGAACTATGAAGCAGAAATGAAAACTGAAAATGTTTTAATGCAAAATGTTTCCTTCATTAGAGAGGTTGGGTAGGTGGGTGGGTGGGTGGGTGGTAGTAGAGGATTATGATAGGTAATTGGGTGAATCACATCAATAGTTAAGTAACATATTTTATCCTATAACACTGGAATAATTTTTATGAATATCTCTTCACAAATTGGCTCATAATTTGTGTCACCAAACCATTTTCAAAAAATTCTTTTGCAAAGAGATCTCTCCCTCCCTTGGGAGGACAACAAGAAGAATCGACATGAAATAAAATTCTCGTACTCGACGAAAGATATATATAAACCTAATAGACTTTTCACATTTCACAAAGATATATTTGACAGCTAAAAATGAATAGTACAATTTGTGGCCCTGTGACCCCAACCCCTCAAACTTTCTTTCAATCCATACAAGAACACCTCTATACCTCCCCCCTCTCCTACCCAACCCACCCCCCTCCCAACTGATTCCAAGAACACCATCTCAACGCAATTCTAGAATAAATTTTATTTCTCTTTTCGTTTATAACACCCATTATTCTTTCCCCTCCTCGTTTTTACAGATATTTTGTCGAACGGACACACTTTCTCAAAAAAAAAAATAACCATGACTAAAATGTTTTCAAAAGGAAAAAACTATTGTCACCACCAATTTCACAAAGATCAAACACATCATTTTGTTTTTAATTTTTTAATGGACGCTCCGCTACCACTGACCACATACAATTTTATTTCATTTAAAACATGCAATTTTTATTCAACGTAATCTGCAAAACTAGCAAAGAATATATATGAAGTTGATAAATGAAGTCTCTAAAATCTTTCATGACAAATACAAAATATTGCTCTTTTTATCTTAATACTTTTTTTTCCACTATCATATTTTTTTTGTTTTTTTTTCTGTTATCTTATGCTGCCATGTAGTTTTTGTTATTTTCTTGCTTACTATTAATGAATACAACTTTGTGTGTCTATTGGAAAATCCTAACTTTTTCAGGCTAAATAATGCAATATCGTATCTTCTTTTCTGCAAACTATGTTAAAGTGCCTCACACTGAAAATTGTTAAGCTAACTTGAAGAAAAAAAAAATTCTTCAAAAACGAAACAATGATTGAAGGTTAACAAATCCCCATTGCTTACTTCTCATTTCTGACACAATTGAAAATTGTCCCCATCTAAGAGTTTTGTTAAAACAAAAAATTCTTTTGGGGCTGTCTCCAGAGATGAAATATATATATATCTTGTACAATAGACACTAACATAATATGCACAATTGTAAAGTTGTCTTCTTTACAAGAGAATAATTTTGACAATTCCCACAATGCATCACACTGTATCTTTCTACCAATTGTACAGAATTGTCATTCCAAAATTCAATCTATGCTGAACATTTGTCATGCTATGCAATGTCGCCCTCTGTGTGAATGTAATTTTTGTATACTTGAATATTCAGTAGCTAGATTTATCACAAACTATCTAATTTCAAATTTGACATAACATATTCTTTTATACACTATATAAGGATATTTCTTCAAAACTTCAAACTAAAGACATATTTCAAATAACATATCAGCAAACAGTGCTTTCAAATACAACTTTATTCTTCTGATTTATTCCTATGCTAACAGCCAATCGGTGGAGAGGACCTCAGCTGCCACTGCAAACCAACTTAACTGGGTGGCCCATCACGTGTATAGGGTCTATGATGGGTCTACTCAATGTACACACCCATGCACATACATGGGTATAACTTGTTGCATAATGACCCCACAAAGTGCCTTATGTGAACAGAAGGTCACACATCACATGGATGGGACCATGGATGTGTACACCATGGAATGCACCTTCAAACAAATTAAAGTGAAATTTTCTCACAAAAATATGTTATAACAATTTAAACCAACAGTCTTTTATTTATTCTTAATAAATATGTTATTCCTTTCATATGACAATGTTATCCAATTAAGGGTCAAGATTACATCACAGGGTTAGGTCTCTTAATATTCTGCATTTACATATTGACCTTGTTTGCTCATTTAGTCTCCCTCTAGTAACCCCTCTTCCCTGCACTCTCACCCCTCCCCCTCCCTACCATTCCTAACTCCTTCTCACCTTTCAGTATTGGACTTGGAAGCTTCTGCTGCCTGAACCAGATTTGAAGGGAACCCAAGGGTCAGGGTTCAAGCCTGCTAGATATAAAAGTTAATCCAGCTTTGAGCAAAA